>NC_074721.1:15852500-16222500 GCF_947242115.1 Biomphalaria glabrata
GTCTGGTATCATTTAATAGTACAGACAATACCAACACAATCATCACTTATTGGTAGCTAATTGTAGTGAACAGAAAATGCTGGATAATGATCCCTCGCACCGGTACGGCGTACCGGCACCTTTTTTCAATGTGGGTAAAAACAATTATACTTTTCTTGTATTTTAACGTTTATTATTAATTAATTTATTAGTTGTTAAAAGTTAGGCCATACATCACTGAGTACTGTCACCTAATTTTTTTTACAAAAGATAGATAGATAGATAGATAGATAGATAGATAGATAGATAGATAGATAGATAGATAGATAGATAGATAGATAGATAAGTAGGGTAGATATATATTATTTTGTATTCTGCCTGAAAGAAAAACAAAGGGTCCTTATTATTGTTTTGAAGAAACTTCTGGTTCCAATATGTTTTACGTGGGCAAGGGGTGAGGGTTAAGATTCGACCCCTTTCCCCCAAAATAAAATACGTTATTTTGACCTACTTTCCTTCCAGGTTAGGTTCCATCAATATGGTTTTCAGACTCCACCCGCCCACTAGCTGTGAGAAAAAGAGTGTAGATATAATGGTGTCTTATAAACATATATGTAAAAGAAATGTTGTGAGTTTTCCCTAGAAAGGGAGTATTTATTGTTGGTTGTAAAGAGAGAGCATTAATTTAATGTTTGTCTGGTAGAATGATGTAAGATAAGCGGCGCTGTCGTAAGCTGGGTAAAATACACCAGACGACTCCAGATTGCCAGAGTGTAAAGGCGTGTTTTTGTAGCGAGTTAGATTTTGTTCAAAATATCAATTAATATTTGTATATCTACTAAAGTCTAATACATTTTATTTTAAGTTGAATTTGTCTATATTGTAATAAAAGTTACATTTAGCTTTGTTGACAAAGAAGTTATTCAAGTTATTTTAAGTTTTATAAGTTTATTTATATATAAAGGACTTTTTGTGACGGTACGCAGCAGTACGGTGTACCGGCACCTTTTTCAATGTTGGTAAAAAATATTACTTTTCTTTGTATTTTAACGTTTATTATTAATTCATTTATAATTAAAAGTTTGGCGATCCATCACTGAGTACCGGCACCTAATCACTGAGTACCGGCACCTATTTTTTTTACAACTTGCAGATTTAAAGATAAAGAAGAAAAAGCGATTCAGCAAAACCTGCAGCTTCGGTGCCCGAAAGACAGAAAATTATTAGAATTATATCTCCATACCTTGCATCCACTGGTGTCTACCATGGGGATACTCTGTATGGAGAAAGCCGTTCATTTAGGTAGATCTACTTACTAACATCCTATCAGGTAAAACATACTTCTGAGCCACATCGAAGCAGTCTAGTTCTACACACAGCTTCAGCAACCTCCATTTCTTCTCCGGGTAAACTGAAAATGAGATTCACATTTATTTTTATTAGAGTCTACCAAATTTTTCCTTTAGGCAAAACTCTTTTTTATCTTCACATTGTATTATTATTATTATGTTCGAAACTAAAGACTATTCATTCTCTGGCACTGCCAGTGTCGAGATTCGTTAAAGAGAAACAAAATTCATTGTGGTCCCTTTATCATGACCTCTGGAATTTCATTAAAAACCATCTTAAAAGCATTATAGAAAATCATATACCAACTAAATACACATCAAACAAAATAAATAAATGCTGGTTTAATAATAGACTAAAGAAGCTTTGTAAACAGAAGGAAAACCTATATAGAAAATTTAAAGAAACTAATGCAGAAAGAGTTTACAAAAAGTATATAAAAATTAAACACTTAACCCAAAAAGTAAGCAGACAGCTGCAGAGTGAATACATAAACAATGTAATATCTAAAGATAACAACAAAAACCTATGGTCATACATTAAGTCTAAGAAAATGGAAACAACAGGCGTAGCGCCATTAAAAGATGAACATAACATAATACATAATGATAATGAAACTAAAGCAAACATTCTAAACAAATACTTTGCATCAGCATTCTCAGCCCCAGGAGACAAAGACATATTACTGAATTTGAACCAAGTAGACAACATAGAAGATATAGTAGTACAAGAAAATGGAATTCAAAAACTATTAGCCAACACCAAACCAAATAAAGCTTCTGGACCTGATGGTATTCCAGCTAGATTACTCAAAGAACTAAGTAATGAGCTAGCCCCAGTGTTCAAAATACTCTTTCAGGCTTCACTTAACCAGGGCAGAGTACCAAAGGACTGGAAAGAAGCTAATGTCACCCCCCTATTTAAAAAAGGAGAAAAATCTGACCCAGGAAACTACAGACCAGTATCACTTACCAGCATCACATGTAAAATCCTAGAACACATAATATGTAGCAACATCATAAACCACTTAGACAAACATAATGTCCTCACACCATACCAACATGGCTTTAGGAAATATAGATCATGTGAAACACAACTAATAGGACTAATTGATGATTTTTCAAAAGGTTTAGATAATAGCAAACAAATAGATGCTATCTTACTAGATTTTTCTAAGGCTTTTGACAAAGTTCACCACCATAGTTTGCTTAAAAAATTAAAATATTTCGGCATTAATGGTCCACTGCATCAGTGGATTAAAGACTTTCTGATAGGGAGAGAACAAACTGTAATAATAAATGGTACTAAATCAACACCGATAACAGTAAACTCAGGTGTACCTCAAGGAACAGTCTTGGGTCCACTACTATTTTTAATTTACATAAATGATTTACCAAATTGCATTACTTCAGGAACAAAAGTCAGATTATTTGCAGACGATTGCATAATATATAGAACAATAAAAACAACACAAGACACAGATATTTTACAAAGAGAATTAGATGAATTACAGAAATGGGAATCAAATTGGAGCATGTCTTTCCACCCAGAAAAATGTCAGTTGTTAAGAGTAACAAAAAAACTAAAACAAATTAATTCCACTTATCTTATTCATGGCAAACCAGTAACACAGACTAAAAACGCAAAATACCTAGGTGTTATAATAAATGAAAAACTGTCATGGAATCCACATATTGATGAAACTACAAAAAAATCAAACAAAACATTAGTATTTATTAAAAGAAATTTCTATAAATCAAATAAGAACATAAAACTAAAATGTTATTTAACCTTGGTTAGGCCAATAATAGAATATGCATCCTCTGTTTGGGACCCTTCAACTCAAGAAAACATTAAGAAACTAGAACAGACACAAAATAGAGCAGTGCGATTCATAACAAACGAATATTCACATTTGACTAGAGTAACACCTTTAGTAAAATCACTAAATTTAGAAAGCCTTCAGGACAGAAGGCTCAAAAGTAAAGTAGCAATAATACATAAAACACTGAACCATAATCTTCAAATACAAAAACAAAATTTAATAAAATACTCTGAAAGACACAAAGATAAAGGCACATTCCTCGTCCCATATGCTAGGACAAATTTGTACAAATACTCCTTCTTCCCTAGTGCTATTAGAGCATGGAATGGGTTGCCTGAGCTAGCCAGGAAAACCAGTGACTTGGCAGAATTTAAGTCATTGGTTAATATGCATGACTAAATGCATGACGCGTAGGACGTAATCATCTTCTTTTTTGAAGTAACGTCTGTATTATATAAGATAAGATAAGAAGATCAGTTTCCATTGAGGAATTTTCTGGCAATGTGGCAGGTCTGCAGCAGAACCACCCTCTGACATGCAACGAGGATGTTCCTAGAAATGTTAAGGGCCTTGAAGGTATCTCTGACGTCAGTGGTCATTATCCCCTTCGTTGATATAAACCAGTAGTTCCCAAACTTTGTTGTCTCGTAGACCCCTTGCCATGTTTTCTGGTTTTAGGTAGACCCTCTGCTTAACATGCACATTTTTTCAAAGTCATCAACATTTAAAAAAATAATTTCTAACCGTAGTGAGTTGAAAAGGGAACAAATAATTTAAAGCAACATACAAAGTTATAGAGATCTATCTTTTTATTGACAAAATTCAAATTAAAAACCAATTAAAATAACATTTAATATTGTTGTAACCACGCTCCTGCACTGACCAACGTCCACCACCCTGTAGGGCACCTGAATCTGTTCCGGACGAACAGATCTGAGAATGGAGCAATGTTGTAACCACGCTCCCGCGCTACACTAATGGTGCGCATCTGAGCACTACTGAACACGACTAGAAAAGACATATTGAGACAGGAAGAAGGATTGTTGTGAGCCGGCTAAAGAGTCATGGGAGTCTGAGCAGTCTGGTGCTGAGTGCTGTCCTGTGTGATACTAGGAAACTGTGTGGGAGACCTGAAGCGACACTGGGAAGTGTGTCGGTGGTCTGTTCTGTGTTCTGGTATGAAGTAGGACTCTTGGAACTTAAGACATATTACTCTCTGTGACTTTATAGCAGACGTCCAAGTCTAACTAGTAACTATTACTATTTGTTGATGTTGATGCTTATACTAAATAAATACATCGTTTACTGTTGTCGACCTGTCTTTCGTTGAGGGCCTGCCTTAGAGAGTTACAACAATATCTATTGCTGGAATCACCAAACACACTAGAAATGTTTTTCTGTATTTCTTGATCTTTTCCGTGTGGCACAAATATGGAGTCAGCGGAACTGTTTTCATAACTGAATGGGGCGAAGACGAGTAACTGGTCGTGAGGTTTGCGCGCTGGACTGTCGTTCGGATTTATCGATGGTCGAGAGTTCAAATTCTGCCCGCTCCCATCCCCCGTCGTCCTGCGGGAGGTTTGGACTAGGAAGTAAACTATCTTCAACTCTGAAGGAACATCCGAAACATGTAAAACATTTTACAAAACTGTCGCCTAAACCAGTAACTTCGAGCAGGAGGGGCTCGTTAGCCTTGGCTTGCAGCCCACCTAGCAGAAGGAAAACTTAATTCAAACCTCTTTTGCCTTGCAACTATACCCAAACAAGGAACATTTTTCATGGGTCAATCCTGAGGAAAAACACGGTGGCGGCGACCCTTAAGTAGTTTGCAGCACACAGCGTTACACCCTATCAGAACCTTTGACGCCGCTGATCTCAAACTGTATATATTACTATATATGTCGTTTGCAGGAATTACATAAGAAGCTTTTAGTTTTACAGCTATGCCATCCTTGTGCCCTTGAACTGTATTGTTGTTTAAAGAAATTATTTTATTAATATCATATGTAGGTTTGTATAAAAAAGTTTTTAAAACTACAAAGGTTGGTAAAATCAATGTTTTATCTTTAGTGTTTTCCGTATTTAGCTATAAGTAAAGAGATACTGTAAGACGTTTAAAAACCATTATCTTCTCTATATGATGTCGAAGAGAAATTGTGAGGGTCTATTCTTAACTTTATTTTGGGTGTTCAAAAGTTTTTCAAATTTGTATATATTTTGTCATTGTGGCATTGTCTCAGATGATCCTCCAGCGTCATTGGTTCCATATCTTCCTAAAAAGGCACTTAGACAACCGTTTGTTTGACAAGGAAGGAACGAATCCCAGTTTGAAATAATCAACGCTGTACAATCTACATTTCTTTGTTAAACATTAGTTACATTTAGACAAAAATAAGTAATTTAAATCATTATTTAAATAAAATACAATTTTTCGTTTGAATAGCAGGATAAATATTTAAAGGTTTAACTAAAGTAAAAACAAAGTAAAGTTCCCCTTTCAGACCTATATTAGTATATGAAAGAATTACATTAATGGGATATACATATTAAAGTCACGACCTACTGAAATGAAATCCATTATCGCAGACCCCCGTTGACATCTCTTAGACCCCCAATTTTCCCTTTCGTAGACCCCTTTGAAGTCTTCGTAGACCCCTGGGGGTCTATATAGACCACTTTGGGAATCACTGATATAAACAATGGGGTAAATTGTTATTTAGATAACTTCCATAAACGCTTAATCTCAAAGCCTAGGTTCCTATATTTTCTTTGTTTTTCCATTTCCGTTTTTCTTAAATTATGAGACAGTGGTGAGGCGAGGTCAATAAAAAAAAAAACGGTTTTTATCTTTATTAATATTATTATTGCTTTTGTAAAGCACGCAAGTGGTTTCGAATCTCATATCATACAATCATTTTGAACATTATGAGTATTCTATTTTTAAATTTTAAAAGCCAATCATAACACGCTGATAGCTGATTACGTCACACTCTAGAGTCTAAAGAATGAAAATGGAGTAACGGATGTTTTTAATGTAGTTTGATCAAATTATTTGATCACAAGAATGAATTATGTTTGGCTTCAATAAAGTAAGAGTAGCTTATAAGTGTGTATCTAAACATTTGAAATTGACAAAGTATACTTCACAATAAAGTCTAATCTACAGTGAGATGACTTCTTGAATACTTGTACTGTCTTCAAGTGTCTTATACATATTCGTTAGTGTTGTTTTTACTATTTGTCATGAGTTTCTAAGCCTGTTGACATTTGATACTCAAGAATTCTTGTGTAAAACCTTTTTTCCTTGCTCTATTTTTTTAAAGCTCACCAAAACTTGTACAATTATATTTTATAGCCATCTTGTCGTTTCTTGTGACAATCTCTCTCTCTCTCTCTCTCTCTCTCTCTCTCTCTCTCTCTCTCTCTCTCTTCACTTTTTTCTGTTATGTTAACTTCTTAAGGAAGATCTGCAAATCCTGAGATTTTGTAGTCTGGCCTTATCAAATCTGTTTACATCAGGCTGGTGGTGGCTGCAGCATTATGTGTCTGCAAATGTTCGACTTCATAGCAAAGTTGAAAAGAAAATTCTACTATCTCTATATATATATATATATATAGCTGCCATGCTATAAGAAATGACTTTTCGCCATCTAGAAGCTTGGCATCAGTCAAATCAATATCCGAACTAGAACGACGATACTGTTTGAGAAGTTAATGTCTACATTAACAACAAGAATACTCAATGTGGAACCAGCACCAAGACAACATGTCTTCCCTTTTTTAAACAGAAGTCTGGTAATAAATAAAGCTATCTGGACTCACGAGGTCCTCAGGGCTCACAAAGATCTTCCTTTAGGGTACAGTACCAGGAAGAGGAAGAAGAAGACGACAGGGAAAGCGATGGCAAGACAACATCAAAGAATGGACAGGCCTGTCAGTGAATGAAATTACATCCAGGGTAGGGGACAGAGAGGAATGGATAAAGGTGTTGACAGTTCTTGTGTGGTGCCCCAAGGGTCCAACAGACAAAGGGATAGGTAAAGATATCCAGTAAGAAAAAAAAATTAATTGTTCTTTAATTGATGCCCTTTAAAGTAATCTTGAAGCTATTTAAATGTGCTTTAACTAAGTGTTACCTTTCAATATAGACAATAGAATTTGTTTGTTCAGTCCATAATCACTGAGAGTCAGATCTGCTTCAAAGACGGTTGAAACTGCAAATAAATCTTTCAAGTCTTCCTCTGAAAATGTCATAACATTTGCACTGACGCAACCAGACTTTGGTTGTTTAACTTGCTTGTGTGAGTTTACATTGTGAAGAGCACTTCCTACAGAGCAGTTCTCATTTGGAACATCTAGATCTAGTTTGGCCAACTCATGCTGGAAATCTTGGTAACTCCTGTAGTAAGATGTGTTACAAACATGTAAATACATTAATACCAAAATAGAATTAAACTTGTTGTATTCTCTGTTCTGAACAATATTTCTCAATATTATTTAAAATGTCTTTTGTTAAAATGTATGTTCTTTTTTTAAATCAAAGCTTGAAACAAAATAAAGTCTATAGCTGGTTTGTTGCAGCACATCTGAATTGTCTTACCATTGCTCAAGTAGACCACTGGCCAATGTATCTGCTAAACCACCACTTCCCTAGAACATAAAGATTAAAGAAAAAATTTACATGGTCTTAATATCTTAGTATAATAACATCCCACATAATAAATTTCTCAGTCGTTAGAGCGATAAACAGATCGAGGAAAGAAGAAAAAGATTTTTAAAATTATTTAATCAATCTGTCTGTCTGGTAAAATGTTTGTATACGTTATTTCTCCCACAACAAATTTCTGATCAAGCTGAAATTGTGCGCAATTATCTCTTTTACCTGACAACATAAGAATCAATAAAAATAAAAAAAGTCACAAAGATAGTTTGTGTGGAAACAGATACTCACAATCGGCCACCGAAGTTCACTCAGGCAGGTAAAAAGGAAGCTTTCAATATTTTTATCAAGAATATCAGAAGCTATGAACTAAAAACTATCAACAACCCCAATTTGTTTTCAGACACTACAAAAAGAAAACAAACAAGATTACAAAGACAGTTTGTGTGGAAACACAAACTCAAAATCGGCCCCCGAAGTGGTCCACCCAGGCAGGCTTCAATATTTTCAGAAAGAACATCCAAATGAAATTATATCAAAGACAAATGAGAGATAAGAATGGAGAAAGAAGGTTGACAGATCTTGTGTAGTGCCCCAACGGTACAGCAGATCAAAGGATAGGTGCAAGTGAATGCAAAGTTAGATGTGAACCTGGCCTAACTAGTTACCCTTTCAGACCTTGTGATCTATAGGGCAGATGATGTAAAGTTCATCTGTTTTTGTGGCCTACGGTTAACGAGGGTGTCATGTAGACAGCACAACGACCAACCGCCTTTACTTTTCCCCAACTAATATCAGGTACCCATTGGAGCTGGGTGGACTCAGAGGCGCCTAATGATTCCAAAGTTGAAAATCCCAGTCTTCACCAGGATTCGAACCCGGGGTCCCCGGTTCGGAAGCCAAGCGCTTTACCGCTCAGCTACCGCGCCTCTCCTGGCCTAACGGAAGTCTTATAATAGATGTAATTGTTTTGAAAAGGATCAATCTCTTATTCGAATGCACACACACACACACAAAAAGAGATATCAATAGGGCACTACAAAAATTGATCACGAAAATGACGTTTACAAGATTACTATTCGTTTTAACTTAGGTCTAACTTATAATGCATACTAATTAGCTTTTTCTCTTTAAAAAAAATGCTTGCATAACTGATTTTAAAAATTAGATTTTTTTCGCTTTCAGAAAAAAAAAGTAGCCGTTGCATCAGAACTTTGAATGGTCTAAAATATTGTGATGTCGGATTTTCAATATCTTTTCTAGTTTACGAGATCTAAACGGGACGGACGGACAGGCGGACAGACATTTCGCACAAAACTAATAGCGTCTTTTCCCCTTTCGGGAGCCGCTAAAAAACGACAGTTTTGCGGATATTTTCATAATATCAGAAGAAATGAACAACATAATACAGCGTAATACGGAGATACGAGCGTATATTAATTTTATTATTTTACATTGTGTATATTTATATGTATCAATAAACCGGTGATTGAGAGGATACAGTTCAACTTGAACCTGGCTTATCTGATGTTATTGAATGACTATCTAATTGATCGTTTCTTAAAGAGTTAAACTTTTATCCAAGGCCTAAATGAATGAAATGTTCCCTTCGGTTAAATCTCTAGAGTCTAGAGAGTCATTTTTATGATATGAATGGCACTGCAAGAGTATACTAATAAACACTGCTTATTAAATGATGTTCTAAATTTTATTCGACTTATATGCATACTAAATATACTCTTTCACTTTTAAAACAAAAGTAAACATTTTATTTAAAATATAAGTAGCTTGTGTTAAAGATATTTAGTAATAGAAATATTTTTTTCAAAACATTTTCTTTGAAAGTAACAAAAAGTGTACATAATTATATATAATATGTACAACACAGTATAGTACTGCTTAATAGAATGTATAGGCTTACGTCTATTAGGTCTTGTATATCACAAAATGAAAGAGTTGAACACAAAGTTTCGCCTAACTTACCTTTAAAAGAATAACATTTAGTCTTTTCAGTTGGCAGGCTTTTTCTTTCGCTTTGTCATGTCGCACAAGTTCTAGTAATTTCCTTAAAGTTCCCTGGTCACCATTTGTTAGAATTACACTTTCAAAGTACGTGTCATCCGTATCTATTAAATTGAGATATAACAAGTAAACATTGAATGATAATAAGAAATAATGATGACAACGTACGCAATTATATAAACAATGCAAATTAGCTCCGAACACATGGAACAATGCTGATTACATTTTAGATATAAACAATGTTATTTTTTCTCGCTTTTTTGTCATATTTTTAAGGTAAAAAAGCAAACTATAAATTTCTTTTTTAAATACAAAGCTTATATTAAGCGAAGAGAGGCCACTGTTTAATTGTTGTCATTTCTATCAACATGGTAAGTTTTATCTCTTATTTTTCTATCGAAAACTAAATTATTGATTAACACTAAATGATCAACTATTTTGTTTTGTTTTGTTGTTTGATTCATGTATTGTCATCGATAATGAATAACTGTGCAAAATTTTTATTGAACTCTTTCTCTCCTAACTGACGATACCAGCGTTGATTCCACCAGAATGTGGTAAATAATTAAGGAGAAAAAGAGTTAACTTGATCCGATAATGGGAAGTGGGATCAACAAAATGTGTAAAAGAATACACATAGACGGACAGACAGACAGACGGAGTGAGTTAATGTTAATATAAGCTTGGTATTAAAAATGATTAGAAATAGTTTGACATGATTTTTTTAAACAATAAAAACACTAAATAAAACATTTTAAACAAATTATTTGCAACATGTATGGATATAACATTAAACAAAAAATAGCATAATTACTTATGTATAATTTTACAAAATAGACGACTTTACATACACAATGTAGTTAGAGTCATTTCGTATTTTGACTATATATGGTATAGCCAAAATATAGTTTTTTCTCTTTGACTATTTATAAAAAAAATTTAATAGACATACCAAACGTGAGTTCTAATATGCTTTTGATTGTTTTGTGTGTTTTATATGTATCAGATGGCAGCGGAGCAAGGCTCGAACCTGAGACCAGTGATACGTCAATCCAGAGCGCATACTACGCGACCAGGTACGACTATATAACATCATATGAAAGCTATAATTAGACTTATTGAACTTCATAACAGATTTTTGGACGTTCCTTAAACACAGTCAAGACCAGTCAAGAATGACTCTCGCCACCGGACTGACTGTGTCAGTTTTAAATTAATTAATTGTCATTTTCTGAGGTAAACTGGCAGAAACTGAGAGATATTCGCGACATCCAAAACGGAAACAAGACTTCAGTTATTTGATTTCTCATGTCAGCAAAACATTTTATTTTCAATTGGGCTGCCAAATCAATCTCAAATATAATATTACCAACAATACTTTTACATACATAATACATATTGTATACATTACCTGGTGTATTTAGAATGCCTATGCTTTTAGGTATGCTAGTGTAAGCTAGGCGTACAGAACTATAGGGGAAAGTTGGTGGCCACAAAGAAATGTCTGAGTAAAACTAGAGAAAATACATACATAGATTAATACATTTGTAGATCAACTATACACAGACATGCTTATAAAAGACACATTTTAAAAAAAATTAAACTGCTAGGAACTAAGAAAGTTTCATGCAAATTAAAAAGAATGTTATTGATAAGTTTGTAACGTTTCATTAGAAATGTAGATCATTTATAACTCAATCTCCTGGAGGATGGAGAACTCGAAACCATCGCGAGGACAGTCCGAAGCGCATAACCAGGCTGCTATTTGGTTCTTTGCCATTTAAATAAAATGGAGAAACAATATAATATCCCATTATAAAATTAACATGTATTGAATTAAAACATCCCTTGTTGGCATTTATTAATAATGTTGTGACTATAGTAATTACCAAAGCAGTTCTGAAATTTTTTATCAATCTTTTAAACATCTATCTTTATAGCTTATCATCTATCTTTATAAATTATCATTTATCTCTATAGCTTATCATCATGTGGTGTATCCAAAGAAATACACAACAAAAGGTCAATGAAAATCACATAGACTTAGAGCTTTTTATCTGCTTTTCTGAATGGTTTGTTTGACATGTTTCGGATGTTTCTTATGAATTGAAGATTATTACATCCTAGTCTAAACCTCCAGCAGGACAACAGGGTATAGAATTGGTCAGGTTCCAACAAGGGACCATTGAGGCTGTAGTCCAGAGTGCATACTGCATGGCCAGGTAACCATCGGGACTTTTTGGATTTATTTTTTTAAGCGAAGAAACCGCTTTATATACACCATTTATGAAAATAAAATAGGTCATAGCTTGGTCTACAAATCTACGTTAATTAGATAATGTAAACTCCATCTGTCTATAAATATTGTATTCTATGTAAGTGGATCTTACCTTATTCTATGTAAGTGGATCTTACCTTAGGTTTTAGCTGTTTAGGTAAAACATATGGTTGATTTGTGCTTTCAATTATATCTGTACCTTCATAGTCACTTACAACCCAGGCACCTTAAGATAAATATATATTCATGTCATAGGGGAAGGGAAGATTTTTTTGTGGAGGGGTGTAGAGGAGAGGGAAGGGAGTAAAAATATAATTTAAAAAAAAAGGAGGATCCTTAAGTCCTATAAATATAACACGTTCTCTTTTTTTTTTAAATAAATAGAAACTCTAGAACCACTGCTCTGACCCATGAACCTGCTGTCCCCTCACATGTGTGAGCTTTTAATTTATGTAGAAATAAATAGAAACTCTAGAACCACTGCTCTGACCCATGAACCTGCTGTCACCTCACATGTGTGAGCTTTTAGTTTATGTAGAAATAAATAGAAACTCTAGAACCACTGCTCTGACCCATGAACCTGCTGTCACCTCCCATGTGTGAGCTTTTAGTTTATGTAGAAATAAATAGAAACTCTAGAACCTCTGCTCTGACCCATGAACCTGCTGTCCCCTCATATGTGTGAGCTTTTAGTTTATGTAGAAATAAATAGAAACTCTAGAACCACTGCTCTGACCCATGAACCGGCTGTCACCTCACATGTGTGAGCTTTTAATTTATGTAGAAATAAATAGAAACTCTAGAGCCACTGCTCTGACCCATGAACCTGCTGTCACCTCAGATTTGTGAGCTTTTAGTTTATGTAGAAATAAATAGAAAAGTCTAGAACCACTGCTCTGACCCATGAACCTGCTGTCACCTCAGATTTGTGAGCTTTTAGTTTATGTAGAAATAAATAGAAACTCTAGAACCACTGCTCTGACCCATGAACCTGCTGTCACCTCAGATGTGTGAGCTTTTAGTTTATGTAGAAATAAATAGAAACTCTAGAACCTCTGCTCTGACCCATGAACCTGCTGTCACCTCAGATTTGTGAGCTTTTAGTTTATGTAGAAATAAATAGAAACTCTAGAACCTCTGCTCTGACCCATGAACCTGCTGTCACCTCAGATTTGTGAGCTTTTAGTTTATGTAGAAATAAATAGAAACTCTAGAACCACTGCTCTGACCCATGAACCTGCTGTCACCTCAGATGTGTGAGCTTTTAGTTTATGTAGAAATAAATAGAAACTCTAGAACCTCTACTCTGACCCATGAACCTGCTGTCACCTCAGATGTGTGAGCTTTTAGTTTATGTAGAAATAAATAGAAACTCTAGAACCACTGCTCTGACCCATGAACTTGCTGTCACCTCAGATTTGTGAGCAAATACTTTATATCAAAATAAATAGAAACTCTAGCTCTGACGTTATGAATTATGATTTACACGGTAATTAGTAGGGGTGAAGTTATTAAACCAAGAACAAGACAGAACAAGTCAGTCAGCTAGAGGCCAGGGCTTGAGATAAGTCAGTTGAAGTTATGTCTTAAGTTAAGTCTTCAGTCAAGTTGGTAAGCTAGAAACTGGTATCTCTTAGTGAATAGTTTAGTGAAGTAACCTGTGTAGTACGTCATAGCAAGAAGTTGTGCGTGTATTTTATTGCCTACGGACGGATATGACCCGCGGCCTGCGGGCCTTAGTTTGGTTATCAATGTGATCTAGTGGATTGGATTTAGATATCTGTCAAACATTTTAAAGATTTAGCCACGAAAATGAAAGTAGAATGTGAAAATGGGCTTACCGGTTTAGCTAACATATTCATTTTAAATATGACATGCTCCGAAAACGGGTTTAGCTGATTCATTACAAAATTTTGTTTTTTCCAGCGGGCAGCGGTGTAAAAATGTCCGGCTTTCAATCTGTTATTACGTTGATGGTGTACAGTACTTTCCAATAAAACACACAGACTCACCCATAAGTGGTATAAGCCTTATTGTCGTGTATACAGTTAGCCTAAGGAAATGGTGTATTGTTACTAATGGTGCTCAGTTGTTTGACAAGCAGGCCTATTTCAACTTAGGACAAATATACAATTTTGATATCTACCTTTATGAACAGTAATTACGTATGTTCATGAATTGTTCATCAGAGCTCCTCCAAATCTAAATTTAGCTTATGAAAAAGCGTCTTCGCTTATAAAAGATGCAGTCGCGGTTTAGTGGACAAATGAGACAGATTCTCAATAGGCTAAGTGACCAGCATTATTCTCACAAACAACAATCTCATGGTAATATCGCTACACGCTTGGTAGCACTCTGAAAAAAGTTACTTCGGCTAATATATTGGATAGTCTACTTATTATAGCAGCTTTACACACTTAGATTTACTGACGTGTTACAGTAATTCAATTGTAGGTCTAGTTTTTAAACTTTATTTTGTCTTTTTTTTTTGGGGGGGAGGGGTTCTCCTTGGAGGTTGACGTGCCTGGTAAAAAAAGGTAAAGTATTCCTTTCAGGTCACTGTTTCTTTGGTTGTTAATTAACGAATGTGTAATGTGGCCAGCACCACGACCAAACGCCTGTACTTTCCACGTTGGCTGGACCCGGGGGTGTCCTTAAATGCCAAAAATAAAAAAAATCCTAGCCTTTGCCGAGATTTGAACCCTCTAGGTTCGGAAGCCAAACACTTTACCTCTCAGCTCCCCCCCATAGTTATCTGGTATCCCTATGTAAATAGCAGTGTGTGTAAATGACCTAACTTGAGTATAAAGAACAATAAGTAAAGACAATAAAGTAAACAAGAAAAATATGAAAAATAATTTTAAAAAAACAAAGCTTATCTAAGTAGAAGAACTCCGCATTTAAAACTATATCCATAAAAATTATTACCCTTCTTAATTATGAAACAAAAAATTAATTAATTGCAAATAATGAATTGACTAATTGGTAATTTTGTTATTGATTCACGTTTTTTTTAGGTACAATATACAATAGTTTAATTTTTCAACTTGATCCGAGAATGTAATTGGCAGAAATTATTTGTAAAATTATCTAAGGGGACAAAACCCTAAATATTTAGCCTTGTCCCTGAATACTTAAGAATTAATTTCCCTAATCGGTATTTTAAAAAAAGTAATTACCAGTAATTTTTTGACTATTTTTTTTTAAATTATTCATGTATTGTCTTTGCCAATGAATGATTGTGCAAATTTTCAACTTGATCCAAAATGAGTGTGGGAGAAATAACGTACATTTAACACCAGACAGACAGGCTTGATATGACTAACAGACATAGTGAGTTGATACAAAAATGTGATTTGTTGTCTGTAGTTTGCTGTACATTATCAGAGGCTGTTCTTATTTTCTCGTATATTTACTTTATTAATGGAGTTTAGCGACTGGTTGAAAAACAGAGAGTGTTTGAAAATCATTAACAAGTGTAGCATGATCAAAATGTCTTTTCATGAACGCCAAGATAACTGACGACTTTTGTTGTACATTTTATCTTCTAAATAATGTTTTTACGTATGTGAATTTCAAACACAGTCTCATACTTACCAACATCATGAATAAACTGGATAAATCTTCTTCTCAGGGGTTGGGGTAAAATAATGATTCCTCCTTTGCCTGGAAAACAGTAAATAAAAAGTTATACTATGTAGATATATGAAAAAAAAACTCATTTGATCAGTTTTCCTGTTTCAAGAAACCTAAAAGGCTACACTCTCTAAGTAAAACACGAAGCGTTATTAGATTTCATTTTCAGGAGAGGATTGCTTTTTTTTTTAATGTATTTTAGAAGTTTCAAATATAAAAAAAATGTGTATATTTTCAAACACACAGCCTGTGGTCAGTCATAAACATTGTTTGAGTCAATATTTGAAGGAGTGAGGAACTTTAGCCGACACTTAAATTAAATTTATTTCACGTTTCAAGGAAAAAAAAGATTCACACATTTTATTATTCAACTCATTTTTCATCCTTTGTTAGCCTCCTGCAGATGTAAAATGACTAAAGTTGGTCTATTAAAATACTTTTTTTCATGTAACTTTAGAGCCCTAATTCTGGAGAGACATTCTCATCCACATAAAACGCAGGTTAAGTTGCCATTCGTTTTGGTGGTGGAGGAGCTAAACATCTCATTTGGCACGCTTTTCTTTCAGAGCTGAGACAAATACGTTTTCGCTGCCTTGACACCACTTACGTCACTGGCTTACTGCACTACACTTGAACATTTCTTTGCAAACATGAACAAGTTTTAATGTGAATCAATAGTCCTAATTAAACATTTGCGCACCGTCTTAATGTAGGCTCTATTGGCCGTTTCACTAAAGTAAAGGTTACCAACACGACTCAACTCAATTAAAGTGTAAGCAATTTATAAATCACGCAAAATACAATAACCAAAGATACATCTGCTAATTTTTTTTTCTTTCATAGTTCCATAATAAATAAATCTAAGTATTTGTAAGAGCTATGCTGCACGATCGTATTTATTACTAAGACCGAAAATAAAATAAGATACAAAAAAATGTATGATAGATTGGGAACAGCAATTCAAATCTTTGTTAAACAATATTAAACAAGTAAAAACGACAAATATTTATGAATCGCTTTGTAATACTTTATGCATGTTTATATCATTCACCGTAAGCATTGGAGAAAGAAAAATTACTGACTTGTGCTTCGCAGATGACATTGATGGCCTAGCAGGGACAGAAGAAGAACTAGCTCACTTAATGATGCGCATTGACAAGATTTCTGCAGCATATGGTAGGCAAATAAAGGCCGAAAAAAACAAACAAATTATGACCAATAGCTAACAAGGCTTTGAAAGGGGCATCAGTATTGAAGGTGAAAAGCTGACTACTGTTAGCAGCTTCAAATAGCTCGGAGTTATTGTCTCAGATAAGTGAACGAAACCTGAACTATTGGCCCGAATTGCACTGTCCACAGCAGCCCTTTAAAAACTTAAAATAATATGTAAAGACAAAGGCTTAGCCCTCGGCACCAAAATCGGACTGATGCGCTCCTTGGTCATTGCAAGATTTTTATAAGCTAGTGAGTCTTGGACGCTGACTGCAAATCTAGAGAGGAGGATCCTAGCAATGGAATTGAGATGCTACAGAAGGATCCTTGGTGTCACATTTAAAGACCGCATCTTAAACCAAGAGATTAGAGACAGGGTTACTGCAGCGATTGGACACCATGATGACCTGCTAACAATCGTAAAAAAACACAAGCTCAAAATCTATGGCCATATTACAAGATCTTTGGGGCTCGCAAAGACATTCCTTCGGGGAACAGTACCAGGAAAAAGAAGCAGACAGAGAAAGCGATGGGAGGACAACATAAAAGAGTGGACGGGACTGAAATCGAAAGAGGTTTTAACTAAGGCCAATGATAGAGTGGAATGGGAAAAAGACGGTCAACGAATATTGCATGGTGCCCCAACGGTCCAACAGACTAAGAATTAGGTTAAGGTTAAAAAAGGTAAAAAAAAAAATATCACTCACAGAGGGCTATGGTCCAATCATTTTATTTGGCTGCTGGGGGGGGGGGGGAGTATCAGGGAACAGGTTTCCTTGCTGTCTTTAAGGCGATCAACATAACTGTTCGAAGCTGGACTTAAAATCGAACACCACTTGATACGTCGCCCAGCGAATATTGTCCCTCAGCCACACACCATTTATTAGACTAATCTTTCAATCCACAAGGGGAATTTAAATAGATTTAAGCCCGTTTCCACTTCGCCAAAATATATATAATATCGACCATAGACTTATATATACCACTCTAGACTGGACATGGAGATTTTTTAACACTACAAAAAGTGTCGTGAAATTTTTTTAGAAAGTTGGATCAAGGCGTTGTTTTGTAAAGTAGTTAAAAGAAGTAAAAGCTATTTTTTTCAACCCTAACCTACGTAACATATAATTTAATTTTTAGATCTAGATCTAGTAATTGAACATCAAAAATAAGAGTACTCTCGTTTCATAATTATTATTTTGCAATTTTTAGATACATAATCTATAAAGATCTATATATATAAAGATATATATATATATATATATATATATATATATATATATATATATATATATATATATATATATATATATAATATATATATAGGCTAGTCTATGAGTCCGAAGATTAGTGAGGAATGCAGTATTTCCCGTGGCTGTGCATGCGCAGTCACAGCTGTGACCTACACATTTTGCCACATCTGGGACAAGCATAACCATTGTCCGCAGGTGGTCGATTTTCTTTTCTCCGTCTACGTCTTTCCTCGGCAGCAGATTTTCTTTCGGTCTCAAATGTGTATCCCGCGGCCTTCGTGCTCTCTTCTATGTCAGCCAAGGAAAGTTGAAGCCTAAGCTGGTCTTTGAAGCGTTTCCGTGGGGCGCCTCTGTTACGTCGACCACCCTTTAGCTCATCAAAAAAGACTGCCTTAGGCATACGTTCGTCTCCCATACGGGATACGTGCCCTACCCATCGCAACTGTCGGATCAAAAGAAGTCCCTCTATACTGTCCCAACCGCGTTTGCAAGGACATCGCTGTTTGTAGTGCAGTCTTGCCACCGTATGTCTATGCATATACTAACTGCAATATTAACTGTCTAAACGTAATCATTTAAGACGTTACACTGCAAAGACTTTCTTCAAAGTTTGGTCGCGTGGTGTCCACTTGGGACCGTCACAATGTAGTCATTGTTTTAAGCAAAAGCTGCAATGGAAAAAGACACAGCGAGAGCAACTGTTTTTCTTAGAAAGCCTTCTAATCGTCATGTACACTGACATTTATAACTAACCAAACATCACTGTGACTGTCATCTTCTACCAGATTTGCGTTTGCGCCTTTTTCTACATATTTGAAACCAGTGGTTCGTCATTTTGCAGAAATTACATTTGGTTCCTATTGCTGGACATTTTCCATTTTAGTGGTTCTTGCCGTATTTACTACATAATGTATCTGAGTTGTCTTTAGACTTCTGCTTGAGTACATTGTGTGACTGTCTCTTGATTGCTAGAACTTCTTGGCCTCTAAACATTTTTCCTTGGCTTTGCGACACCTCATTGTTTGTCCAATTTCTCGTCTATAGCCTTGCTAAGGATCAACTTCTGTCCCTGATCAAGTAGTCCTAATTGTACCTTATCGTGTGTGAGTCCTCTAATAATGAAATCAATAAGCATATCGTCTGGGTTTTCATACTCACAGTCCATAATGAGAAGCTTTAGGTCTTTAATCAAAGTTATCAAAACTTTCTCCTTCTACCTGCTTTCTCTGGTGTGCTTTAAATCTAGACACACTTTTATTTTGTCTTGGCCTTATGTAGTCTTCTATTTTCTTTAATAGCTATTGCGGATCTCCCTCTTCACTATCAGTAATATTTAGAGCTTTGTAAACTTCACGGCCCTGTTGACCTATCCACATTCTCAGCGATTCGGCTTTTTTTGTTTACTATCTGCACGAGCTAACGGTCATTTGAAACATAAGCTAACCTGGTGCTGAAATCTTAAAAACTCTTGATGTAGATCTTTTGCATTCCAATTCAAGATTGGTTGCTCAAAATAAAAAGAAGCCATTATTAGATTAATAAAAAAACAAACTTTGTCTGGACATCTCTAATTCTGTCACCATGTAGAATATTTGTATATTACAAAGAACAATTTAGTGTTTAAGAGGGATGATTTATTCGGAACTCGGTCACCTGGCACTAGATGGTAATGAGATACTGACGTAGATAACAGAATTATAGAACGTTAACTGCAAGACACATCCATTTAGAAAATCAAAAGTGTTGAGCTTACCAGTATAAGATACACAATACTCGAGGTCAGGCATTTCTCTGTGAACGTACATTGAATCATTGCTTTGATCGGCGACTCCCAACAACCGGATGATCAGCTCGGGTTTGTCAAAGTTAAAGGCATCCAGAATGTCAGAAAGTCTGTACGTCTCATTGAGACTCTAGAACAACAATGCAGTGAGTAGGTTTGTAACTTTTGGTTTTATTGCAAGATAGACTTATTAAGAGGATATTTTTTTACTCAGGTGTGAATGAAATGTTTGAATAGTTCAGTTCAAATACTTAAAATAGTTTATCAGGCTTTGCCCTTTGCAACAACTTGTTAGTGATCAGGTAAATCTATATGCCCTTATCCATATACGAGCTCAGCGCTGCATAATTAGATGAATACTCAACGACTATACATTATTGTATTAATTGAGTAAATTTTGGTCTGACATATTCCCATATTTTAAAATACCGGTATATAGCTACACTTTAATGTATTCCTTTTAGTATTTTAAGGGAGTGCTCCCTTATTTATCGTTGCCTATGCTAGAAACGATATAGTACTCCAGATAACGCAGGGATTGATGGAATGGATTAGGTTCTTTATTATTCTTCAAATACAAAAACAAAGTTTAATAAAATACTCTGAAAGACACAAAGATAAAGGCACATTCCTCATCCCATATGCTAGGACAAATTTGCACAAATACTCCTTCTTCCCTAGTGCTATTAGAGCATGGAATGGGTTGCCTGAGCTAGCCAGGAAAACCAGTGACTTGGCAGAATTTAAGTCATTGGTTAATATGCATGACTAAATGCATGACGCGTAGGACGTAATCATCTTCTTTTTTGAAGTAACGTCTGTATTATATAAGATAAGAAGATAAGATTATGTATTGCGAAGGTACAACAAATATGTAAATGAGTCTTTCTCTAAAAACAGTAAGAATATATCTAGATCTAGTAATGGTGAATTAACTCATGACCGAGTTCCTAAGAGAGGTACAGGCCCAAGAAACTCACATTGGAATCGAATGTTGTAAAGAAGTTTCCGTGTGTATCTTTCCACACCAGAGAGTTACAGTTGGCAGCCTTCATCGCTCTGAAGAGAAAGTTCAATAAAGCATCAAAATATACAGTATTAAGACTTGATTAAGCACAATAGGCATATTCTCTTTTTTGTTCTCCTTTTCTTGTCTCTAAAGACAACTACACATTACACTGTTCAATGGCACACAGTTTGTACCACATTTCAGTGGAATATTTGATACATCGCATCAATGTAATACAAACAGAAAGCCTTCGGGAGTTTTAGTTATTCACATCAGACCTACAACCTAGAAGTATCTTCAATATTCCTCTATAGCTGAAACAAAAGTATATCTCCATATCAGTGTTTATAAAATCTCATAAACCTGATTCGGTCGCTATATGATTTTCAGACAAATAACTGGAGTTTGATGGTATGATTAGTAAATATACGCGTCTTCGTGAGCTCTCATGTCACAAACGAGGAAGTGACATACGCCCACTCTGAGTTTCAGCCATTGATTAACATTTATAACTAGAGTGACTTAGGGAGATGCGTGGGACGTAACCATCTTCTTATTTTTTAAAGTAGCGTCTGTATTTTATAAGGTAAGATAAAATAAGATTACCTCGTCCGTCCGTTTAATTCATCCACGACTTTTCTTATTGCTGGTTCGCTTTCTGAAGGATCGTCAGATGTCTGCATCTTGCTGTAGAAATAAGTTCATGACAGGATACGAGACGACTACTTTACAGTTTTTCATTTAGTAAAGTAAGTTAAGTTCCCTTTTCAGACCATGCGGTCTATGGGGCAGATGATGTTAAAGTTATCTGTTTCTTTGGCCAACGGTTAACGAGCAGGATTTCATGTGGCCAGCACAACGACCAACCGCCTTTACTTTCCCCAACTTGTCAGGTACCATTAGAGTTGGGTGATCTCAGGGGTGCCCAAAAAATCCCGAAATTCAAAATCACAGTATTCACCAAGATTCGAACCCAGGACCCAAGGATCGGAAGCCAAGGGCTTAACAATTCAGCCACCCAGTTTTTTATTTTCTAAGCAGAAGATTTGCTTTAATTTCATGAAAAGTTCATTTGCTTAATTGTACAAACAAACTAACTAATGATTTTTAACTCTATTAATTTTTTTTTTAATTTAATAAACATCGTAATATTTTTTTATCCCTTTAAAATTTTTTTTGCAATATTCTACACATTTATTCCGATTTTACTATTTTGTTTTTAAAAGTGTCAAACTAGAGCTTGGTCACGTGGTGTGGACTTGGAAATACCGTCACGATGTAGCCATCGTTTTGACTTCAACCAAATCAATTGTTCACCCACATCTCTGTTCCTTCGTCTTTTGTTCTATCCTACGCTCATTGTCTACATTTAGTAGACAGTAGAAAGTCATTGCATGCTAAATCAGCACACCGTTTATATATATATTTATATATAGTCAAGCTGTTAGTTAAAAGCGCAATGTCATTTCTCACATTTCTTTTTTTTTTTTTAATATCCTCCTCCTGTCTTTGAGAATAAAGTAAACTTTTCTAACGAAATAATCGTTTGTACTTATAGAACGCCGATGTTTATCAATATATTTGTGACTGTTATGTTCTCACGAGTGTACATCGTGTATTTCAATAATGCTATGTAGCTTAAACAATGAATATTATTATTTAAAAAAAGACAAACATTATACTTACATTGAATGTGGAGGTTTATCTGGTGCTATTGGTTCTACCTTGTTCTAAATACCCAAACAATAAACACAAATGTAGCAATTACATTATGATACGACTGTAGTGATAACTTTATGTTACGAAATAAGTATTTAGTATACATTTTGTAAGATATTTCTATAAAAACAATTGCAAAAAAAAATTACCTTAGTTAAAGCCATTTTGAATGACGTCAAGCTGTTAGTTAAAAGCGAAATGTCATTTCTCACATTTCTTTTTTTTTTTTAATATCCTCCTTCTATCTTTGAGAATAAAGTAAACTTTTCTAACGAAATAATCGTTTGTACGTATAGAACACCGATGTTTAAGACCATTAATCAGTTGAAACACTAAAGTTAACAAACAGTTTAGACAATGAGATGGACCTCTTTATCAAAACCCCCGTTTCCACATTGATTAAACTTTTCATTTCGGGAGGAACATCTTTCCTAGAGTTCATAATAATACGGCATTGTCTTCCATTCCGAACAATTTTTCACCTGACTATGCAGATACAGTTGCGCACTGCATGTGGAGCTTATTTGTCGAGAATAACATCCGCTTTCTTCAGTCCCAGCGATATGTATTAATCATTTGTTTAAATTTTATGACATGCTACACTTGAGTGAGTATCTATTGTTACTGTCTACTCTGTAGGACGTCTAAGACTTCAGCATGAGTTCAGACTTGTCAAGTAGTGCAACACACACAATGGTAAGACAAGCGCTGTCAATGACATACCTTCAAAAACGTGTCAAGGCAAATCTCAACACTAATGAAAACAATAGGGAAGGTCGAATTCCTAGCAAACGAAATTTCCGTGAAGATTTTCCGTAGGCATATTTTGATTTGACACAATGTAACTGAAACTAAGACATTTACATCTTTTTATTTTATTATATTACAGACTTTCTTTCTTAACAGAAAATAATTTGGTCTTTCAATAGCCACAAGAGTTGCTAGAATTAGCATGAAATCATTTATGATCATTTTGTTAAGAACGTTAGGCTTCTTTTTAGAAAGCTTATATCAACACTGTTTGTCTGTCTGTCTGTCAAATGTTTGTATACAATATTTCTCCAATCTCAGATCAAATTAAAATTTTGAACAATTATTTTTTTACCTTATAAAAAAAGAATCAATAAAAAATATAAATAAAGTTTTCTTGTTTTTTTTTTAAATCGGTTGAAAAACATACAGCATTAATGCTGTCTCGGGGTATAAACCCGAGGCCATCCGAACGACAGTCCAGTGCACATTCCATACGACAAGGCAGCCATTCAAGTGAAAGACACTTTACCATGTTAGATGTAATTATTGCTCTATCTTTAAATATTTGTTATAAGCCTCCTCCCCAATTCAGTCACGATAAGTAGCACAAAAACTCAACATCTTGAACGAGTCCCTAAGTAACAGAATATATTTCATTTGCTTGTTTAATATCTAATATACATTTCTGGTAATAGAAAAAAAAAAAGATGTTAACTTTAAAAAAAATACTATTAACGATTTAATTAACATAGAGGGGAAATAACCCAAAGAGAGAATGGGACACAAACGTTACCCCCCAACGCACCGACACCACCATTACAATAAACCTGATAAAAGCAGTTCCTTACATCAAAACCATCCAAGGTCACTCTAAGTGAAAACACGGGTTAATGTTTTGAAGTTAATATTAAGTTTGATATGACGTTTAGGGTATTTTGAGGGAACTTTTAATGTTTTAAAAATTATTAAAAAAAAAAAAAATTGCAGTTATTTTGCCCCAATATTAGCCACCTCCCCCCCGGGCTCATGTGTACAGGTTACAATTGGTCATTAGTCACGCCCCATGCAGTGCCAACTTAGAAGGCCCTAGCTGTTGGAGATAAGTGGCCCCACATTAGTTCAGATATTATATGTATCTACTAAATATTTCTTGGGGGCCCTAACCCTATAGCTTATGTTGCATATAGATAAATCCAGCCCTGGCCCATAGGTTGTTACGCCATCGGGTATGGGCCCCTAAATTTTCGTGGGCCCGAGTTCATTGAACCCCTTCGCGCCATGGATGCTACGCCACTGCTCTTCACGTTTCGTGTGGTAATTAGGCAGCAGTTGTTTTGTTTTGTGGTCCGATGATCCTAGTGAAAGCTTTTCACGAGATGTGAATGCTCATTTGATGTTACAGTGACATAAGTCCAGAGTTCTGTTCTCTCTTGTTGGACATGAGATGTGTTGATAGAAGGTGGGTAGGTCAACCTTCAAGGTGCATTTAGTACTGGTGCGTCCGGTGACCTTCTCGATGCGACTTACGACTTGGCTGTAGGCGGAACATAAACCAGGACTATGTAAATAACACCAAAGTCTAGTGGCAAATAAAAAGGTCTCAATGACAGCGCCAGTAGTTCTAGATCAGGATCTTTATATATCTATAACTTACCTACACCACAGACACGTAAAATTCTCTCCCCGCCCCCCCCCCCCCCCCAAATAAAAATGTTTAAACTCTGCTCTTGCTTAATGTACAGTATCAGACGTCAGAAAAGGTCCTGCGCAGCATATTCGCCTAAGACCGCCCACCTTAATAGCTCCGACTCTGGTGTAAGCAACATAATCATATCTTAAATGATTGTCTCCGAGTAAATTTATTTAGTTTATAAGTCCAGACTATTTATTAGTGTGTCAGAAGGCTATCAATTTCATTCGATCTAATCAGGGCCGGTCCTATCAATTGCTGGGCCCTATGCGAAACGAGTTGCGCGGGGCCTAATCTGGGTAGGGATAAGGATAATAAGTGAAAATTAAGATTAGTATTAAAAATAAATTCGTCTTTGCATTTTATAAATTCTTAACTAAGTATAAAATCACGATCAAATTAACTTTACTTTACGAGCCTTGTGTGTAGCGAAGTCATACAGTAGATCATCAAAATTATGTTTCCTACATAGATCACGCTCAATAGCAAGAATTGTCACATTGTTCAATCTCTCTTCGTGAATTGTTGACCTTAAGTAATTCTTGATTAGTTTAGGACGCGAGAAACTTCTTTCACAAGATTACACAGTTACAGTTCAAATCTCAGCTGCAAGGAGTAAATTGCAGTGTTCACAATTCTGTTGAAGCATTTTATCCTGTAGCCATCTTCAGCTTTTTGATGTGTGAAGTTTTCCACAGATTTATCATACTGCCTTTTCCTTGACTTTTGGCTGGAAAGATTGCAACAACATCCATGTTTCCAGCCAACTATTTTCGCTGTCACAAGAAGAAACAACAGGAAGAAACTTAAAACGCTCATACACAACCACAAGTTCTTTCACATTAACCCTTATCTGAGAGATAACATCTGCTCGTTTTGACTTATGTCTGGAGTACAATCCAATATCACTGCATTCTTGATGTTTCGAAGGATAGAATTCACAACAGCATCAGCTACTACAGTAATACATTCGTTTTGAATCGTCTTTTCCAGGTAACGATCATGAATTTCTGCATTGATAACACGTCGAATTTGTTCCCTCATTACTGGATCAAACTTTGCGAGTAATTCTACTAGACCAGGAAATTCCCATTACTTGGTTCTTTAAGTCTTTCAATGGTCCCTCCGAAAGCTAAATTACGCTTCGCAAGAAATCGTACAATTGCAACTAGTCCAACGTTTAGTTTCAGAATAATGCATCTCCTGGTGAACTTTGTCAATGCCTGTTTTTTTTTTTACTTAGTCTTGCTCCAGCTTCACAGCAACTGGTCATGGCGTCTAAATGCCATTGCGATTTTTCATGCTCTGCTAGCCTTGTGGTACAGCTTTGCCACTGGTCAAATCCTTCATTTAAAAAGGAACTTTTTTGTTTTTCCAGTAGACGACAGATCTTGTCTGCTGACACAGAATATATCAGCCAAGGACGCAAAACACTTTCACCATTACTCAGGTTTGGTTTGTAATGCACTTAAGAGAAATGTCTACCAACCTTATTTTTTTTTAAACTTCTCCAAAGTACTCTCAGGTGGACCTTTTTGTAATAAATAGTCAATACAAGATCTTTCCATTTTTTCTAGACACGTGGCAGGATAATCCAGATTTCTCAATGAATCGACCACATTTAGCTCATCTATAACTACATGTTGATCAGTTATTACATTATTGCCTTCATTTCTTACGACATGTTGATCAGTTGTTAGTGTTACATCATTTTCTTCTTCTCTTACGACATTCACCATTGCAGTTTTTGCATTCTACATAGAATCTGTTTCAGTTGTCTCACTAGAAGTGATTATGTTCTCATTTTCGGGTTTTGATCGTTTTTAAAACGTACTCTTGTTCTATTGGAACTTTCGTTTCGGTTAAAATTCGCACTATTATTATATTTTTATTTAAATATGAAAGCTGACAATGCTTTTTTAATTTGCCTAAGATTTGTGTTTTCCATATATCAATTTTGTAAAATTTTCAGGAGATTTTAAAAATAATTTCCACGACTTTTTCGTATATTTTGCAAAATTATGCAATTACAGATATACTTAGCGCGGGGCCTTTGAAAGCGTGGGGCCCAGTGCGGCCGCATAGGTTGCAGTGGCTTAAGACCGGCCCTGGATCTAATAAACATTGTGTGCCATAATTTAAGGTTTTGTTTTGTGTTGTTTTTAAACACTACCCGCCTTTTTTTTTTGTCCAGTAGTGACGCCGCCCATGTTTCAAGTACTTTAGCTTACATTATTGATCTACTAAGCCGACGTATTGTTGAACAGTGTCACGACTTATGACAAATGTTATGACAATGTCCTGTGTAATTGTATATTCTATCTGCACGCCTCATTGACTTGTTGTTTTCAATGTTAATAAAAGAATGTCTAAGTGTTCTGACAGATTTAGTCTTGTATTAGAGTTGGATTAAGTACAACACATAAGTGTCGCGTGCAAGTAAAGTACATTGAACAAGGTTAATGATAGTTTTTGAGCACTTTTTGCTCAGAATCAAATATTCCAAGCTCTTCAGTTTATTTAGTTGACATTAATGTAAAACCATTGTAAGCAGCCTGTAAAATGCTAGAATGATCTCAGTAACAATCAAACGCACACACATGTTTGTATTCGTCTATGACCATATTAGAGTATTCCGCATAGTTGAGTGATTCAAAAGATTAGGCCTACTTGCTAAACAAAGGACTAGTCCTATTTCTAGATCTTTCCACACAAACTAGTCGAAAGAGTTAAAACAAAAAAAGAAAGAAAAAAGACACGCTTCAATGAACCATTTAACCTATATACGTTTTTCCGCTAATAGCACTTTACTTCTAAATACCACATGTACATCGGGCTTATTAGCAATGACAAGTATGAACGCAGTCAAAACAATCTATGTATGTGTAAATTTATTATATTTAGCTCCCCTGCGCTATCCCCCTCCAGCTATTCACACACACACACACACACACACACACACACACCACTAATGTACAATAGTTATTGCAGTTAGGCTAAGTCCTATTCCTTATTCCATATTCAAGGACAAAGTCTTACAAGTGCTCCTTTTATTTCTTCCCTATTTCAATTTAGAGCATGAAAAAAAAAAGGTTGCCTGAATTACTCAGGAAAACCAAAGACTTGAGTTTCTAATAACTCAACAGGCATGGCTTGATTAACGCACGGAACGTAATTATCTTTCTTTTTTGAGGAACGTATGTCATTTTAATTCTAATTTATTTTGCCTCTTACACTGGAAGTGGGAGGGAGGCCAAGCCACTAATTTTATGTGAAATACCCTCCTCTCCATGTTAAAAGTATATGCTATTCCAAATCGATGTCTTAAATGGTGAGGTGAGGATTGCAGGACAGTGGTACAAGTGAGTTGCCCTTAACATAAGCAAGCACTAGTTGCTTGAAAGTATACCGTGTGTCAGGATAAGGCTCACGGAAGAAGAGAGACATTGGATATACTTAACTGTAGGATATCAACTTAGGGCCTAAATCAAATGGGAACATATTATGGACTAAGCAAGACAATTACTTGCAGAGATTTGAGTCTCCAGTTTTGCGGAAATAGTTTCTTAGAAGAAAAATATTATGTCACGTGAAGTGGTTCTCAAGGTCTTTCTGAACTAGACATCTTCTAAAGCAACTACAGGGTGATCGCTAGAAAAGTGGAACATTTGTCAGCAATTTATATTTACCAGGAATAACTTTTACAAAGTTTTTTAAAGGCTTATGTTTTAGTACACTCACATATGATCAAAATGACATCCATGCTCTTCAGAGCAGCGTCTTAACCTGGAAACCCAAGCTCGTGTAGTGTTTCAAAGGGTAACTTTTGTGAGATATCGTTTCAAGCTCTTCTATCCATTTTTTTTTCTGTTAGCTCAGATGACAGTATAAAAGTAGCGCAACTTATAAGAGCTAAAAGAAATAAGTCCTTGGTCAACTAAAAGTGTGGGGAGCGTGGTCTAGAGGCTAAGTACTTGGCTTGGCCCCCTATGAACGGGGTTGGAGGTTCGACACCCGACTCGAGCAGAGTTGTGTTTACTGAGAGCCTGAATTAAACCTTCTCCAGATACCACCTCACACACACTGGTCCACAAATGAGATTGGACCATAGTGCTCCATGCTATAAGCATAAAAGTAGCGCTATATAAAAGCTATAATTTAAAAAAAAAAGAGTCAACGGAGCTCGAACGCATCCGATTTATTATGACTTAGATTAATTTGCTAAAATAGAAAAAGGCAGAGAATTAACAGTGGCATTAAGAGGGTGATAAGAAATATACTGGCAGGTGTGATAAAGAAAAAATCTACTGACCGAAAAGTTGTTCTAGAATCTGTGTAGCGAATTATTTCTGTAATCGTGAAGACTGACGGACCAAGTTTCGCAACCTATCCTATTTTCTTTTCTATCAGGTTCTTCTAGATTTTGGTAGGCTCAGTTGGGCCCTAGTTAGAACCCAGCAAAAGGTTAGGGCAAGCCCGGGTACGCTTTTCGGCCTCATCGTGGCACCCGGGTGGAAACGATTACTTGAGGAAGTGATTAGGCTAACTGAATAGCAAAACAAAACTCCTGTGGGAGTATCCAAGGGAATGCAAGAGCTTTCCCATTACACGGTGCAGAGTTGAAAGAGAGCTTCCACGTCCCTGTCGATAATCCATGAGCCGTTCCTCAAGGGACTGCTATACTAATGGCGAGTCCTGCACGGTTAGCTTGGTACAACATTGGAAAATGGCGGGGGTTCCAGGCCTTCGGTCATGCATTCTAGTCCATGCGCCCGGAGTGCCGAATATATCGGAAATAGCAATGTTTTTCATAGGCATTGACTTGGACCTCTTCCAGACAGAACGGTTTGTTCAAGCAGGCTTACATGCCTAGAGTTCGAAGAGCCTTCGGCTAACTCTTTTGATAATCACAGGGTTAGGGCTAGAACGCATAAGCTAAAACACTATTCCAACAAATTAATCTTGTTGCATTGTATATAATTCGTGCAACCCCCTTGGGCAATGTCATTAGGTCAAACATTTGTAGTTAACTATTCACTATAGCATTATGTTCATAATAAAAAATGTTAACCAGGAAAAATTAACTCCGTCAAGGCATTTTTTTGTGTTCATAAACCAGATATCTTTAAATGACTTGTGGAAAACTTGTAACAAGCAAAACAAAACAGACAACATTTTATTTCCCCAGGCTGGTCCTTCATTAAGACTCCCCTAGGACTTGAACCATTGCCTTAGTTTTCATCTTATTAGTAAAACCTGTACAAGCCCCTAAAGGATCATCGGCGTTAAACTGGAATAATTTAAAAAGATGCTTTATTTTTTCCCAGCTGCAAAGAGAAAACTGAAAGTATCTTTGCTTTTTGTGCACGAAATTCAAGTTCTGAAACATTAAAATGTATTGGCCACTTCTGAACAGAGAGAAACATATTTCCCAAGCTTCTGAAGAAACAAAAAGATCTGCTAGATTGTTATTATACTTTGTGAACTTTCCAAATCCTGTTCAATTTCCCGATGATAAATCACTTAAGCAAAGTATATAAAGCATTTTTTTAATTTTTGTTTTGAAATTTTTCATTTCACTGCTTAATAACCAAAATGACATCTTAGATGTGTGCAGCTGATGCTCTAGCAGTCTATCCCAATGTAAACCACTGGCTGTAACTTTTAATGCATGATTTTAATACATAGAACTGAGCAAAGAACATTTGGCTTCTATAACTATAGATACAATAATTTTCACCCATCTATTTTTTCTGTATACTTTAGTAATATGTTGTAGTGGAAGTCTTATTACAAAACGTATATCAACTCACTCTGTCTGTCTGGGGAAACAATTGTACACGTTTTTCTCCCTCACCCAATCTCGGATTGAGCTGAAATTTGGCACAATTATTTCTTTTACCTGACAACACAAGAAACAAAAAAACAACTATTTAATTAATTATTGGTAATTATTTTGTTCGGTATGTTGACAGATGTAGTATAAGTTGAATTAGTCCCCTTGGGTACTCTTGAACCCTTAGTGAAAACTTTTTTATGCTTCTACAAAACAAATATGTAAACATTCGTCAAGATACCCCCTTCCTCCCTTCCCAACTGGTCCAGACAAGTGATAGGATCCTAGCGCATCGAGAAATATAAACAAAAACAATTAGTAAAAATATTTCTAATCACACAGATTACTAAAACTATATTACATTGCCCATTCAAACTAATTGATACAATTACACTTAATATATGCTGTATTTATGTAAGGATTATTTCTGTTTTTCATTGTAGATTTAAGGTAGGAAGTCATGACATAAGTAAGTGTCATTGGTTTCACTTTGTGATCACTTCTCTGTTTCTGAGGGATGCATACATGTTACATATATAGGGGCAGCACTAGGTACAGTATATTGTAGGAGAGAAAATAGTGAGTTCAATATGGCCAACATAATGGAGAGTCCTACCCAAGGTACATTCACCTAGCAGAGTACATACAAGGTGAACAATTTATATCCAGATTCCCCAAAGAGTCACTCTGATTGGTCATGTGTAACAGCCCTGCACATTTTCTGTGATTAACATGTGTTGCACCTAGTGCTGCTATTCTATCTGTGACAAATATGCATCATTATTTGCTTCACATTCGTCCTTTAAAAACAAATATTTATGATACAAGAGAAAATTTGTGTTACAATTGTGCATCGCACATAACTAAACACATTATACGAGCAAACAAATTATATGACATCACACAAAATATACTTTCATACCACAGTTTCTCTGTAACATTCTTTAAAAAGTGTAAATCAGAAAGTTTGGATTTTATTCAATGAAGTCATTGCCAAGCTAAGGGAACAAATCAGTTTTATGTCTGTTTTAGTAATCAGTGTGTTGCATCTCCTTTGTGATGGTCAAATTAAAAACCCCAGACCCAGTGGCAGTTTTTTTTTAATGCTTTCTTAACCCAATAGCTCCTATTTCCGGTTAGGAAAAACACTTCCCTAAGAGGAATAACCCTGAATTTTAAAAAATCCTAAAAAAAAACTTTGAAAAAATAATCAAATTAAAGATCTAATACTAATAAATAAACAAACAAACAACTTTGAAAAATAAAACGATATGTCTAGTTTAATAAAATATACTTATAATACCTTTAGAAAATAAAAAAAGCTTCAAAAATACTTATTTTCCCAGGTGGGAGCTTATACACTGGGGCTATTGGCCTGTTGGTTTGAAAAATTATTAAGATCTTCCAGTAAAATAGAATTGGTAATCTCAACAATGATTTGTAATCACAAATGCAACAAGACTAGAAGAAATCTTTTATTTAAAAAGTTTAAAGCAAGTATATTGAAAAGAGAATTTTAGAAACCTTCTACAAGGGTTTAGAACAAAAACGAGAAAATGTTCCAGACTGCAGAAGGAGCTAATGGGATAACATTTCTATATTCTCTTCACACGGAAGTACAAAATCTAAATTCTTGTCAATAAAAAAAAAATACATACATAAACAGAGATAAATACTTTTTTAAAGGTTTGAAAAATACAATACAAAAACAGAAATGTAAACAGTAAAAATAGTGCAAACACATTGACAGTATAAAATTAAATATTGAACAGATATGTATCACAGAATTTCAACACAACAGTTCATGTGCTGCAGATGCAAATGAAAGTCACAGACGTCTGACGGGAATGTTTAATCTGGTGCAGAGCTCATATGTGTCAACAGTAATGTAATCACAGCTCAGTGTGCAGTGAATAGTTCTCAACTTTAAACAGCTTAAGTATTTAATCTACTCAGTAATTGAAAAGCATCTAAAAATAATTCTAAATAAAATATTTCCATTTTACAATAACAATGTTTCGATAACATATTAAGCCATGAGCAACATAGAAGGCTTTCATTAGATAAACATCTGTTTAGAATGAATTGGTAATTTTTATAAATGAGTAATAATTATGAATTTGTATAACAGTTTTTTTTGGTAACAAAATTGTTAGAACTTCAAAAATTTCTTTAAATTATTCTAAAATTCAAATACTAAAATTATATAAATTGTAAATAAAAAAATGATCATTTTCTAATAAGGACTAAATGATGGAAGGTAGTGATATTAAAGGAGATCTAAAGCGGTAGTCCAGTAGATCTATTTCTTGCTGTGGGTGGTCGTCTCTCTACATAAGCCCCCCAATGACTACACACATTGGTAAATACATCTTCAGGAATGATATTGTCCACTTGCTTGTATTTCTCATAGTCAATCCACTCATACTAGAAAGAGATAAAGACAAAGTACATCATTAAAAGTAAGCCTCACATTACATTGAAGTAAAGTTGTTTACATTTTTGTAAAGATTATTTTGGGCAATTATTACATTAGCTTGTACTAAAGAATATATTTTTTTACTAACTTTTATTTGAAAACAATTTTAAATAACTTGAAGTTAAATGATACTACCTTTGTCAAATACAAGTGATAAAACAGATAAATATATATGGTTAAGTTAAACAGCCACTTATGGACTTACAAAAGCATATACGTTTTGTTTTTAAAAACTAAATATCTATTTTTAGTGAATTTCTTTTCAAAGCTAGTGGTTTATTAAAATTGAAAAAATACAATAAAATTTTTAAAATGTTAATTACAAAAAAAAATTATCACTTGTCAAAGTCAACAATTTTGACTTTGTAGTTAAATGACATTGGGGATTTTCTACTTAAGTAAACCAGAAGAAATTGCTCTTAGATTACATCTTGACTTTTAAGTTCCAGTTAATTTTCTTTGTGGGAAAAAAAAAAGTACAGTATTTGAAAATAGAAAAAAGTACTAGAGATATATGTGGGAGCAATAGGATCAAATCTTAAGAAACGTGTAAAATAAGAAAAAAAAGGAACATTTAAAGAGATTTCAAATAACTAGACAAACAATGTCAAGGACAGTATAATGAAAGATAACAGTGGCCAGATTAATGAAAACAATTACTTCCTACTAAAAGCATTACAAAGCAAAAATATTTTGTTTATGCTTTCAAAACATTAGAACTTATTGTGTAATCCATCATACAGCACAAAGAAAGCAATGAAAAAATGATTTTAATATTCCAAATGCAAGAGGAATGGTGGCTAAGAAGAAAAGGTTTGGCTTCTAAAATTAGGAGTTTTGGGTTTTATTTTGAATTTTGTGACTTATAAAAACATCCTTAAGTGAAACCAATTCTATGATGCGATTTGGGGAAAGTAAAGGTGGTGGGTTGCTGTGCTGGCCAAAAGGCTAATTTGTGAACCATAAATATCAGAATATGGAAGTGTTGATAAACTAAAATTTTAAAATCATGAAATAATTTTTGCGCACTTTTTAGCACTGCAGAAATTGATAAAAAAAAAAAAAAATAAAAAAAATAAAAACAGTTTCAAGACATAAAGTTGTTCTTACACAATACTTACAGTATCCAAGTGTTGGTCTATTTTCTCCTGATATTTAGTGTTTGGATTGTGGTAGTTTATGGCACGAATCTCCATCCACTTGTGTTCAGTCATGTATCTCTCATCCTTCACTGGGCCAATGTACATCTACATCAAGTAAAAGTCATACATTCTTTATTAGCAAGACACAAGTAAAATGATTTGATGGTAAGCTTATTCATTTTGAGTGTAGAATATAACATTGTATGAGGGTCTGCTTAAAAAAAAACATATCATTGCTCTTGTTATATGCTAATTGAAGTGTTGTTTGTCTTTTAAAAAATATTTTTTAATACAATAGTCATCATAGTTCTTGTTAAAAAAAAGGCATTGAATAAACCTTAGCATTTTGAGCAGGGTAGCAAGACAATTGTCAGCTGAACTTTCTAAAACTACATTAACAAGACCAAGACCCAAGAATCTGTTACATTTTAAGCTAACACTGATAGGAGAGTAAATAATTTGCCAAGCCAAAGACGAGCAGAAGAGAATGTAGGTAGCTTTGACATCAGTGTCTTGAAAGTCTTGTTGAGAATGGAAAAAGAATTATAACATTTAGAACACAATTGTTAAAGAAATAAACAGAAGATTGCAGCAATGCAGTGAGCACATCTCTGGCAGCCACACTAAATGTACCATAGAAAACAAAAGTATTACAAGAAAAAAACAACATCAGTAGCATTAATCTATCCATATAAACTGAAGAAACAAGTCACTACCAGTGTACAATCTTGGTTTATCTTGCTAGAACGTTGTGAACACAAAAAAATAGTTTAAAACTTCTTAAACTGGTGAATTGTTTATGTACAATAAGTGTTGAATTTAGGGACAACCACAATCTAGTGTATGGTGTAAAAATACAGAAAATGGGAAAGGTCAAACTAAGATGAATGGGTGTGATAGGAGGTCATATTGATCTCGATTCACTTTTATAGAAATGTGGTTGGTTGTTGATCTTGATATGTAAATAAGATTTTCTATATGTAGAGACATGCTTTGGTCAAACCATTGTTAGCCCATTTTCAAAATAAATTGCTTGAAACTTTGAGGATTTAACTGCCATCCCCCTGCTATGAACAGGTTAGTTTGTCATTGATGCTAATGGTCATTCTGGTTGGTGAGATTAACCTGTGTCCCTAGGTCTGACAACTGTGCCAGGTTCATTCCTAATGTTGGGATGAAGGTTCATGTGCATTAACAAATCTTGTGCATGTATGTCTATTGTATTTTGCTATACTAATATAAATAACTTGTTGAGTAATTATTTCGTAAGAAAATATCCGAAAATATTACGGTTTTGAGTTTTTGATATGCTTTCATGTGAATATTATCTTGTGTTATCAGTTTCCTTTTCTTTTGCCGTCTCAATATTTTCTGCAAACAAAAGAAATAGTTATTGGATTAGGCAAATGTCGCTGGTAGGACTTGTGTAACTACTTCTATGCAAGCTATAAGATTGGAGCAAAAAATTTCTAAAAAAGAAAGTTAATCCATTTTCTGATACAATTGAGCCTCAAAGATAAACTGCAGACTAGAAATGAAGATTTTTAATAATAATAATAAGGCTTGTCTTCGAGTCCGAAGATCAGTGAGGAATGCAGTATTTCCTGTGGCTGCGCAGTTCCAACTTTTAAAAATATTACTTGACTAATTATACAAAAAAATTAGGTTTGAAAAGATTTGGGTTTGCTCCCCTATACATACTTAAATCCACATATACAATTTAATCTTTGCCTAACAAAAGTTGGGATGTTTAAAACACTAATTGTAAGTTCTTTAATTATATTTATGAAGAAGACAAAACAGTTTTCTGTGGATTCATTTGATGAAATTCATTCAAATTTATTAACAAGCATAAAGAATATAAACTTATAAAATACCTACAACTTGTAATGTAATTATACTTATTGATGTCTACTTCGACGTTAAAAAATAGCTTATATATAGCGTGATCTGAGCGCTATGGTCCAATCTCATTTGTGGACCATTGGGAAGAGGGTATCTGGGAGAAGGTTGCCTTTAGGTGCTTAGCAAACAAAACTCTGCTAGAGTCGGGTGTCGAACCTCGAGCCCCTTTGATTAGGTTAGATTCACTCCGCCAATTATTTATTTATGGAATATTTTTATCCAATGCATACTTACCACTAAAGCATTATTCATTTTCCGTTTCCAAGTTGACTGAACATGTTCAACAGGCTTTTCAGTATCAAGTGTTTTTCTTCTTTCCTGTAAAAAAGATTTGTAGTAGAATTATATTTCTTTTGTTTCTATGTAGAAATTGCTATCTGTCAACTGGCTGTGTAATTAGTCTAGTGTAGCAGCATTTCATCTGGACAAGGGCTAGAAGTGTAACTAAAAGGAGGGCAATTATTGAGCCTCTCTTGCCAGTACATAACTTCTGGACAGCAATTCCAGTGCAGCACCTCTCCATGGTTGCAGATGGTAACTGGGAAGGCAAAGTTTTAGGTTAAAGAATAGAGTTTTTGTTTTTTCCCAAGATGTAAGGTGTTAGAATATGCTGCCTAAAAAAAAAGCCCTCTGCTACAGATTAATAGCCATTCTGATTTGTGTCACAATGGGAACCTTTTAGCTGTGTTCTGTGTAGGGTGTTGACTAGGCTGACACGGAGGTAACTTCAAAGAACAAATGCAAGTAGAATACAGGTGAAATCCAACAAAATGAGTTGATAAAGAGTGCTGATAATTCAGTACATTTAATGTAATAATAAAGGGAATCTGTTCACTGTTGTCCCTCATGTTATGGCTAATGGACTAAAAACAAACATAAAATCTGGTTTGGATCCCCTTAGGCTGAGGATCTGTAATATGATCACTACTCTTTGGCTAAATCCTGCAACCTAGTTACCCAGAACTGATGGCATTTCATCCCTTCAGATCAGCAAGAAAGTTAGGCATTGCTACTATAAATCTATTCTCAACACAATGTTAATAGAAACGCTTCTTATACATTTTTAAACCTATTTAAGTTCAATGTGTTATAGATAAACATTTGCCTCAAAGTAAAATATTATATGAGCTTATAAAAAAAGTTTTCTTATGACAATCCTTTCTTTAATGATACATACATTTTCTATAACTGACTATTATAAGTGAAACTGAAATTCGCTTAAAATGTATTAAATGCATGTATATATGTAATTGTAAAACTATAGTTCATTGATGTTTTCTATTATCAGGTGTTCAAATTGCATATGTGGAGAGCCAAATACTAACAAAAAACCTGTCAATAAAAATACCAAGCTACAAGGATGAAAAATAATTTTTTTTCCAGATTGGGAAAACTGTAGCAGCAAAGTTGTAAACTGTAGCAGCAAAGTTGTATTTCAAAGTGATGGCAAGTTCAGAAAAATTAAATGTATCTTTATTTCATTTGAGACTGTTCAGCACATCTTCATGATCACAGATGGTCTAAAACAAGTCTAAACTGTATGGAAGTTTTTTCTCTTTTTTTTTTACAGGTGGAAAAGAAGCTATTTGTACAGATTTTAACATGAAAGTGAATACTTGTATTTACCTTGACAGCATTACTCTTTTTACGTATGAAATCCTTTTGAGCATCCTTGCTAGGAATACCAGGGACATGCTAATAGCAAATGACATGTAAAATATTTAATGTGTAACATTTCTTAATTTGTCTTTTCTCAAGTTTTTTATAACTGTTCAGGCAAGGAACATAGTGGCCTACATTTTTCAAGTAGCCACATTATATTCAACAACAAGACAAAAATTAATTTTGGAAATTGCCTACATGCTTACCTTTTTTAAACTATTGATGAATTCCATAAATGGATCTGTATCAGGAGAACATCGGACCTATTGCGATGGGAAAGTAAATATAAAAAATGGTCTAATGATTTTCAATATCATATTTAAGACATTATTAATCAACAAGGTAACTATAATTTAGAAGTACTGGCTATCAATCCTTGTACAAACATGGTCAAGCACAGAGACACAGAATTTTCACTAAAATCATTTGTTACTTTACTAAGTATGAAAATGGACATATGTATACCTATACTTACTTAGACTGAAATATAATCATTGTAACACTTATAACAAGATTACAACCTATTACTTCATTTTAAGCCTGACATTAAAAAAAGTAAAACTGTCATCAGTTTAGCATAGTAATAAATACATACTTTTAACTAAAAATTGAAGCTTAGATTTAGCCCACACTTTTTGTTTCTTTTTACTAAATATTTATGTTAAAAAAAGATCAGGATTTAAGTTACCCAGGAAAGAGAAAGTAGTCTTCTTGTATTATCTAATATAATACAGACATTACTTCATAAAAGAAGATGATTACATCCTAAGCGTCATGCATCTAGTCATGTATGTTAGCCAATGACATAAATTCTGCCAAGTCACTGGTTTTCCTGGCTGTCTCAGGCAACCCATTCCATGCTCTAATAGCACTAGGACAGAAGGAGTATTTGTACAAATTTGTCCTGGCATATGGAACAAGGAATGGGCCTTTATCTTTGTGTCTATCTGAGATTTTTAATAAGATTTTGTTTTTATATTTGAATATAATGGTTCAGTGTTTTATGTATTATTGCTACTTTACTTTTGAGTCTTTCTAAATTTAGTGATTTTACTAAAGGTGTTACTCTAGTCAAATGTGAATATTCGTTACTTATGAATCTCACTGCTCTATTTTGTGTCTGTTCCAGTTTCTTAATGTTTTCTTGAGTTGAGGGGTCCCAAACAGAGGATGCATATTCTATTATTGGCCTAACCAAAGTTAAATAACATTTTAGTTTTCTGTTCTTATTTGATTTATAGAAATTTCTGTTAATAAACCCTAATGCTTTGTTTGATTTTTTTATAGTTTCATCAATAAGGGAATTCCATGACAGTTTTTCATTTATTATAACACCTAGGCAATGATGCAATGGACCATCAAAACAGTCAAAAGTCATAGTCAAAACAAATCCACCAATAGTGATGTGAAAGCTGAAGAGATGACATGTTAACAATGACTTAATAATTACTATCTTGGAGAAAACTACTGTTATATAGGCTATGATTTATCTCAGTATGCACAAACCAATTAGATAGAAATCAGATGTGAAGATCAATAAATTAACTTTACTTTCCTCAATAAATCAATTTTCCTATAAACAATAAATCATTTTTTTTTAATTGTCTTTTTTCTTTACCTTTAGCAACTGAAAGTTAAAAGACTTTGGATGCTTTGTATCTACTTTCTCCACAAGAAACTCTATGACCAATTTGTTGTCTTTACTTACAATCTCATTTTTAATACGTTTAAGTCTGAAAAGAAATGTTATTAAGTTATTTTTAACAAATATATGTACCATAACTCTTATCTTTCGTTTGGTTTTTAGAGCCTAATTGAACATACATACAAAAGAACCTTTCAAAATGCTAAGCATAAAAATTTCCAATCAAAACTAGAGTATCAATACTACTTTAAGTCACACCACTGCCTAAATTGTTTCTTTTCCTAAACACGTTATGGATGATTCAAAATAGTTTGTATGATTTACATAGTGTGCATATTGCACAACTGAAAAAGTATATTCTCTTTTGAAGTAATGTTTGTAATTTATAAGATAAGTTTCTTTGTGCCTCATTGCTAGTATAAATGCCATCTTTCTCACTTCCTGCCATGTCTTTTGGGTGTTTTGTGTTTTAACGTGATGCCTTTTGCAGACTATAAAGTCTTGTTCCTTATTAAGGTGAGTCAATGTATTTCTAAAGACCTACTCCTCTTCGACTCAAACATCATCCCTCTACTAGAAGATTCAGCTTCTGCATCTACCGGACCAGTCCAGCGGCCAGCCGACCAGCAAAGAAAGATAAGAACACAAAATAGAAACACTTATCCACTCCTTCATATGCAATCAATGATGAGATTAATCCACCTGAATCATTGTTGACTCACTAATCAAGCTGGTAGTGATATTGTTGTTGTTAAATTAAATTGTATTTTTTTTTATTCAACATATTCATTTGTTCTAATTGTTGCTAGTATAGTGTGCCTGTTCAAAATTTACTTATGTGAGCTGGGAAACTCAAAATTACTTCCCCTAGAGCAGGGGTGGGCAAATTACGGCCCAGGGGCCACATGCGGCCCGCCGAAGTGTTTTATGCGGCCCGCCGACGCTTAAAGAAATCAGGTGTTCCCACACATTTCACATATAAAAATGCAAATATATTTATATAAATTGTAAATATCTATAGATCTAGAAATAATTGAAACTTCTGATTCTTATTACTTAATATGAAGAGGCTAAAGAAACATTGTCTTTGAACGTCATTCTAAAAAGTTTAAAGTAAACGAAGATTATTCTTAATGGCAATATTTCAAAACATTCAATCAAAGACAAACACAAGCCAGCATTTATTCAATTCTATCAAAGATTGTGTTGAAAGTGTTGGGTCGGCTTGTACAAGATGGCAAGTGTAACAACTAATGGAGCTCGTGCTTTGACTAAGAAAAACAGGCTTTATTTATAAAAAAGCATTGAATATCAAATATATTGTTGGAATTGAATTCTCAATGATCTTATTATTGGCACAGGGCCAGCCTAAGGCATAGACAAAGTGCTTAGGGTCACCAATTGGTGAGGGCCTTGCACTGTCTTCCTTTGTATTAATTTAGAGAAGAAATAGCGAAACTTGTCCTCAATGTTATTATTGAAGTACAATAGGTTTGTAATAAATTGAATTATTTTACTGTTGTCGCTTTTATTTTATTTTATTTTATTTGAGGCCACCAAATTCACTTTGCCAAGGGCCTCCAATTATCTGCCAGCCATGACTGGCAGTTCCGAGAAGTACTTGAAGATTTGGAAACAAAACATTCCGATGTTTGGTAACACAGTAGTATTCGCTGGCCTAGAAGAATATGGAACCTCAAGGAAAAAATAGTTAGGTTCATTGAAGGACATTGACTGTGACTTTGTTACTAATATTTCTAATGAAGAGTTGAAGATAGACTTCATGTTTATCATTAGAAACATTGCAATGTTTTGTTTGCAAATGAAATGTATCTGCATCTTAAATCTTTTCAAACAAAGTTATTCCACTTCTTGAAGCAGCGAGTGAAATCGGGTCTTATCATTTTCCTTAGCTGAATGGTGAAACTATTTCTAGTGAAATGGATGAATTTACAAGACGTATTTGGATTCCTTGATTGTGGAATTTGAAAGCAAATTTTAAGACATCAAGATCTTGGAACTAGTTTTCAATAACATCAGCTCACTATTTAATGCAGAAGCTGATTTAGCTCCAGATGACATACCTCCAAGCAAATTATGACCTGAAAGAGTAATTCCAGTGAGGTCTTCCTCAGAAGTTTCACGACTGTATTCCCATACTTAAGAAAGGTTTGCTGCGAAGCTGTCACATTATTCGGAAACTAATTCATCTGTGAACACGCTTTATTTCGTTTGTTTGAAAATTATGAAGTGTTAGAACAGGTCGATGCTCGCTGAATGTAATTTGACAGCAGTCGCAAGCTTGTTCTACAGTTACAGAACATTATGCATGGATGTAAATAGTTAAAAGCTTCACATTCAGTACAATTGTACATTTGTGGCGAAATGTTGTAATGTAAAAAGACAATAACAAAATTTTTAAAAAATTATTCATAAAATTAGTTCAAGAAATTGCTAACTGTTGATGTAATTCCTCAATTGGGAGTAAAAAAAAATGTATGCGCTAACCCTAACCTGGCCCGCCAGTCCCCAATTTTTTTTAATGCGGCCCTCGGTAGAAAAAGGTTGCCCACCCCTGCCCTAGAGTAACGAACCAAAAGTCATTCAAAATATTAAAAACCTTGCCACAGATTATCACAATGAGTGTTGTCAACTCTCTTGGGCTGTTTGAGGTGCAGCTGTTAAGTGCTTGCAGAGTAGATTGGGAGTCTGTAAAGACAACAATATCTGAGGGTGGTTGCACTCCTTCATATAATTTGTTTTCCACTGTCTATGTGCTATGGTAATTGCCTCAATTTCGGCTTGAAAGTTTGAGCAGTAATCACCACAGGGTGCGCTTATCTCAAAGGGAAGACCAGGAAGGCACCAAGACCAGCATTGATGGTGGCTTTGAAAGCTGATCCGTCTGTATAAATAAAGCTGTTTTTTTATAGCTTTCAATTGTTTCAAGCGTGCCTACTTTGAGATCCAGTGGATTTGATTCTTTTGTTAAGGTGTTATTTAGTAAATGTGTTTTGATGGTTGGTTGTTTGTAGTTTAGTCCGGGTGTAATGTTTGAAACAAAAAAAAGCCTAGAGAAACACCCAGCCTACAATAAATAGGCCACATATCAATTCTTTCCATGCTGGACTTGCCTGCAGCCTTTAATACGCTAGACCATGAAATTATGATGGCCAGATTCTCTGCCACTTTTGGTTTAGCAGGAATAGTCCTAAAGTGGCTAGGATCCTACCTGACTGAATGCACCCAAAGTGTCGTTGTCAACAGGGAAGAATCAACAAGCTTACTATTGAAGTATGGAATACCCCAAGGATAAGTTCTAGGCCCAGTACTGTTTACCATGTATACATACCCACTCAGCGGTGTCATACGGCCAACCGGCATCTTATATCATTTCTTTGCCGATGACTCACAGATATACATTCCTCAGTACCCTCAGAGGTGTTGCATCTGGCAGAGAAAATCAGTGGTACCGTTGCAAGGGTGAGCGATTGGATGGTTGAGAATAAGCTCAAGATGAACGAAGACAAGACAGAAATAATTAAGATTGGCACTCGGAACCACGTCTCAAAAGTCAAGAGCAGAGATTCTCTTTTTATCACGAACTGTCGGGTTCCTTATGTCCATGTAGTGCGGAATCTTGGAGTTATCTTCGACTCAACACTTTCTTTCGACCCACACATAAGTCAGCTCTGCAAGGGTCTTTATCTGCAGAAGCGCAGATTAGGCCAGATCCGACCATATCTGACAACGGAGTCAACAAAAAAAGCTAGCTGTGGCATTCATTCTCTCCCACCTTGACTACTGCAACGCCGTGCTAGCAGGTATACCTGATGACAAAATAGCCAAGCTGCAACGTATACAGAACAATGCCGCTTGAATAGTCCTTAAAAAAAACAAGACCAGATTCTGCTACTACGCTCTTGCGCACACTCCATTGGCTTCAAGTGAAAGGAAGAATCTAATGCAAGGTGGCCACACTTTGTCATCAGTGTATATATAACAATGAAATGCCCCTATACCTTAGCAAACTGATCACTCCAGAGAGCTCTGTGCTCAAGGACTAAACGATTCTAGTGGTGCCACGTTTCTCCCTCAAAAGCTACGGTCTTCAGGCTTTTTCAGAGCACGGACCAAAGGTTTGGAACTCACTCATCATTGATCTCAGACAGACAACATGCTACTCAACTTTCAAGAAGAACATTAAGACCTACCTGTTTAAATCTTTTTTAGATTAGTTTGTCATGTTAGCTCTTGTGTTTGTAATGTTATCACAGCGCCTTGAGCCTACATTTTGTTTGTTAACAGCGCTTTATAAATAAAATTATTATTATTATTATTAAATATTCACATTAAAACCAACACAAACCTTGTAATGATTGGAACTCCAAAGTGGTTAGGGCCCCAATAAAGCAGCTCTAAGGGCTCATCATGTTCTATGTTTTCTGGTTGAATGTCTGACCATAGTGGATTTATGGGTTGCTTGTACTCATCCAGGTCATACCTTCCAAGGTAGCTCCTCCTGTCAATGTTGTGCTTCTTGTCTTTGTAATTAAACTTGATATGCTTCAGCTCCCTAGAAATATCAAGGTAAGAGATCTTCGAAAAGTATTCAAGAAGGCTGTATATTAGGCTTAAGTTTAAATAACATTATTATATAGATATCCAAAGAGACATTCTCTTTCAAAAAAATTGACAAAACACAATACAAATATATATTCTGATTGAAGGGAAGACCATCGTTCGATCTCCTTCCATAGATCTATCATTAGATGTTGCAATTTAGTATAATCACAATTAATGTGGAAGCCTTTAGAAAACTTGATGAGATATAATTTGCTTTATTCAAATTTATTCAAATTTATAAAAGACTGTCAACCACTGGACAATACCATAATTCATTCAGCTTACCTTTCTGTAGGTGCTGAATGTGGTAATTTATCTGCATCTTGGGCTTTAGATACTTTGTACATAGGAATCTACAAAGAAACAAAAAAATTCTGCAAGAAGTTGTCAATAAATTAAAGCTAAAAGAAAATGAGTTGTAACCTGCATAACCATTAAATAGATCAAAGGCTAACTAATGCATTGGAGGCAGTAGAAAAACAACTAAGCAAGCTTTTCATTGAAGGTGTTTATAACAAGAGTTTAACAAGTGCTATGTTTTTTATTCAAAAATTTAATGTAGCCTGCTTTAATTCACTGATTGTAATAATACTAAAGTGATACATTGAGGAAATCCAAGAGAATAAAGAGAGTAAATAGAGATACTCATTAGGATAAAATATTTTTTTGTTAAATTTACATTTCAAAGTTATTGAATTTGTTTTAACTTACCCAATAAAATCTGATTTCTTCACCTGGATATTTAAAAATAAAACAGCATGACATAAGCAAAACTTATCATTAAGTGAAACGTCTAATAGTATTTTCATTAACTATTTCAAAAATGTATTTGTTCATTATTCTACTTTAATCCTATTTTAAATTGTATATATGGCTTTTCAAAACATAAGGACATCTATACCATTTCCATGATGTGACATTCCACAGATAAGATTATACTGATCTTAAAGATAAAATCCTGTACTGAAGATGTGTTTGATATCTCAGTTATAAGTCTGGTGCAAGGCTAAGAGTAGAGAGTAGGAGAGTATGTTTGCACTGGTTCATGGGCAGCCTTTTAGGGTGAGTAGTTTTTGTGCAGAAATTTACAATTTAAAAAATCTATACAATTTTGTTTAAAAAAAAATGCAACCTAAATTTAAAATGGTGCAGGTAATAAAAACAACATTTCATTTCTAAAACAAACTCTCAGAAGATCAAAATGAATCAATGAAATTAATTTGAGCATGAAGCAGTCAATGTAAAAAAATGTTCTATCCCACTTTAAGATTGAAATGTGAAAGAGAACATAAAAGCCTAGAGCGGCTGAGGGACCACTAAAAATAGTGTTCATGTTGACCTTCAGAGTCCTTTACTTGAGCAATGCAGTGACAGAGATTAAGATGTAGATTACAGAGAGAAATAAGACTGATACAAAATGATGAAGTTTAAAAAAAAATAAAACAGTTTCTGGCAGTTTCTTATTGGAACTTCATTGATACTTTTCAGAATAGAATAGACAGCAACACAATCTTATGGCTAACTGACATTTGTTGATCACATCAAACAGATTCAAATTAAGTAGACATTAACCCTTAAAGTGCTGATCCGTTTTACTATGAGTGCATACAAAATGGAATAAACTACCATACGCGTTTTAAGGGTTAAAGGATAACACAATTGGATCATGAGCTGAAAACCTAAGATGTATACAGAAAGGCAAATGAAATACAATGTAATAGCACAGCTGTTGTGACACGGCTGCTATGTGTGGTCAACCGTGACACACGGTCAAGTGTTGTTTACCTGGGAGTTAGGGGACATGAGGGAAGTCTCAAGTGTGTTGTAAACAAGAAGAAGGAAGTCATCTAGTGGAGTTGTTCTGTATATAATGTTAGCCTTGTTATGTTGAAATGCTTCACAATTAAAAGGCACTTTATACTTAAATGGACTTGTTTCCTCACAACAGCCCATAGATTTTTTTACAATGAAAAGGTCTAGGAAAAATTCATTGAAATAATACTTGGCTATGTTAAAGAGTTAAATTAAATGAGAACAAAAAAAAACAACATTAAGTTACTCTCTGAACCTTAGATGACTTGAAAATAGAAATGGTTGAATTACCCAGCAAGTCCTCAGTTTCAACACTGACTTGACCATCACTGATTTGGTTCTCACTAAGTTTCCTAAAACATATAAAAGAAAAGGGTAAATGTATGTACTTCCAGAAAGTTCCAAAAGTGAGTTTGTTCACAAATGAAAGGGAAAAGAGAAATAAGAAACTGTCTACTTTTTAATTCAAGATTTAACTTGGCCTAGCTTATGTTTGTTGTGAACTTAATGCCAGTCAAATATTCTTTTTCTAAATACTCCTAAACTTGACTTAAAAAGAGTGCAGACTGCTGTGGCATGATTTAATAGGAAAAGGACAAAATTAACAAATAATAATAAGAACTTTCTTCAAATATAGAGAAATCTATTGCTATGTTTATTGGTAACATTTTTGTGATTTATTAACCTGCTACTCATCAATAACTTGAATACAAATAAATAAAATATTTATTATCATTTTTATTTCAATGATTTGCTCTTACTTAATTTTGACGAGCAGAACAAAAACTTTAAGATCAACTTTGGATATCAACCAATGCTCAAAGATAGCATCTTCATTAGATTTCCCAACAAATATTACACTGCTACATTTCAACATGACAATATGAAAAGAAATCAATACAATAAGGGAAACACTTTCAGTCATTAGAATGTATTGCCTATTCAGTCAGTTCATGTTGTCTTTCACTTCATATATTTATCATTTTCATTTGGTTATCAATCATTTCTGACAGAGACATAGAGCATTGAACTTGATAAACAAGTTTAGTCCCATAGTAACCAGAATTAATGGTTCATAGGTTAAATACAAGAAAAAAATTTCACCTTATATCCTTGTTTTTATCGTTAGTTCTGTCATCGCTTTCTAAATGCACATCAGTTTAAAAAAAAAAAGTTTATATATATAAGATTATGACATCACTTTCAACAAAATGGATTTTTCAAAATGTTTAATTATGGTTTGTCTTTTAAACATAAAGACATTACAGTAAATGCTGCATATTAATTTAATAACGTTTTATTATTAGACATTTTCTTACCAACTGAACCAATTCACTATAATGCTCCTGACTATGGATAAACTAAAATTAATAAAGTACCATAAAATACTTCAATGGTTATCAATTAGAAAAAAACAAATTTATTTATATCAAATAGGAATTTATTAAAAAAAAAAAGGAAGTTATAGTGATTGTACATTCTATAAAGCAAACAAAAAAAATAACAGTATTTTATTTTTAGAGTTAACTATCCCAGCAGTTAATGAACTTGAGATGTGTTGTTCATGAGTTGTTGCAAGGTAGGGATTAGGCTTCAGGAATGTCTATTTAGAAGTAGACTTTTTTTGAGATCTAACAGAATGTTTAGTAGCAGAGATTAATAGAATGTTTGTTACTTCAAGGGAATGAACATACATTTCTAATATAATATGCAGCAACTCTATTTCTAAAATATAAAATTAACAAAAAAAATTGATTTACAAAATGAAAAACACTAGAGATCTAGCTGGCATTATTCCAAACACATGGTCCAAAGACAAGTCTATATATAATTGTCTTTTTTTTTTCAGACCTATTTCTGAACTAGTGTATTCTGTTTTAGCCTCTATTTAATATTTGTAAATTATATTTCAATGTGATTAATAACCTAAATGCAATGCACAATGAAAACTGATTTACCGTTAGAAACATCAACTACATCTTTTGAATCTTCTTTGTAAGCTTCACTCCTTGAATGTATAAAAGAAATAAAGGCATAAAGTAAATTTTATAGTACTAATTCATTATAATTTTTGGAACAATATTAAGTTTGCATGAGTGGAATAAATGACTGAAAGACCAAAGAAGTAACTTTTATAAACCTAAGTCCTATCTACAAAACCTGTTAACACAATATGAAGTAAGCTATTTTAAGCTGGCAGAGGTTAACTGAGCATTTTGTCCAAGCTTTGATGCCCTTGAAGTTTCCTTTTCTCTCGCTGAAGTACAAAAAAACAAATCAGGCACACTTTTGACCTATTTGCTTACTTCACATAGAGAATGGCATAAAATAGGGATGTGTACTTGCACTAACTCTTCTTTGAAGTAATGCTGGGTCACATGATGCAGCGCTCACATGTTTTACATGTTTCAGATATTCCTTCAGAGTTGAAGATAATCTACTTTCAGGGACAGTAGTGGGCAAGGTATGAACCCAGGGAGCATCAAGACAACTGAATAACAGACCAGCGTGAATATGGCAATGCCAGGCAGCCATGCAAGGAGGCAAATAGGTCGCATTCCACACAGATTACAATGTATTCAACCTACTGCTACAGCACCTACTGTCCCATACTAAGACTAAAGAGATAATTATCAAAGAGCTTCTCTATGCAGATTATTGCACCTGCTTAATGGAACATTAGATTCAGTGTGCTGTTAATAAATTAACTTACACCCCCCACCAATGAGAATGGCCACTCCATCAAATATGCATGGTACCAGTAGTTCACTTTGTGTATCTGGACAGATTGAGCCATTTGCCAAATAAAATCCTTGTCAACTAATTTCCATCACTAGACATGGGTCTTTAATGTAATTGGTACATCTAGTTATATCAAAGAGCTCAGTTCCAGTCTCCACCTTTGAATTTTCTCATTCTTTATTTTCCCTTTGCTCTGTTTGTCATACATGAAGGCTACAGAGCGTTGATCCCTGACAAGGTTAAAGCGATTTCCTACTAAGTAGGGGTGCCATTTCCTTAAAGATTCTACAATGGCATAGGCTTCTTTTTCTATTGCTGAGTGCCGCCTTTCACTTTTCGAGCTGAGCTGAGATTACTGAATAGGCTCGGTGTTTCGACTCGTGCTTCTTTAAGACCACAGATGTGTAGAGGATTGCGTTTTCCTCCGTACGGTATGGTCAATTCCTTATGAAGACTTATAAAGTCTACACCAAGGATTACATCCGAGCACAATCCAGCAAGTAGAGAAAGTTTGACTTTTTTGTAGTGTTCTCCCTTGTACTGGACATCGGCAAATGTATGTCCTAATGTCTTTTCAGAAAGATGTGTAGTGGCCATGAATATTCTGTTTGTAGACGGACATACTGGCCATTTATTTCTCTTGACGATGGCTTCTGATATGTAGCTTTCACAGCTGCCAGTGTCTATGAGAGCTTGCAACAGCAACCCGTTGACGTTCACTTGTGCCGTAGACTGTGTAAGCCCAGAGAAATGCGTTGATGACAAGGTCTATGGAGTTATCACACTGGTCAGTGATATTTTGCTGTCAGCTTTGTTGGCTGTTGTTTTTCCTTGATTTATAAACAGTTTGGAAGTGTCCCTTTTTACCGCACTGATGACATAATGCATTTCGAGCAGGGCATTCAGTTCTAGAGTGTTTCCTCCTACCACAAAAGTAGCATAGCGACTTAATGGCATTTAATTCCTGGTCTTCATTAGAAATGTATGTTTCTAGATGGGAGCTAGTTGGTGTTTTCATTGCCCCACAGGAGATTTCGTTCGTTAAATTGTAAGCCTGAGCATGCGTTGTCGCTGTTTCTAACACTCTAGCTTCGTCTAAAGCGCTTTGTAGAGTAAGAGATGTCTTTTCCAGTAACGGCTGATAATAGTGTTGGATGCTAGACCCGTTATGAAGGCGTCTCTAATGCAAATGTGTGTTCAGCAGTTACTTCTTTAAAGTCACAGTCCCGGGCCAGGCTTCGCAACTTTAGCATAAAGGACTCTACCGTTTGGCCCGGCTGCTGTTTACATGTAGCAACCAAATGTCTAGCAAAAATGTCATTCTTTACCTTAATATAAGTAGTCTTGAGTGTGTCTATGGCCATCGAATAGGACGATACATCACTGATGAGCATATAAACCGTAGCAGATACGTGATTCTTCAACAACTTTAGTTTAAAGTCTTCGTTAATATCCTTGATGGACGAAAGAAAATTCTGAAATGTGTCATACCAGTGAGTCCATTTTTCTGAGGCCAGAGGAGCATTAGGATCAATGTCCAACTCTTTCGGTCTGAGTAATTTATCCATTGTAGATTAAGGAATCCAACACTAATCCAGATACATAATTTTGTCGAATAAATTGTAATGAAATGATAACGACTAGAATACCAATAATATGGCTTTATTCGACAAAATTAGACTACAGTAAACAGTGAATGAAACAAGCACGTCTAGCATACCACTGATGCAGTCTATACACACACACACACTGGACATGAAACACAACAATGGCCATGACCTTCAGACACGCTGGACGCACGCAGAAAATCAACTCAGTTACACTACAGCTCCATAGACTTTTCTGAAGAATTTACATTCCCAAGTATTTAGCAGATTTTATGTTGTTTTATCATCTCAGGGTTTCACTCGCAAACTTGACTACTGCTTTTCTGATGAAGATAGTTTTCTATAATTTTCTTCATAATGTGTGTAGTGGGTGCAATATTCTAGCCATTGCATGCAGCTAATTTGTTTTTATGATTCTAATGCTTAAAGTAACAGACAATCATTTAAATATAAGTCATTGGAACTTCATTAGATCCTACAGTCAGGAACTTCATTAGATTCTACAGTAAGGAACTTCATTAGATACTACAGTCACAGATCATACAATCATAGGAACTTCTTGAGATATAACACATTTTGTAAGGACAAGCATTTATATGCAGTTAGAATAAGGGAATAGAAAAAAAACATTTAAAAAAATCTTTTAAAACAAGTTCTACTAAACTTGAAGATGAATTGTTTAGAAAGAATATTTCCATAAAAATGTAATAAATAACACATTCAGACTGAATCATAATTACCTTTCCGGAGTTTCTTTCTCTTTCCATTCTGCCTGCATGCTTGGTTCAATGCAGCTTTGTATGACAAACTGTTCCAAGTCTCTTATGATGACAGTGTTGTCTGTGTTGCTGGCTTTGATGTTCTCTTCAAGCACAATGTACTCTAGCTCATGGAGCATCTGTAAGGTATCCTCATCTATGTAGACATGTTGATAGTCTTTCAAGGCAATCCTAAGGCCTTGGACTTTGTCCTTCCATTCATCATTCATTTGTGCACTCTTGCCAACACTAAGATAATCAAATTGAAAACCAGGCTGAAAACTGACAATATCATTTAATCTACGTTTGATTCCACGCAAAGCTTTCAGCTTTTTATCAAGCAAATTAGTTTCTGAGAATGTTCTTCCTTTCAAGCTTACAGGCTCAATTTTACCTCTTTTTATTTCTTTGGGTTCAAACCAACTTCCTTCTTTGACTAGTTTCTCTAGCTCCTTTGCCTTCCTACATAGATTATCTATAGACACACTTTCTTTTTTTATAACAGTAATCAAATCCAATACCAATGTTTCCATCTCATGAACTAAAGTTTCTTCCTTTAGAAATGTTTCAAAGTCAGCAAAAGATTTCTTTACTTCATAAACTTCAGAAACAAGAGTTAGTTTGCCAGGTTCCAGTGATTCAATTAAACTTTTCACACCTTGCAGAATGTTTTGTGTAGAGCTGGTAAGAATTCTGCAATCACAACGTTTCTTGTAAAGCTCAAACTGTACATTATGAAACATTTGTTCTGTTTCTTTTGTAAGTTTCTTTTTTTTTATCCTTCCAGTCTGCTGTGTTTTAAATAGATTTAAAAATATTTCTTGAATTTCATCCAACTTTTTAATTCTAATTAATATTTCTGGTTGACATACTTCTGATGAATATGTAATTATATTATGTATTAGAGCAGTTCGAATCTCTTTCTTTTTTACTTCATTGACAATATCCTTTATTGACATCAAAATGTCTCCAATTTCATCATGAAATGTTGGAGTTTTATGTCTTTTAATGACAAAGAGATTAAAGTGCTTAAAATAATACTGCAATATATATTTAATTTCATCAGTGACACTGTCTGTTTCTTTCAAATTTAGACCCATCACTTCCATCAAAATGTTTTTATGATGCTTAATGCAGGAGGAGATCTTGTCCAAATGTGAGCTTTTAGTATCTGTCACAGCTGCAAGAAACACATTATAGTTTAGGAAAGATAATTAATAAAATGTTTACAATGGTTGTAAAACAAAAAGTAGAAGGTGGTAAGCAGAAGAAAAATGTGTATTCATCTCAAAGATATGTTGACAATTATACAAATGCAAACACATTCTAAGGTTTATGTGAAGATTACATAAACGTTGTGGTACACGCCACTGTAAAATTTTAAATTTTTCAAACCTTGCTTAACGCAAAGGTTTTTTATAATTATAAAAGAAAGATCAGTTAAATTATGCACTGTACATTTGCATTTTTAAGTTCTTAATAATTGTGAAAATCTTAAATAAGGAAGAACAAGAAAGAAAAATGAAATAAGCATCTTTTCAAACCTTAAAAAAAAAGGTTTCCAAACCATTTTATTTGTAGACTGTTCTAGATAGAAGACAATGAATTATGGATGAAAAGTATATAGGCAACTACAGAGATTTCAACAGATTCATTTTGGAATACAAGAACTCATTGAACTCTTGACATACAGCCTACAAGCATTACAAAAGAGTTAGCATTAGTCTAAAGTATGACACTATTTCATTCTTAAACTATAAAGCTACTTACAAAATCCATCCACATCTCTGGGATCATCATTAGTAACATAAGCCAAGACGGAGATCAAAGTGAAGGGTAAAGGTAAAAAAAGAACTCTTGAGAAATCTCGAGTCAGTAGAAAAAATTGAAACCTCCACAGCTTTGTAGCTTTCTGTTGGATTTTTTCGATGGACTTTCTAAGAAAGATCACACACAAAAATGATAAACAGTTTTCTGTTGTAATGTAGTGATTATTATAATAGAAAGATATATTTATTAAGAAATTTGTCTGGAAACAATATATCTGTGCATAGGACAGAAAATTAGTACACTACAGTTTTAGGTCAGTGAATTTAGAGGATTAGTTCTGAAGTAGTTAGTGTAAAGAGATACTTATTTGTCACTACCAACACTTAAACTATTTACTAATTACTAATCAAGTTTATGTCAACATGCAGTGATGCTGTATCACAACATAAGCTTTAGCAAGCATGTTGTATCAATATTTAAATTAGTTTTTACCATTTCTGATACAACTATATTTAAAAATTCAGATTTTCTGTTCACTGTCTTAAAAACGTTCAAAATTAAAACATAAAGAGCAAGAAAATACACACTTAGTAATACAAAAACAACTTACGTAAATGAGGCTGTGATAAGACTTGTCAACAAAACATTTGTAAACATGACATAAGCACCCAGCAGGATCGGGACATAGTATCGTCCCAAGGATGTGGGGCATCGGAGTAGTTCATAAGTACCATACAAAGATGCGTCATTTGTGCATTGCATTGAGTTAGTATCTTCAGCTGTTGGGTCATACATATATATAATTTACAGAGTGTTAGTTATTGAGAATAAAAAAGAAAGAAACATAATTTAGTTTCAATTGTCCACCAACCTAAACATTTTATGAGGAGGTTCATGTATTTTTCTTTTTTGTTTTCACAATTAATATTGGAGATGTAAAGCTACTTTTTGTACTCTTTATCCTAGATTGTTGAGCCTCCACAGACTATTACATATATTTTAGTATGTACTTAAAATCCTACAGTGGTTATGGATTCAGGTCAGTGACAATCATTTCACTTTGTATATTTGAGAGACTTCTGAGTTCTGTTCTGAGCATGCTTTTTTCACATTGGAAAGGTCAAATCCTTTTCTTTTCAAAACTCACTTCTTCTTCTTCGTCCTTGTTCTCATTATTGTATTGGAGATGACTAGATCAATATATGAGATGAACAGTGCAGTGGTTTCCAAATCAGGGAGCTCTCCATATAATTTTCTTTCTTTAGGGGTGTCTGGGGCCAGTGTCTTGTTCGGGCCTCTTGGAAAAGAATGCCGTTTTGAAGGACATGGTCAGCATTCTCTGGTGACACTCCACATGGACAGATTTCACAGGCTCCAATTTTGAGCTTCCAGTACATATGTTGTCTCATTCTGTTGTGTTCGGTTCAGATCTTGTCAGGATAGCTTATAGTAGGTATCATATTTCTTGAGATTCAGATTCAAAACTCACTGATGTAAAGGCTGTTTTGCTTTCCTTCCAGTTACAATATTATTAAAAAAGAATTGTATCATATTTAACTTAACTCAGAGCCACACTAAATCATAAGTCTCTAAGTAAAGTAGCAATAATACATAAAAAACCAAACTATAATTTACAAATACAAAAACATGCAAAAAGAAAAGCACATTTCTTATTCAATATACTAGAACTAATTCCTACAAGTACACCCAAAAGTAATATATCATGGAAATTTATTGAATTTAAATAAATATAAATCTTACGTCTTCCTGCATCTATTTCATTAAGGAACAATTCACCAAACATCTGCCAATAAGCCTTGCGAAACAACTGAAAAAATGTGAGGTAGCTGAGAACACTGTTGGGGTAGAGTACAGCTTCACTGGCAATAGCATAACTGGCCCAAAAAATAGCCAGGATGTACAGAAATCTGGTCAGAATACCAACCTGTTTAAAAAGAAAAAAGAACAAAATCATGTATTTTATTTTTAACTAACCACAGTATGTACTACTACCTATTTTGTACTTTTTTAGTGCATTACAACCATAAGTTCTCAAACCATAGTTAAATATAAACTGTCATGCCATACCACCCTGCAACGAGTGGTCTGATTTCATGGTTTATTTATTTATTTTTTAATGTAGAAGCTAGAACAAGTAACAATCTAATTTAGATTTTTTAACCATAAAATATTTTTTTTAAAGTTTAAATTTTGGGAAACAATGTTTAAATGTTCTTTTTATTGTTGACCATGAAGACGTCTAACAAATTTACCAATTTCTATTAAAGGGAAAGACATGTAAAGACATTTTATAACAGAATTTACAATTATAGAAGATTAAGGCTCTACAGTCACTTTGAATGTGCTCTACAAGATGAACCATAGTAGTTTTACTAATGAAGGAGGCCAGTAAGTTATAAATAACAGTTATTTATAATAAAAAATAAAAAACATACTGTCTTGATAATCATTGCACAGGTAGGTCCCAAGACAGGATTACTGTAGCAGTTGTGTAACAGTCTGAGTGTGAACATAATAAAGTCAAGGCTGTATGCAATGCTTGCCAGGTTATATAAGGTGATGTCTGCAAATCAAACTGGTCATATTAGTCTAGCAAAAAGTGAAAATAAAAATTATCATAAATGATCTTTTAAAAAAATATGTTGAAATAAAAGATGTATATACTGAAAATTAAAAATCCTTAACAACTGTGATTTTGTTGTACATCTTAACACTGTTATGATAACATGGGAAATCTCTTAGTAAATTAGTAAATCAATAATTATACAATTGCAGATTGAAGTTAATTGGAACACATCAGGATGTGAGTACAAGAAAATCAGTTACCATTGACAGGAGTAGACACTAAAACAAGCAAAATAAAAAAAAAAAACTTTTTTTAAAAAGAAAGCAAAGCTTATCTAAAGGGCAAGAACTCTGCAATTAAACTATATATATATATCAATAATGTAGGCTACAAGTTATTTACCTTATTTATTATACAAGTAAGAGAACTATTTACCAATAATTAGGCTGTTTTTGTTTTTATTCATATTTTGTTTGGTACAATAAATGTTTAAAGTATCAACATCATCAAAGAATGCATGAGGGAGAAATTAGCGTTAAAAATTATTTAAGGGGACTAAACCCAACAAATTTAGCTATATCTGTGAATACTGAAGGATTATTTTTCATTGTTGATATCAAACAAAATAATTAATTACCAGTAACTGATTGACTAATTGTTTAGTTTTTAATTGATTCATGTTTTGTCTATACCAAAGAAAAATTGTGAGAAGTTTCAACTTTATCCCAGAACGGGTGTGGGAGAAATAATGTGTACACTTTTAACCAAACAGACAGAATGAGTTGATATAAGCTTTGTAAAGAGAAATAAAACCAAGCATCACCAGAAAAGGTTTATTAATTGAAAAACTAAATTACAGATAAATTCTTCAAAATGAAACAAAGACAATCGTCCATAAAGTCTTCCTCTAATTTTGATTCTTAAAGGTTTCATCAGAACACTAAAGAGGATGATGTATGCCTTTGGATTGGCTAAAACATTGTTAGATAGATTTCATGTTGTGCTAATCAGATCCTCGTGCTTGGCATACAGCAGGCATGTCAAACTCATTATGGTGTATGGGCCGAATAAAAAACTTACTAAGACCTGAGGGGCCGCAGCCAAAAATCAGTTGCAAAGCAGCCTACTTGTTTTATGTAAATTAGAAACAATAGAATAGAATACAATGATTAATGTCATACATGTCCCTTAGTTAGCTAAATTTGTAGTACCATTCGGTAATTAAAAATTAATATGATTACGCATTATTTTCTTTGTTCTGATGCCTGACATCTTTTATTGGATACAAGTTGATTAATGTCATGTTGAAGTTTGTTTTCCACTGACACTTTCATAACTAATGACAAATTTTGATGCTTTTCTAGCTTAATTATGGAAAAGAACTGGAGAATGGAGATAAGTACTGGCAAACAGCAAGTATTTTGGCTGCAAACTTCCGCTATTCAACATATCATTTAGGGTAAATAACTATAAAATGTTGGCACAGTCAATTCTATATACTTCGACTTCAACAGCTCTAGTTGCACATTACCAGCAGCATTTTCAGAAGCAAATGAGAATGGAGATACAAACAAAGAAAATTCTTGCTCGTACTGAACAAAGTCACGAAAACGGTCATTGAAAGCATCTACTAACGATTACAGGTGTAAGGCATATTTACCAAATGTTGTAGCCGTATTTAATCTTTTTAGTTCTTGACACGTTTAGAAGTGAACAAGATTTCCTCTTCATATTTGGTTTATCCACATTCGTAATTTTGCTTCTAAGCACTTGACATGATTATACGCAGTTGTGACTATTTTGTCTGTACTTTGAAGTTTTAAATTCAAGTCTTACAGGTGACCAGTGAGATCAACTGCCAATGCCAGATCCCGAACCAGATCCCGTCAGTTTGGAAATGTTCAACAGGTTCACCATTCATGTTCAGAAACAAGACAATTTCCTCACGCAGTGCAAAAAATCTCTTCAATACTTCATGACATGAGAGCCAGCGGATTTCTGTGTAGCAGGGAACAAAATCAAATTCATGTCCAATGTCATCAAGAAACATTAAAAATTGGCGATGATTTAAACTACGGGCACGAATAAAACTGAAAGCGACTGAAACTGGTCTTATCACATGTTGGAGCTGTAATTGCTGTGCCCAGAATGTTTCTTGTTGAATGATGGATGAACTGAAAATGAGCACATTTAACATAGCATAAGTCTCTATTATGTTTGCAAGTAGTTTTGCATCGAAACCATTTCATTTTATGGTTGGTGAGCCATCCTTTGTTAGACTAGCTAGCTTTACCAAAGATAAATTGTACTGCAATATCACCTCCTCTAATTTCTCAAAAACATCCTCCCTTGTTGTGGTGTTATGCATAGAACAGAGCTCAAGTAGCTCCTCGTGTCTCTCCAAATTCCTGTCACAGACCATTATGAATATAGTCAACTGTGTTATACCCGTTACATAATGTTCACAAATTCTGACTGACATAGTCATTCAATCTGCCACAGTGTTGCTAGTTAACGCTATTTCTGTGAATGTTTTCACCTTTTCTAAAAAAAATACTTCAGCTTTAAAGACACACTCCTTCATAAAATCACATTCACTAAATGATTTGTCTATGGCTTGACTTCCAAACCGGGGACCAGGGTTCGAATCCTGGTGAAGACTGGGATTTTTAATTTCTGGATCTTTGGGCGCCTCTGAGTCCACCCAGCTTTATTGAGTACCTTAGTTAGGGAAAAGTAAAGGCGGTTGGTCGTTGTGCTGGCCACATGACACCCTTGTTAACCGTAGGCCACAGAAACAGATGACCTTTACATCATCTGTCCTATAGACCACAAGGTCTGAAAGGGGGAACTTTTACTTTACTTTTTAACTGCAGACTGACTCTCGTTGTTCAGTTTAACTAATACTATTTTTGGACTCAAGTAGTTTGTCATCTCTTATTTTCCAGTGTAACAATTTAACATTATTTTAATAATTTTGACGTGGCTACGCGGGCTGCACGCAAAGTGGTCGTGGGCCGCATGCAGCCCCCGAACACCGTGTTTGACATGCCTGGCATACATTAACAGAATGATTTTGACCTACATTTTAACATATGCTCTTCATGTTTGCCCTAGTCCGGAGTAGAATATTTTTCCCTTTAAAATGGTCACAAGACCTAAACAAAGTTCCCTTCCCATTCCCATATGTACTATCATGAATGAGGTTGTGTATACATAAATTTTAACACACATTATGTTTACAATAATTCACATACATATAAGCATATATATACATACGTCAATAATACATCTGGATGGCTGCCTGGTCGTGCGGTTTGCGTGCTGGACTTATCGATGGTCCCGGGTTCAAACCCTGCCCGCTCCCATCCCCCATTGTCCTGCAGGAGGTTTGGACTAGAAAGAAAACTATCTTCAACTCTGAAGGAACATCCAAAACATGTAAAACATTTTACAAACAAACAAACAAAAATTCATTAAAATATACATATAGATAATCTTATAAATAATTCAGGGTTTCTTGTGAAATTTTCCTTTTGATCATGTCACTTCAAACACCATTAAGTATTACCTATCACATACGTCCTTTCTTTACATGTGTAGGTAAAAACAGTTTGCTTATTTAGCTACAAAAAACAATTAAGGGTTTGCATTCAGAATACTATGAGTAACTGTTGCACCTACTTTCATTTTTTATAGCACTTTTAGTTTTTAGATTTTAATGTGAAAGCAGATGGACAGACTGAATTTATCTACAAGAGACTGCTTAAAAAAAGGAAAATTTAACTCTTATAAATCTGTTCCAATAAATTGTTTAGGTCCAAAATAAAACATGTTTATGATTATCAGTATCTGATTTGTCACTTGTCTGATGTTCTTTGAGTATTGAAGTTTATTACAAGACAACAGAACCTAAGACCATCAAGATGACAGTTTGGAGTACATACCACACAACCAGGCAGCCAAATATCTCATAGAATACAAAATATGAAGTCCCTGACCTGAGCTGTAAAAAGCCCCCAGACGTAGTCCAGTTCCAATGACAAACAATGTGACGGAACTTAGATCCACAATATTCCATCCACTAACTATATAGGCCAACTTTTTCTTTTCTTTAACTGCCAGGACAAACTATAGAAACAGAAAATTACAAAATGACAAGATCATGTGAAACAGGCACTGCACCAGTTATACATTGAGTACAATGATATGCTATTGAAAAATAAATTCTGTGGCCTTTTATGTCAAATAATATTTAAATTTTCCATTTCCAATTTCTTATGACAATAGCATCTATTTAATAATATGCTATTTAAAAATTAATTCTGTGGCATTTTATATTAAAAGTAGAATTTAAATTTTCCATTTCCAATTTCTCATGACGATTGTTGATACGCATCCAAGGAGACACTTTAGGCTATTGTAGTCACCAGACACTGAAGTGTTTCCAGGCTTTTTCCAAATTCTGGTGTCATCACTATATGCAATGCATGAACCCTTCTTTATCCTTTCCCTCCTTGTGGGCCTATCTCCAAGGTGTCCAACTTTTTGGCTCCATGCGCCAATTTTTGTTACTTCTGATTCAGATGCACCACTTATAATTTTACAAGTTAAATTTAAATTATAATTATTGTAAGTTTTACATAGTTGGTTTTGTTATACACATTCATGTACAGCAGAGGAGAGGATTTAAGAAAATATTTTTTACGCATTAAGTGTTTCTTTAACATTTTTAGTTTGCATATTTAATTTTAATTTATTTTTTATGTATGACCTAATAGACTAATTATAATTTTTGACACTTTTGCAGTTTTAAATATTAAAAAAATATATGCAAACAAGCAATATATATATTTATTTATAGCTACAGCCAATTTTTTTTTTTCAATTTGCCTTGCCTTCACAAATCTATAATATTACGAGTTTATTTCATGGCCTCAGTTTGCTTTAATCAGTAAATGACACGCATATCTCTAGCAACAATGGACGGTTTAGTTTACTTTAGTTAACTTTATTTAATTAATGATTTCCTAGACATGACTCTGCTTCCTCAAATATGTCTGACCATCTGGTTTTTCCTTAGAGTGACTTAAGGCCAATAAGATCTTTGAAAATGTTGAATTTATAATTTTTTCTGATAACAAAAAGCTTAAAAAAGGTAACATAAAAAATGTCCAAAGCTAACCTAAAGAAAGGTTGGGAGGATTAAATACCACATTTCTTATTAATTAGTACAAAGAAGAAGTGAACACATTATATCATTCATAGTATTCTACATTTATTATTTATAACTTAAAAAATACAATAGATAAACATCTTCTGCTTCAAAGTACTATCTTAAATAGAAAGCAAATGTGTTAAGCTATATATGTATATATAATTCAATACCACAAAACTATATGATAATTAGCCTACCTCATAAATTTCTTCAGCAATAATCACAGTAACAAAAGACACAAGATAAGCATCTAGCCAATGAAATTTGTGCTGCTCAAATCTTCCAAGTAATGTCAAGCCAAAAAAGTAAATAAAAATGAGAAGTCCTATCTGGCAAATATAAATAATATTATGATTAATATAAAGAAAAAAAAAAAGATCCCATTTCACATTTGATTTATCAAATTCATATAGGAATATTTTCTTATCATTAAATTTAAGAACTTTTTTATAAAGATAATTTTACTCAATGACTATTTTTCAAAAGTTTTATCCTGACTATCTTAATAAGTCATTACAAGATTGTACGAGGAATAATATATTTTATTCTTTAGAAGTAAGAAGATGAAAGAAATTATTCAAAAATAATTATGAAATTCAATTTTTAAAAAACGTTATACCAACTAAATAATAAAGCGAACCTTAATTAATCCTAAATCTAGTGCAGTGGCAAAGTTAAGGTTTTGGGGGCCCAGGGGGCTTGACCTCTTTAGGGGCCCCTCCATTTTGAAATTCGTGATCATGACACTTATTTAATGTAAAAACAAATTTCCTATACTTATTTGAGGGCCCCCCTTGAGAGTGGGCCTGGGGGGATTTTCAAATTTGAATCCCACCCCCCCCCCCCCTCCCTCCCACCCTAGCTAAGCCACTAAACAAGTGGTAAACATGCATGCTCAATAAACTCTAGAACTAATTTTAAAACATAAGATTAAACTTAATGCATTAGTTATAGAACTATCCCATGCCTCTACAAAATATGCACATACATTAAAGAATACCACAACAACTTACTCCATTTAATGCAAACATCGTCATAGGAACACACAGTAGAAGGTAGTAGCACTTTCTGTTAGGACAAAACAAAAATGTACAGCTATGAACATTATGCATTAGTTATTTATTTTCAACAAAAATGCAAGGTTACTGTTAACCCTTTGAAAGAGTGCTAATATTTAAAGGAAGACAATATAAGTAATATATATATATAATGTAAGTGTGGTGGGTTCAGCACAGAATATGACAACCAAAATGACGAAGCAAGTCAGGAGGCTTATTTCAAGTTTAATGTACACAAAAAACCTGCCAAAGGCAAACATACAACATAGTTACTAATGAAATAAACATAATTATATGGTCTAAATGAACAGACCAATTTGTAAACACAACATCAGGTATAAATACTAGAAATAAACAAAAAAGAAATTCTTATAGTGTGAACCAATCATCTCTTTTATAAATACAAGAGAGATATGGAACACCAACAACATTATAAAAATAAATGACATAAAGTAATTCTCAAAAAATAAATCAACTAGTTCTATATAAAACTAACATACATTGAAGAGCTTCGCTCTTACCTATTCTTACAAAACTATGACAATTAAATAGAACAAATCTATACACGGTTTCTTAACAGCCAGTATCTACAACTGGTTATAGGAATATATTTACAAGAGGGACAATTAATATGGTGAGCTTGACTCACAAACAAAAGATACAATGGGCTTGGCTCATAAGATATGAGCTCAACTGACAAGAAAACAAAATAGGAACTGAGGTCCCCACATTATATACAGAGTGGGCCTTCCTTCCAAAGGCATCTCAAAACTACAAAACAAAGGTAGTCCGACAATGAGGACAAAACCTGGGTAGCAAGATGCTATATAAAAAATAAACAAGAATATATGATATACAAGAAACAGTAAAAATGTGTTTACCTGCAGCCTTGGTCAAAACAATGAATTTAGGACAAACACAGCAGGATTAGACAAGGTGGTATTGGAGTAGGTGCGTAGCAGCAAGTTTCGATGGAGGATGCCAGCAGGAAAAGGAATTCAAATCCCAGCTACCGGGGCAGAGGTTAACTTGACCCTTTGCTGACCTGTGCTTGGTCAAGTTCAGCCGACCCGTATATTATGTCCTCCCCACTACATAAGTAATATATATATTATACAAAACCTGATTTTTAGAAGGGGAAAATGATTTACTAATGCAGTAGCAGAAATAAATAAAAAAAAAAAAAGAATGCCCACCCAAAGAAAAAAAAAGTGAAAGTGCAAGGCAAATAAAATGTTCTAAGTAACAAAAATGAATGAAACATTTAATATCTACTCCAGTCCTGTTTCATGGTCAATGGTTAACTAGCATGGTGTCATGTGGCACGCACAACAACCAACCGTCTTTACTTTCTCCAACTAAAGTAGTAAGAGTTGGGTGGACTCAGGTGCACCCCTAAAAATCTAGCAATTAAAAATCTTAATGCTCACTACTGAGAAACAAAGCCAAAAAAAAAACAACAAAATAATCAAGACAAAACTACCTTTATACAAGTTACAGAGCGCTTATTTTTTTTCTCTTAATCATTAATAAATGTTAGAGTTAAAAAAAAGGAAACTTTTTTACTTGCCACATCCTGAATGTTCCTGAACATTAATTTATTAAACTCTAATGAATAATGCCTACATGCGAAAATACCGAAGACATTTGTCCATTCAATATAATTATTTTCTCATTCTCTAACTAAGTTTAAACCTTTTCTTTGGTTACTTTGAAAAATTGTAGCGGTCAAACTAGAGTTTCCCCAGTGTGGTCAAGTTAGTAATACTTTTCCCAAAGAATATATAACTGTAATATTTATAGGAAAATTTTAGAACCGTTTTCGAGATCTGTGTTCAGATATTTCCCACCCAGAATGTTCCTTAAAGGTATGAGTTGAATAGAGGTGTTGTAACAAATGCATACAAACATATAAAAAAAGAAAAAAAAAGCTAAAGCATATAATAAGGCTTGTCTTTGAATCCTAAGATAAATAAGAAGAGCAGGCCCAGCTGTGATTTACATGTTTTGTCAGATGTTTCTTCATAGATAAAGACCATTACATTCTTGCACAAAAATCCTAGCAAGATAGCAGGATAAGTCAAAGCATTTTACACAAACCAATTGATTGTCTTTTTTGATACAATCTTAATGAGCTAGTGTATTTATTTCTGTTTAGATTGAGACCAAGTGTGGTAAGTAAAATGGTTCAGATTTAAGATAATTTGTGTTAAATTTTTTTTTTGTAAAATGTTTTACATGTTTCTTTAAGCAGGACAATGGGTATGGCAGTGGGCAGGGTATGAGCCTTAGACAACCAAACGAATGTCCAGCGCAACAAGAAAAAGTAACTTTTCTAAGTGAAAGTAAGTCAGAAAAAAAAATATATTAATCTTTGTTGAGAGATAAAAAAAAAATGAAGACAAGAATAAGTGTAGTATTCAAATATGCCTTTGTGCAATGTGCAAAGTGAAGAAAAATATTTAAAAAAATAGCAATCACTAAACCAACCAAAATCAATGAAGTCTGCATCTTAAGAATGAGACAATTTCAATATAGTCTTTACAAAACATTTTTAATTTCTCTGGCTTTAAAAAGTGAAATGAGTGCCCTGCAGTCTAAGATTGAGCATCTACATCTAACTACAACTAATATGCTCTATAAATAAAAAACTAATACTGCAGCACCACTGTGGTGTACGGTATGTACTTACAGAGCTGTTCTGATGCTTTCTTGTTCATATTTCTTTGAAAGATAAAAATGTAAAGAAAGCTTATAATTTCATACCTATGTATTGCTAATTCATATAGATTAAGCATGTGATAAAGAAATTTATAAAGCCTCTGTGCCATCTTTGTAACCCAATAGCTCCTATTTTCAGTCATAAATCTTCTTCTAAATCCTAAGCAAAGTAACTCTGAATAAAAACATTCTTAAAATATAAAAATAAAAAAATACTTAAATTTAAGAATTTATATACTAATAAAAAAATAATCAACTTATAACATTAATTATTATGTCTAGCTTAAAAAAATATATAATTTTAATATAATCATCAAGTAGGGGCTTATATACTGTGAGTCTACAGGCCATTTCATTTGAAAAATTCTTTAAAAATAAAATAAAAGCGATACACATCAGTTTTCCCTTAAACTAGCCACCACACCCTAGTTCTTGCTCTAAACAAGATATAGGAAGTATAGGAAAGTTTAGAATATAATAATTGTGTCACAATATTTTAGGCATATAATGCAGAAACATTCTGAGCTGTAGTAGGAGCTAATGTGTTAAAAATAAAATCAATATCTTTGTATTTTTAATTTTATCTCATATTATTAATTATAAAACATTCTTTATTTGGAGCTAACTATCTAGAGACATTAATATACAACAATCTTATGTTTATATACAATCTTTCAATATTAACCTTTTTAATTTCTTTTTCTGGCTCATCAATCACAGTACTATTCACTTTATTTGGCAATGTTGTATCATCAGTTTTACTTGCACTTTTACTTTGTTTCCTCCAAAGAAGCTTCTCAGGTTCTGGATTTTCTGTGTGGAAGTCCCAGAGATTCCCCCATCGCCAGACTCGTCTTTGAAGTGTTACACATGCAGGCTGTACCAAAAAGTCCATATTCTCCGAGGACAAGGCCATGTCTATACAAGACTGATCTTTAAACTGTTTCATTTTTCTGGTGATCATTTTTAAAGTCATCTCCTGGTCTCTGTCATAACAAGCATCTACGAATGTGGCTGCCAGGTTTTGATACTGCCTAAAGCAAGCAGAAATAAATATTAACTGCAAGAAATAAAAAGAGAGACTCCTGAAATATAACTTGTAAAATATTTTTAAGAAAAAAAAAGAATGTTCCCATATTTTGGAGGTCAAGGACGCCCTTTATTTTTAGTTTTATGGTAACAGGACATCTTTACCAAGATAATCTTTTTAATATGCTTACTTGAACTAACTAAACAACTCTTATGCTCTTAATTTTTATTTAAAGAGAAAAGGTTTAGACAAAATACCAACACTAATAAAGAGCACAATGAAATGTATTAACAAACAGGTAGAAAATAAAGGGAGTTAAATACAGTAGTTTATAGGATTTGAAAGCATTTTATTAATGAAACATAATTTTGTTTTTTTTGTTAAACAAAATAAATCTTTTAAACAATTATTTTTAAAACCGTCTTTCATTGAAAATCTAACTTTCACAAATGTTTGTGATTTTTACTCTTTAAAAAAAACTTTAAAGTAACAGAGACATGCATATAGTTTAGCTTTATGTATACATTGTTGAATTTATTTCTTATATAATTGAACTTACTGAACTGCTTCCTTGTAGCCACTTTTGACAATATGGTTTTTTTCTACCTTGGCCTTTCTCTTCAAAAAAGCAGCAGCCAATAATAAAGTACCAAGTGGATTCTAAAAGCAAGGTTTTAAACTTTAACATCACCATTGTTAGTAACAAAACAAAGTTTAGTGATGAATAGTTTATAATTGTTTTAATTTTTTAACTAAACAAAGACTGCTGATGTGTGTTTTCTATCCATGGGCATTTTTAAGAAAGCGATGGCAACTTTAAAATAAATTTTAACTAAACTTATACTATTCGTTAATAACCAATCAATACCAATTAAGGTAACTTACATTCACAACAATAAGAAAGCAGTAAGGAAATTAAATAAAGTAAGGCCTTCATGTTCCATTTGGCACACAACAATTCATCCCACAACCATTTGTCCCACAACCACTCATCACACAACCATTTGTCACACAACCACTCATCACACAACCATTTGTCCCACAACCACTCATCACACAACCATTTGTCACACAACCACTCATCCCACAACCACTCATCACACAACCATTTGTCACACAACCACTCATCACACAATCATTTGTCACACAACCACTCATCACACAACCATTAGTCCCACAACCACTTGTCCCACAACCACTTATCCCACAACCACTCATTCCACAACCACTTGTCCCACAACCATTTGTCACACCACTTATCCCACAACCATTTGTCACACAACCATTTGTCACACAACCACTCATCACACAACCATTTGTCACACAACCATTTGTCACACAACCACTCATCACACAATCATTTGTCACACAACCACTCATCACACAACCATTTGTCACACAACCATTTATCCCACAACCACTTATCCCACAACCACTTATCCCACAACCACTCACCCCTGAACCACTCATGCCACAACCATTTGTCACACAACCACTTATCACACAACCATTCATGCCACAATCATTCATCACAGTGTTGGTTGCTTAATAAAATAAATGTGTTTAAATAAATAAATATTTTTTGCTAACCTAATTTCTGCTTTAAAAGAATTAAATCATTAGAATACTAAATACAAACTATAAATTCTAAAACCATCTGACAATATTTAATGAACTGAATAACAAAAAACAACAAATGGATATCCCTCTAAAATCTGATGAAATGAATACTGGTTAAATATAGAGTGTAAATGACATATTTTAGCACTAACAGACTTACTTTTGTTCTCAGCCAAAATAGTTTAGAAAGCTCTATTTTATTACTCATTAAACACTGTCTAAACAGATGGTCATACACACCAAAGAAATCTGGCAAAACAAACATTGATATTTTTTATTGGAATGCATTTCTGTAACTCATGAAATAGAAAAAAAAATGTAACTCGCTTAGTTTGAAGTCAAATGTTATGAAATATTGCAATTACAAATGTCTACAATGTTTTTCTTTTTACATTAAACATATAGGTTTTTTTACCAGCTACCTACATAAATGTCACCAAGCAGTACAGCTAGAAAAAAATATTTAAAAAGTAAACAAAAAAGGAAAAAAAAAATGCTATGGGGAAAAATATATGCTGATGAAGCTAGACCAGTATTATAATTATTATTATAATTATAAAAGGAAGCTCAAAAAGTTTGTTTTGTTTATTCCACAAATAATTTACATGTTTCTGATGTTCTTTTAGATTTGGAGATAAGTATATCCTAGCCCATGCATCCCAAAGGACGACTGGGAAGGCAGTGGATAGGGTATGAACCTGGGACCATCAAGAAAATCCAATGTGTTTGTCACACGACAAGGCAGTCATCCGGATTTGATTTTCTTATGCCATTAGTTTGGCTAAATTTATTGAAGCTATTCATTAATCTTGGATTATTGAAATAATTCTCATCAGATTTATAGATGCAAGTGTTCTAAATTTTATCCCAAGATTTCTTTATTTATTTCCAGTCAAATTGGATTTTATAAGAACATGAAACTGCTAAAATTAATCATTACATTTCAAATTGTATCAATTAAAATAAATAAACAATTTCAGCACTCATAATTAACTAAACAAATTGACAATAAATGTTCTAAATTTTTAAATCACTATTTTACATATTTATCTAGGATTACCTACCAGTTTTATACCAATCTTTAGCTTTCCACAGAGTGTTGTCACTGAAACTCATTGCTCTCGAGTCTGTAACAATACTGGACATGACGCTTTCCTGACAACAATTGTGTAGACATAACCATGAGATATTTGTATACAACTTTCTTAATACATATTGCTATTTGTTCTTTTGACTATTCTATATGTTGAAAATTGCTTTGTTAATATACTTTTTATTAACAGGATAGTTTAAAATGTATAAGACTTAGACTGCTTTATTGATCCTTAAGGAAATTTGTTGTGATTAAAAGGACTCTTTTCTCATATAAAGACAACACAACAGAAACATACACATAAATAGAACAGAGTAAATAGAACAGACACAACATTCTTCTTCTTCTTCTAGCCAGCTTTTTGCTGCTGAGCTGTCAGCTCTTTTGCAGACTGTGCCAAGGAAAAATAGTGTGCTGTTTTCTTCAGTTGTTCAGCACTGCCGTACAGGGTGTTGGTTATGTTGGGCTGGAGTGGTAGTAGGGTCTGCCTAAGGTGGATTAGGAAGGGGCATTCAAAAAGGATATGGTTTACAGTTTCATAAGTGTGGGCGCAGTGTCTACAAAGGAGGAGTTGTGTGGGATTTATTTTATTGAGATGATAATTTAACAGAGGTTTATATCCTGTCCTTAGTTGGACGATTGTAGATTGCTCTTTGCGGGGGAGGAAGTTAATACTGTCCAGTTTGTTAGGCATAGTCATCTCTTTGTACATGGCTCTGCCTGTGTTTCCTGTTGCCCATTGGTTGAGCCACAACATAAAGAGTTCATTCAGCAACTACACACAGGCATCTTGGTCCTTTTAATGTTTTCTGATCAAAGGGTGGTGTTGATAAAGTCTGACCGAGTAAGGTACAAACCAGTTTTTGTACCGCTCTGTTCTTGTCTTGATTGACAGTAGTCGCCCACTTCACGACGACTTGACGTAGTTATGATGGAGTGGGTGGCCATTGTCTTCCAAGATTTTCCCAATTTATCTTATACATTTTTGTTGAAAAAGTTCCTTTAAATATGGTGATGTTTTTTTGCGTGTGATTTTTGATGAAATTGAGCATTGACATATATACACCCAATTTCATCAGTTATAGTGCTTTTGAAATGACTCAATATGTAATCTGAACTGAAGACTGACATGAAAGCAAGTCAATTTTATAATAAATAGGAAAAAAAAAGAAAAATAAAATATTTTGAAAAATACTTCACTTTGAACATTATACAAGATCAATGTTTTGTTTGAGTTGTGTCCCTTTTATTTAAACTCAGTGAATAGATGTATTCTTCACCAAGAAACTAAACTAACAATATTATTGTTCTACTAATCAGAGTAGAGCCATATTACAGCCATAGACATTTCAAAACTTACATCTTCCTGCATGACTTCAAATGTTCCTATTCTAATGAAATATTCAATAAAGTTGATCCTATTGAGTATGAAAGCAGACTGAACTACAGGAAGACTTAGATTTCTCTGAAAATAAAAAAGTGCAAAATATTAGTCTAGAGAGCATTTTGAAGCAGACAATATACAGTGGTAAGTAAAGTAAAGCCCCCCCTTTCAGACCTTGTTGTGTACAGAGCAGATGATGTAAAGTGGTAATGCCATTTTTTTAAAAATAACTTCTAAAATGAAAAATGGAGAATTCTTTATAAAGTACACATCACATCCTAATCAAAATTAAGTTGTGTGTGTGTGTTTGTTGTTTTTTTGTTTTTGGGGGGGGGGGGGGGGGTAAGGTGAATCTGCAATGTAGAAAAAAATAATAATGTTGGCGCTCACAGACTTAAAAAACATTACAGTCCAAGATTCGATACCCCAAGATAGCTGATGTGCAGTAATTTGGCAACATAAAGTTTACATTAGCTGAAAACTCAAAGACAAAACATTTTTCATATGCCTTTACTGTACCATACAAACCATGGCATAATATGACAGAATATAGCTCCAGGTTAAAAATTTGTGAATTGTGCTATAAAAAAAAAACAAAAAAAAAACTCATTAGCTTCCTACTATGTGCCATGACCTTGAACCTGTAGAGCAACCATCAGGAGATCACAATACTTCAAGTTCTAACCTTTTTTTTTTAATAGTTTAAATTTGAGCTAAAATTTGTTAGAACAAGTAAAGTCAGTCAGATTATGTTGACCCCATTTGATCAATCACAGCCACAGATAAACCTTTTGCCATCTGTCAAATGTAGTAGTAACTTTGGCTGACCAGACCAATCCTTGTACTGAATGAGCTAAGTCACTACAGTGACCAATAAAATTGTGAAGACTGAATAGTACTGATGTCATGCTGACCTTATGAACGTAGCAAACTGTTTAAAAGCATGACTTTTGAAAATGTTTAGATAATGATGCCATGATTAAAACTTACTTGTTTTTGACCAAAGTCTGTAAAAAGATCATGATAAATGGAACAAAAGAGACTAACTGCTATAAGCTGATGAGTAATAATTATAATAATAATAGTTATCCTTCATTACAGTTGTTGTCAAATACATGGGAAATGCACAATTAGTGGATTATTTATTCCTATTTGAGTTTTATGTGGGTTGTTGATTTTAATGAAAACAAAGTGACTTATAGATGAAACGATAACTGTCACGTATCAATTTAAATAAACCTAATCTAGGGCAAAATAAACCTGAGATTTAGTTCACGCGCTGGAAAAATCCATGACGTCAGACATACAGTGATAGCGTGACATCTTGAGGGTAATGATGGGATTGGTTAAAGCAAGCGTTTAAGAGGACTTAAGGAAATGATTTGGAATAGAGTGGGATTTATTTTTTTTAGTTGAAATAGGACCTAGTTTAGTTGTGGAGAAGATTTCATAGAGATAGGACCTAGTTTAGTTGTGGAGAAGATTTCAAAGTGATAAGTCATACATTTTATTTGTTGTGAGATTAGATCTAGTATTAATTGAATCTACTTTATTATTGAGCTTTGGAAGAAGATATTCATTTGATACAGTTTTATTTTGTAAATACTGTACATTGTTGTGATTCCTAGTTATTGAATTAAAAATCTGTATTTGACTTAAAAGGAATCTTCATTTATTGAATCTCTAAGACATATTTAGATCTAGAGTTATATGTAAAGAATCCCAGGCACATCACAGTTACAACATATTAGCACCTTCGATGAATAAACATTTTCAACAACAAGAAGAAACAAACTGTTTAACTGTGGTAATAATAGTAAGTGTAATATGAATAAACACACTAGATTCTAGACAGGAACCACAAATTCAAAATTCTTTCCAACTGTTCTGTTGCCTCATAGAAATCCTATCATCTTTTATTTCTAGATTTTGCTCTAAGCATCAAGCTAAATGACTTTATTGTAATCCACAGAACTAAACTGAAAGAATGTAAGTGATAGTCATGCAAGTGTAATTTTTTTTAGTCAATATGTTAGTTACACAGTACTTACTGACGTCTTATCTTGCAAAACATATTTCTTAGCCACATCAAAGCATCCCAGTTGAACACACAGTTTTAACAGTTTCCATTTTTTCTCTGGGTAAACTGGAAAAGTTCACAATAAAAAATTAGTGAAAAATGAGTGTTTTAAAATTTTTATTAAGTAATGTTCAGTAATGGCACACTAACAATTTTGTTGAACATAAATAAAGCATCCCTTGATAATGACCTCATTCTTTATTTGTCTGTAAATCTTGGCCACAAACAGCCAAATTCCCAAGTGGACATAAAGCCAAAGCCATAAAGAAAGAAATGAGGCTATCACATACAGATAAGATAAGTAGAACTCAGTCTCTTGGACAAAGGTTACCAAAGTTAAATTGTGCTGAACACGATCATATGTCCGACAAAATAAGAAATCAATTTGAGTTCTCCGAGCACTGAAAATACATAATTGTCACTGGAATTGGACGCTTGGCCTCTTAGACTGACCACATACTGATCTAACATTTAGCCATATTTCAAATGAATCATTATGATTCCTACACTAAAAATTACCTTTTAATATAGACAATAAAATTGTTCTTCCCAGTCCATAGTCAGCTAGGGTCAAGTCTGGCTCAAAAACAGATGTAATGGCACACAAAGTCTTATAATCTTGCTCAGACAAAATCACATTTTTAATGACAGAACCAGCATTAGAGTGTTGTTTCACCTGCTCCCTTGAGTTGAAGTTTTCATCATCACTATCTTCAAAGCTTTCTTCCTCTGATTCTTCTAATTTCTTTAATTCATTGTTTACATCATTACAGCTCCTGAAACATGTCGCAAAACAACATTTAAAAAAAACATTTTAATGATAAAGTCCATACATCTATAAAAAGAAAAAAGTTAATATATAAAAAATTAATTCCTGGGTATCAAATAAAGAAAGTGGCAAACATTTTTAAAAGTCAATACTACATATGAACATAATGCCTAAAATTATTAGCAGAGATGCCCGAGCACATTTAATCCTAGAGTCTTACCATTTCTCATCCTGAGCACTGGCTAATATGTCTGCCAAGCCACCACTTCCCTAAAACATAAATAGTAAGAAATACATGAATAGTAAGAAATACATTGTCAATCTAAAATTGTTTCATTCTCATTAAAATGAAACAACAGGAAAAAAAAAAATAAATGGATAAGTAAAATTCATTTTTACTAGCTGTGACCTGCTTATAGTCTAATCAATGTTGTATAAGTGAAATGTGTGTGTATAAAAATCTTATATTAGTTGGACATTTAATTCACTTGATTAGATTTTTCTAGAATTGTTTTATAAATGCTTAAGAAGTATTTCTTATGAGTGTTTCTGTCAATATACCATTGGAAATTAACAGCCATATTTTATAAGAGGCTTATTGAGTTCAAGCCTTTCTCGCTGACAGATAAAACAAAATATGCCTGCATATTGGTTTATTGTTTCACATTAATCTTGTGAAATACCATTTTTATTGGAATACCACCTATTTCAGTCTAGGCATTAAATATACTTATTGCACAAACAAAAGGCAAATATGACTGGCATGTCAAAATTATCAAAAATAATGAACATATGAAAAGTGCTGTAGTACTCTACATAAAACTTACAGTAATGTTTTAGAATGCATAAGAGAAAAATTGTCTTGCCTTTAAAAGTATGACATTAAATCTTCTCGGCTGACTTGACTTGTCTTGCCGTACAAGTTCTAATAATTCTCTTACAGTCCTGATATCTCCATTTGAAACAATTACACTCTCAAAAAAAGAGTCATCATTACCTAGTTTATCAGACAACAGACAAAATATGTAGGTCAGAAAGGGTTGTACTAAAGATTTTAAGTATCATAAGATGAAAAAAAAAAAAAGTTGTGTAATATTATTTTAGCAAATAAGGCTACTGGCTTTTCATTTTTTTTTTAATAATATATGTCTTATATTTTAATTAAGCTGTCATTATTCACACATATTTATTTATTATAATTACCTACTGTACTTTGTTGTACTCTATTTTTTGATCTACGTGTGTATGCAAGGCGCACTGAACTGTAAGTGAAAGATGGTGGCCACAAGGCATTGTCAGAGTAGAACTATTTAAGAAAAATAAAAACTTGAAACATTGATATTGCTAGAAAAGATCAATTTAAAAAAAGATTATATGGCTTACCAAAGATAGGCATTTCTAATCCATTCAGCTCTTAAAAAAAAAAAAATAACTTAACACTGGAGAAACCAAAAACTGTTTGTATGAGACTGTGACCTACCCATTTTTTAACATATTGTTTATTCACTGCTATCAAAATTGACAAAAGCTTTTGATTGGTATTAATACTTAAAGTCTTTATTATTTATACTCTATTGTACCTCAGAGGGCTATAGATATTAAAAGTAATTAATTGAAATGGGTGAAGGGGGCAGAGATTTATAACTCATGATAATAATTAAGGCTTAGCTTCGAATCTGAAGATGAATGAATGAATCATAAAATCTGATGATTTTTTTTTGTCATGTTGCAATCAACTCATACTTAAGATGCTAACCAACTTTTATTTATAATCATATTTGTTCATGCTATCTCAAATCCATGATAACCATGTCCTAGTAAAAAAAAAAAACAACACTATATATCGTATTAGTTATAGAAGTATTTATATTAATTCTACCTAGCAGGTCTTACAAGCTCCTATGTGCTTAAGTCCAAGCGGACATATATGTGGGAAAGTGGTTTATCAAGAAGATGGTTTCTGTGCTACCTTTAGGCACTCAGTAAAACAAAAACTTGAAATCTTGAATTAAAAATTCTTATTGTACACTAGGATTCAAACTCACACCCCATCAGGTGGCCAAGGATTAATACTGCAAATTCCTTTTAAAAAAAAAACTTAAAGAAAAGTGCTTCAAGCACATTAGCATAGATCTCACCTTAGGTTTCAACTGCTTTGGTAAGACATATGGCTGATTCGTGCTTTCAATTATATCTGTACCTTCATAGTCACTTACAATCCAGGCACCTTGAAATAAACATAACCATGTATGTATGGTAAGCATTATTTCATTTCCAATAATATACCCACAGGTATGGAGATATTAGTGATTTGGTTCTATACATTTCTTTTTCAAAATATTTCTTTACAAATTGTTAAATCTATAAAAAATATGGTTCCACTTAAACCAAAAATTAAAATAATACAATAGAAGTATGAATTAAAATTGGAATACTGACCAATATCATCTACTAACTGGACTAGTCTTCTCCTCAAAGGTTGAGGTAAAATGATTATACCACCTTTACCTGATCAAAAGAAAAATAAATTATAGCCTACATTAAGTTGATTACAACAAGCCTTGATAAGAAACAGATTTTTATAACGGTTTATAAAAATGTTTTTAAGGTTGGTAGCAAAATTTAAATAAGCAGATATTTATCTTTATAAATAGAACATTTTGTATCCTTTCTAAAGAATATTTTATTAAATATTTGAAGGCAGAACAACATTGCTATTTGAAATAAGAGTTTAAACACAAGTCTTAGCACCAGGCTTTTATAAAGCTATTTTTGAAATCCACACATTTAGCATTTCCAATTTAGCATACACCTATTATTTACACTCATAATAAATTCAGAAATATTAGCTAATAATATTAGTTATGACTGATATTTTGACTCATAAAAATAGCTAGATAGAATTTATCTATTTATCTATGGGTTAAAACCAAACAAAAAAATGTAAAAAAGCAAAGAATTCATTTTAGGTCATGTGTGGCATCAATAAATATCTACTCTAAGGATCTAAATATTATTTTTAAACAAATAGTTTTTAACAAGAGGCCTATAAAAATATAGAAATCTAAAGGCTATATCAAACATATTTTACAATTTAACTGATACATCTTACAATATTGAGCATTTTTAGGCATTGACTTGAATGCACTTTCATAATAGACTTACCAGTATAGGAAACACAATATTCGAGGTCCGGAAGTTCTCTGTTACCATATAATGAAGATTTGTCCTGATCTGGGGTTCCTAATAATCGAATCATTAGCTCTGGTCTATTAAAATTGAAGGCGTCAAGTACATCAGATAATTTTGAGGTGTTTTTACTTATCTAGAAGAAAAAAAACAACAATTTTTGAGAATTGGAAGTTAAAAACAAAGGTTGTTTTTTTTTTTTGTAGGCTTATAATATAATACAACTAGATCTATTGTCTATAGTAATAATATAAGGACTAGATCTATATGACTATAATGACTATATCATTATGTATATCTTGATTTCTATGTTTACAATTTTGACTAGAAGATCACAAGAACTATATAGATCTAGAACTATAGGCCTAAGGTCTAGAATAGAACTATATAGCCTATAGAGTATTTTAATTTTTAGCCTCCTTGTACTTGTAGGCTTATAAAATAATACAACTACAGAACTAGATAGATCTAGAATGTCTAGATCTATACTGATACAGTATGATGAGTATGAGTATACACTAAATAATACACTGTGACTATAGTGACTATACTGTACTATACAGTCATAGACATAGATCTAAGTGAGACTAATCGTCTAAGTGACTCTAACTCTAAGTGACATAAATTAAAAGATGATAAGTCATAAGTAACTATCCATACCCTAGATCTAGATTTAAAATTTAACTATCTTATAATTTATAATTATAATCTTACTTCTTAGTTAAACTTAGGGTATGATCATGTTTGACTGAGTTAGTTAGATCTAGACTGAGATAGATTTTAAAAAATTAGATACTAGATCTAGATAGACTAATGTAATGTCATGACATGATTAACTTAATTTTCTTAAACTAGGTTACTTGATTAATATATTTTTAAAAAAAAATATTAAATAGGTATACCAAATGGAATCTAGACTACAGAAGAGTCTTAACTATATTAACTATACTGTATACAGTACTACCCAGTACTCTATATAGGCGATAGGGAGGCCTACCCTATCTATAGATCTAGATATAGACTCTAGATCTAGATTTGGAAAATCCTGTAGATATAATCTTAACAAATAAGAACTTACATTTGAATCGGATGTAACAAATTTCCTTTTTTATCTTTCCATACTAAAGAGTTTGAGTTTGCTGCCAACAATGCTCTGTAGAGTAAATTATTGATTGTTATTATATTTTAGCATCTTATTATCTACATTGCATCTGGACATGCTAGAGTCTGAATTTCAACCTAAACCTAGACTAGATTTGGATCTAGAATCTAGATAATTGTTTTTATAAGTAAAACAAAAAAAATAATAAAGTGTGCTATTTTAGCCTCTTAGGTCCGGCTAACTAGGCCATTATTAGAATATGCATCCTCTCTTTGGGACCCCTCAACTCAAAGAAAATACAAAGAAACTAGAACAAATACAAAATAGAGCAGTGAGATTTATAACAAACGAATATTCCAATTTGATATGAGCTACACTATTATTAAAATCACTAAACTAGTCGATGACCTCTGGAATTTAATTAAAAACCATCTTAAAAGCATTATAGAAAATCATATACCAACTAAATACACTTCAAACAAAATAAATAAATGCTGGTTTAATAATAGACTAAAGAAGCTTTGTAAACAGAAGATAAACCTATATAAAAAATTTAAAGAAACTAATGCAGAAAGAGTTTACAAAAAGTATATAAAAATTAAACACTTAACCCAAAAAGTAAGCAGACAGCTGCAGAGTGAATACATAAACAATGTAATATCTAAAGATAACAACAAAAACCTATGGTCATACATTAAGTCTAAGAAAATGGAAACAACAGGCATAGCGCCATTAAAAGATGAACATAACATAATACATAATGATAATGAAACTAAAGCAAACATCCTAAACAAATACCTTGCATCAGGAGACAAAGACATATTACTGAATTTGAACCAAGTAAACAACATAGAAGATATAGTAGTACAAGAAAATGGAATTCAAAAACTATTAGCCAACACCAAACCAAATAAAGCTTCTGGACCTGATGGTATTCCAGCTAGATTACTCAAAGAACTAAGCAATGAGCTAGCCCCAGTGTTCAAAATACTCTTTCAGGCTTCACTTAACCAGGGCAGAGTACCAAAGGACTGGAAAGAAGCTAATGTCACCCCCCTATTTAAAAAAGGAGAAAAATCTGACCCAGGAAACTACAGACCAGTATCACTTACCAGCATCACATGTAAAATCCTAGAACACATAATTTGTAGCAACATCATAAACCACTTAGACAAACATAATGTCCTCACACCATACCAACATGGCTTTAGGAAATATAGATCATGTGAAACACAACTAATAGGACTAATTGATGATTTTTCAAAAGGTTTAGATAATAGTGAACAAATAGATGCTATCTTACTAGATTTTTCTAAGGCTTTTGACAAAGTACACCACCATAGTTTGCTTAAAAAATTAAAATATTTCGGCATTAATGGTTCACTGCATCAGTGGATTAAAGATTTTCTGATAGGGAGAGAACAAACTGTAATAATAAATGGCTCTAAATCAACACCGATAACAGTAAACTCAGGTGTACCACAAGGAACAGTATTGGGTCCACTACATTCTACTATTTTTAATTTACATAAATGATTTACCAAATTGCATTACTTCAGGAACAAAAGTCAGATTATTTGCAGACGATTGCATAATATATAGAACAATAAAAACAACACAGGACACAGATATTTTACAGAGAGAATTAGATGAATTACAGAAATGGGAATCAAATTGGAGCATGTCTTTCCACCCAGAAAAATGTCAGTTGTTAAGAGTAACAAAAAAACTAAAACAAATTAATTCCACTTATCTTATTCATGGCAAACCAGTAATACAGACTAAAAACGCAAAATACCTATAGGTGAGGTGTTATAATAAATGAAAAACTGTCATGGAATCCACATATTGATGAAACTACAAAAAAATCAAACAAAGCATTAGGATTTATTAAAAGAAATTTCTATAAATCAAATAAGAACATAAAACTAAAATGTTATTTAACCTTGGTTAGGCCAATAATAGAATATGCATCCTCCATTTGGGACCCCTCAACTCAAGAAAACATTAAAAAACTGGAACAGACACAAAATAGAGCAGTGAGATTCATAACAAACGAATATTCACATTTGACTAGAGTAACACCTTTAGTAAAATCACTAAATTTAGAAAGCCTTCAGGACAGAAGGCTCAAAAGTAAAGTAGCAATCATACATAAAACACTGAACCATAATCTTCAAATACAAAAACAAAATTTAATAAAATACTCTGAAAGACACAAAGATAAAGGCACATTCCTTGTCCCATATGCTAGGACAAATTTGTACAAACACTCCTTCTTCCCTAGTGCTATTAGAGCATGGAATGGGTTGCCTGAGCTAGCCAGGAAAACCAGTGACTTGGCTGAATTTAAGTCATTGGTTAATATGCATGACTAAATGCATGACGCGTAGGACGTAATCATCTTCTTTTTTGAAGTAACGTCTGTATTATATAAGATAAGATAAGATAACGTTGAATCAGAATTTTGAAAGGTCTAGAATATCATGATGTCGGATTGTCACTATCTTTTCTAGTTTACGAGATCTAAACGGGGGGAAGGGGACGGGGACGGAGAAACAGACATTACCAAACCAATAGCGTCTATTCAACTTTCGGGGGGGGGGGGGGCGCAAAAAATATTTTTCAAACACATCCAATGTTGTTGTTGTTGTTGTTGTTTTACAGCAGACCCATTTAAAAATCATATCTTATCTTATACAATACAGACGTTACTTCAAAAAAAGAAGATATTTACTTCCTACAAGTCACGCATTTAAGTCATGCATTTTAACCAATGACTTAAATTCTGCCAAGTCATTGGTTTTCCTGGCTGACTCAGGCAACTCATTCCATGCTCTAATAGCACTTGGGAAGAAGGAGATCTATATTTTGTATAATCCAGATCATTATACTTAGAGAGGGGATAGAAACTACCATATGAAGTTGATTGAGGGAATGAAATATGATTATAAAGTTTGATTGTACTCTGGGAAACCCAATAGATGGAAACTAATTCAAAATATAATTGTGATTATGAAATTATAAGCTGTTTTAATGATCCAAAAGTCTTTGTGCTATTATGTTTATATTGTGTCATTGTTTGTTGTGAATGTTTTTATGAGAAAGTACTTATAAGGAAGTGACTTAAAAAAATGAGCCTTCAATGTCTACTTTTATCAACACCAAGTCTCTGTTCATTAATTGTTTTTAGTAATGTCTACAGTATTTTATGTATTTCTCTGTGACAACGGAACAGTCCGTACTAACAACTTTTTACAACTTATAGATTGTGCCATCAAAGAATCTGTTTATTTTTCTTTTTTAAAGGGATGAAAGATTCGCCATCTAAAATAAGAAGCATATTTCATTGCAGTAGCGATGGCTGCCTGGTCGTGCGGTTTGCACGCTGGACTGTCGTTCAGATTTATCGATGGTCCCGGGTTCAAACCCTGCCCGCTTCCATCCCCCGTCGTCCTGCGGGAGGTTTGGACTAGGAAGTAATTATCTTCAACTCTGAAGGAACATCCGAAACATGTAAAACATTTTACAAACAAACAAACAACATTTTAGCGTAGCTAGGAATTTAGCGGCCCTGTGGGTTTGGCCTCCTTAGGGGCCCCTGCATTTTGACATTGAACATTTATGACATGAGATGATAGCGTAATATTTAATGTAAAAACTAATTTCGGACACTCATTTGGGGGCTCTAAAGTGGGGCCCCGGGGGTTTTCAAATTTTGACCCCCATCCTCTCGCCACCCTAGCAACGCCACTAGTTCATTGACATGTAGATGAATTTAGTTCTGCTCAATGACAAAAGTAATTTTTAAAAAATGTACGCATTGTACAATAGAAATAAAGTTCATGCCGTATTGTCTATACCCACCTATGTCGTCCATTATATTCATCGACTACTTTCTTCATGGCTGGATCACTTTCTGCGTTTTCGTAAGATGGTTGTATTTTGCTGAGGAAATAGAGTCATTCATATTTTCTTTTCACAAAATTTAATTGATATCATTACAAAATGCAATGAATACAATTTTCAAGGAAGGTGTCCAAAGAATAGCCATTGGACTAGTGTTATTACTAAATTAGATTTTTTATTGACTTAGATTATCTACCTTTGTTTTCTAGACGTATCTGCAACGTCGAGCGTAGAGGTTTGCTTGTTTATCTGATTATCTTTCTGATTTTGAAAAGCGGGTCGTGTTACATTAACTTGATTTGTGATGGCCTTTTCTTTGTCAACCAGAGCGAAAGAACGATTGCCCTGTGAGAGTTGAGTCCCATGGCTCTCTCTTGGAGTCACTACATGGTTGATGGTCTCGGTAGTTTCTGAAGAGCTTTTCCCTGTGTTATACAAGTTGGGCGTGCTTGTATCCTGCGACAAGGATTTTGGTTGTGGTTCTTGTACGGTTTTAGAATCCAGATTTTTTGAAGCGACATCTTCATTAGGTCTTACACTGATTTCAGTCATTGGTGCCGTGGAAACACCACCGCTAAGTGCTTTGGTAAAGTCAGTTGAAGTTATGGAGACCTGGTCTTGTGGTTTTGTTGACATACTAGTTTGTATTTTGGAAGCATCATCAGCTTGTGTGGCATGAATTTTTAAAGAAGAGGATGTGTTTGGTTCTAGTGTAGTCGTTACAATCTGTGTTGCTGCTGCTGAAGTCACACTAGAGTCAGCAATGGGCTGTATTCCTCTGCTAGAATGCAATTTTGATTTAAGTAACTTTTTAGTATTTGCGAGAAATTTTTTTAAATATGATTTTTAAATAATAAAGAAAAATTGATTAATATCTTGCGAGATAATCGAATGTAAATATATATAAAAAAAATATAGATGCTCCAAATAAAACCAAAAGCTAATCTAAGTGGAAGAGCTCCACACTTGCAACTATATATCTCAATAATGTAGAATATTTCCCCTTTTCCGATATTAAACAAAATAAATTATTTGACTTATCGGTTAATTTTTCAATTGATTTTTTAGGTACAATAAATATTTGTTTAAAGTTTCAACTTGATACGAGAATTGGTGTGGAAGAAATAACGTGTGCACTTATCTTAGGGGACAAAATTCTACATATTTATCTGTGAATAATGAAGGATTAATGTTCTTTGTTGGTATGTGTAGAGACAGGAGAGACGAGAGGGCGCAAGTCTGGATGAGAGAAAGATGTTAGGCGATACGATACGGATGACTGTGAGTCTTTTTTAGGATTTGTACCTAATAATCCAAGATAGGGAAGAATTTGTATTAACCTTCTGACCACCACATCAAAAAAGATCGCAGTAGGCTTATGTACAATATCTGCAGAGTTATCTAATTATTAATTTATCTTCGTATAATAAATTTATAAAGCTCAACACATTTGTATATAAAATATTTTTTTAAAAATGCTTACTTATTGTTAACTGATGCTTCATTTTGAACTGTATCACCTGTTAATACGTCATTTCTTGAAATATAAAGCAAAGTTTTGACTTCAGATATTGTTAATATTAAGAAAATAATCATTAAAAAAAAAAACGAATAAAGAAACAAAAAAAAAACATAATCCAGATAAATGTGACTTCTATTCTAGTTTTTAATTCTATATCGAATTTAAAGGGTCGAAAACTATTTTAAGTCATAATGAATCTTTTCACTTACATTGAGTCAGAATTATTGGTTTCTGCAACTGGCTCAACTTTGTTCTAATAAACAAAAAAAAAAAGCAGGCTATAAAAGCAAATGTAACCTATAGAATACAATCTTATACCAAACAATTTCACACAATTATAATATAGGCCTTGTCATTTGATGTATTAAAATTGCGATTTCTTTCCAAACATGTACGTAAAATGTACAAAATAACAATCTTAAAACAAACAACATTTATAATTTCATATACAGTACCTTTGTTAAATTCATGCTGTTTAATGGATTAAAACCCACACATTTATTCCAAATAATGTAGTTCCATATATTTACTTAACTGTATTCACTTTTGAAAAAAAAAATCAAATTCCGTTACGATATTTAATATGCATAGGAAAAAATCGTCTTCGCCTTAAGGCATTAACTCCAACCTAACAAAGGATTTTTTTTCCTTAATTGATTTTTTTTTTAAATTGAAAAGAGACATGTTCATTGGGTCATTATAGATTCTATAGTTGTGTATATGTGCACTTGTCTATATCAAAACCTAGGTCTGGGCTTGCTCCGGCTTGTCAACGATTGCAGGACACGCTCCGTCTGCCAAGTGTCTATTCTTACAGCGTGCATAATCCACATGTCCAGACAAAGCGCCTGAAAACTGAAATTGAAACAACCATGAAAGGTAAGTTCCTTGCAAAATAGGTTTCCCGGAAGTTTTTATGTGTTGACCTATTTTGAAATACGGGTAGGCCTATTATTAATCATACAAGATCCAGATCTATGACTTACTGGCTTGCAGTAATTCATATAGTGCATGATCTATAGGGAGTTATTTATATCCAATTCTTTCAGCAAAAAGTGCTTTATACAAAGGCGGATCGTTGACTTGCCAATACTGTGTAGGTTCTATGTGTAAACAGTTTTAAAGGGCAGTGAGTCGTGGACTACCTACGCAAAGCAAGAGAGAAAAAAACACTTATTTCACTTGCTCTGCCATCTTTATGCGACATAAGTACACTGTAAATACATGTTTATTAAACTTAAAAAAATATATAAACATGTGAACAAACATTTTACTGTACAAGTTGTTTAAGTTTATTGGTGCCTCCCTGCAGTCGGTTAAACAAATACCGCAAACTTCGACTCAGGCTGCTGATATTGTCAATAACTTTATGCCTACTAATGGTTCTCGTCGCGATGCACAAGCTTTCGATGAACATTTATCGTGCACAGTGCTGATATTCTTCTTCACGTGCCAGATCTTGCATCGTTTTAGGATAAAGATGAAACATGTTGAACTAAACATAATTATTGCTTGCAAAGCGACATGTCAATGAAGAAACTAACCAATCAAAGGAATGTTAAGCCCTGTTTAGTAATAACTCCCAAAACTCATACGAGTGGTCTTAGCTCGGTTTGTCTTTCTACTGCTAATTCTCGGCAGCACTAACTCAATACCAAGTTTGTCTGCCAGCGGTCTTGCCTTAATTGGGATGCCATCTCTGAAGTGTTCCTCAGCATGGTCAATTTGGTTTTTGATTATTTCAATAAGACTGCTGATGTGCCCTAGAGCGACCACTATGTTAAGATGGACACACTGTAACTTCAGGGAAACTGGTTCAAGAACTGATAAATAATTGTCATTGGCAAGAATGAAAAGATAAATCAGAAACAATGACGGAAAAGTTAATTTCTCCCTCTCCCACATACCGACACCCATTCTCTGTGGGCGCCCGCAGGGGGGTGCAAGATGGTGCATTTGCTCCCCCCTGGATTCTGAGTAGCCAAATTCTAGACATTTTTTTTTGCACCACCAGATCAATTAAAATCTAAGTAGCAACTGAACAAGTTGGTGACTAGAGTTGTAGTTCACAAACTTTGGCTTTCAGGAATTAAGGGCTGACCATGTACGTGCATCCTTCTGAAGTCAGGGCTGACCATGTACGTGCATCCTTCTGAAGTCAGGGCTGACCATGTACGTGCATCCTTCTGAAGTCAGGGCTGACCATGTACGTGCATCCTTCTGAAGTCAGGGCTGACCATGTACATGCATCCTTCTGAAGTCAGGGCTGACCATGTACGTGCATCCTTCTGAAGTCAGAGTTGCCAACTTTTAGCCAATTATTTATAAAAAAAATTATTGAAGAGTGATGCCATCTTGGTATATGTATTTACGTCTTTCGGAGTTGCGGCCAGTGTTAGCGCTCTATAAAAAAAAAGCAGGTTAAACAAGTCCACCAATTGACAATAGATGAGATCTAAAAAAGTTCTTCCCATGACATCTGAGTTAAAACGTTAATTGGTATTGACGGACCACTGGCAACAGCAAGAAACCAAAATATATAGAAGCAGCAAGATGAGTTAACTTCGTTTTCTTGGTATTTCGGTAATGAAAATGTAGATATCTCAGGCACTGAACAGATGTGTTTGAGATGGCGATCGTACTCGAGAAGAATTCATTGGTTTTGTCACTGTTGTGAGACGCACTGCCCTTGTCTAAGGTTATTGTTAGCGAATACATTATGCACATTTTTCACATGGACTAACTACAAAGCCAAGGCTACCATGGCTACCGTGATGGGTAGCACTTAAAACTGTGTTCAGGCAAGAATTCGAAAAAAATATCCAAAAAAGCAGACCTTGTCGGTTGCGCGTCCCACAGACTTAAACTTGTTAACATTGACCTTGAATGACGTTTCAGACATACGTAAAACTGTTGGTGTCATCAAGAAGATTATTTATTTCTTCCGTTACAGTCCCAAACGAGAGCATTGGTGCTAAATTTACCTCTTTTGTATGAGACACGATGAGCTGAGAAATACGAATCTATTCGCGCTTTAAGTCACAACTGTAAGTGAAACCAAACTGCATATGTGCCTGTTTCTCGCGTGTTTCTGATTTGTCTTTTAATTGTCGTCAATTACTCATCTGTTCTTGAACCAGTTGTGATGTTGCAGTCTGTCCAACTTAGCATAAGTGGCTGCCTAACAGCACATCCGCAGTTACATTAATGACAATCAAAATCAAACTTGACCATGCTAAGGAACACTTCAGGGATTGCATAGTGAGGAAGGCGAAATTGCTGACAGACAAACTTGGCATTGAGTTGGTGATGCCGAGAATTCGACAAACACACCGAGCAAAAACAGAGCAAAAACCACATGTTTTGATTGTGGGATTATTACAGAACACGTCCTTACATTCCGTCTCTTGATTCGTGAGTTTCTTCATTAACGTCTCGCTTTTCAAGCAATAAAATGCTCAGTTCAACCTGTTTTGTCTTCATTCTTAACCGATTCAAGAGTTGCAGAGTAAATTAGAATATCAGAACTGCCAGATAAGCGTTCATCGCCGGCTTGTCCATCGCGACGAGAAGCTATACAATAGTTAAGTTATTGAAAGTTTTGGCAGCGTTTGTATTTTTGTTTGATTGACCGTCGGAATTCACGGGGCCGCACGGATAAATTTACCAAAGTGTACAGTAAATAGTTTGTTCATATGTTAGTTTTATTTCATGCAGCAAGTATTAACAGTGAACTTAATATCGTATAGATATGGGAGGGATGGGGCGAGGTGGTACCGGTACCAGTTCTTTTCTTTAATATTCTCTGTAATAAAAATAAGTTGAAGCTACGACTTTTAGCCATAGGTGGCAACTTGCAACTTACTGCAAAAAAATCCCGCTGGCGCCCATGGAGGTACATTTGTGAAAAAGTAGGAATTATAAATAATTAGTATTTGACTATGTTGTTTATTGGTTACTTAACCTTTTTCTCGTATTGCATTAATAGACTCTCTCTCCAAAGTAAAGTTAGCATGTGTAGTAGGTCTAAATCAGGTAAAGAAATCAACACGGGAGGGTGCGGAAACTAATTGAACATTTCCATTCTACCAGCCACCCCTGTCCTTGCATGTATCCCTTCCAGGCTATTAAAACAGAGAAATCAACCACAAAAAGGGAAATATAAAAAAATAAATTCGCAGGATGTTAACTATATGTATTTTGTAAAATGTTTAATGTATGTTTTTTTTTTGTTTTTGGCCTTCATTTGACAGTTGCTTAATTTTAAATATGAATATTTATTATAAAAATGAAGTTATAACTGGTTTTTCAATAATTTTTATTCATATTTATAATAACGGCAAAAGAAGGCTGAGTGGTAAAGCGCTTGGCTTCCGAACCGGGGGTCCCGAGCTCGAATCCTGGTGAAGATTGGGATTTTTAATTTCGGAATCTTTGGGCGCCTCTGAGTCCACCCAGCTCTAATGGATACCTGACATTAGTTGTGGAGACGTAAAGGCGGTTGGTCGTTGTGCTAGCCATATGACACCCTCTTTAATCGTGGGCCACATAAACAGATGATCTTTACATTATGTGACCCATAGATCGCAAGGTCTGAAACGGAAACTTTACTTTTTTTTTATTATAATGGCAATGTCTTTGATTCCGAAGATTAAGAATTAGTGCAATGATTCACATGGCTATGCAGAACCAATTGGGGAAACTGCATATTCTCGAGCAGATAAGGCCGTTGTCCGCTGGCGGTCAAGTTTTCGTTCCGTCTTCAACAATGGCTTTTCTTTGAGTCTCAAATGTTTTGTCCCGCAGCCTTTGTGAGAGCTCTCCAACTGTCTCCTTCAGAAGCCATCTTATGTCAGCTACTTTCTTCCATGCCAATGAGGGCAACATGGCGCCTGAGTTAATCTTTCTATCGCTTACTGGGGACACCTCTGTTATGCCGACCCAGTATAGCTGTAAATGGTAATTAGTGCTTCTATGCTATCCACACCGGCCACCAGCAGAACATGGGCAAGACTGCATTACTAATTCGTATGTATACTTTGTTCTCAATAAACGCATGAAAGTGTGATATTTAGTTGTTTATTTTGGTTCACAGTTTGAAGATCTTTTACATTAGCTCTTTCACTCACATTTACACACACACACACACACACACATCTAGCGAGCAAACGAACGAAGAAACAAATAAACAAACAAAATAACCAGAATAAAAAAAGTATCGCACTTTTATTGTATTAGGACAAATTTGATTAGAACACATTTTACTAAAAATGTTACCAGCAACAATCAAAGCAAAACAATTGCAAAAAAAATTTAACAAATTGGTGAAACTAAATATATATTCAAAGTAAACATTAGGTTTCAAACATATATATCTTATGGTAGTTTAATCGAAGTCCTTGTCAAGAAGTGGAGATTTTTCCACTAAGAATATGATCACAGTAATCTGCGTCACAGGTCTGTACGACGTGGCAACGAGCTATTGGTCTAAATTGCCCACAGGTTGTGACGTTACAGGTCAGTGTTCAGGCCTTCTATAATGAGTGGTCTCGGCCTAGGATCATCAATACAAGGTCTGTATATTCTATAATGAGTGGTCTCGCCTAGGATCTATCAATACAAGGTCTGTATATTCTATAATGAGTGGTCTCGCCTAGGATCTATCAATACAAGGTCTGTATATTCTATAATGAGTGGTCTCGGCCTAGGATCTATCAATACAAGGTCTGTATATTCTATAATGAGTGGTCTCGGCCTAGGATCTATCAATACAAGGTCTGTATATTCTATAATGAGTGGTCTCGCCTAGGATCATCAATACAAGGTCTGTATATTCTATAATAACGTTTCTGTAAGAAATACTAAGATGCGTATACATGTCCTTCTCTGTTGAGGTGCTGTACGGCGAGTGGATGGAAGTTATCAATATACACTAGCTACTATTACAATTCTGTTCATCTTTACATGTAATCTTTTTATTTAGTCTAGATGCTAATTTTATTCCCTATAATGAATCAATGAAATATGTCAAGGCACGAGCTACTAAACGTCGAATTATGTTCATGACATAGTTTTGCCGACTGCCACAATGGCGGCGGAAGCGGGTCTCTCCGTATAAGCGTCATGTAAAGCACAAACAAATTTGACAATGTCCTTTCCCGTGGTCTCTTTGATACTGATAAATTTCACCTCTTTGATGTCTTTGTATTTACTGGAATCGACCCATTCAAGACTTACATCAGTCTGAGGAGAAAACAAATTGATTTGTTTCAATTTTGATTTATTAGCTCCTAATTTATTTATTTTTTTACCTTAAAAGTAAATATTTTATCGGGAAAATCCCAAAGATCAGCACGGCTGTCTGGCTGTGTGGCTGTCTGGTCATGTGATATGCGATTTCGACTGTCGTTCCGATGTTCCCTATTTCGAAGGCATTTCGCTTCCATATCCTGCCTTAATGCGGGGCATTCGGACTATGTCGTAATGATCTTCACTGCTGAAAGAATGAATTGAAGTTTTGGCCGTGGAGTAGGCAAATATTTTCTTCGCCGTGACTCTTTATGCCGCTCTTTTATTTTAAAAAAGAGAAAACATACAGTAGTGTTTGTACGTTGTACTTGATTATAAAATATGTACTCGAGGATTTGTCTACTGGAAATAATCGAGAAACAAATAAAATGAGAAACAAACATTGTTTTTATATCACGAGTAGAATATGGGAATACAAAGATGCGACTTTTTTTCCTGTGTCTTTTTGAGTGTTTTATTAGATTACATTTTGTGTTTGTAAGTTGGGTGTTTCATTTAGTATTAAGCGATAAGGGCCTAATAGTGTTCTGATTTATGGTGTCTCCATACATAGGCCCTAATAATTTTTTATAAAACTCAAATGTGTAAGTTTGACAAATAACTAGTTTATGCTTTCTTGAGGTTAGCGTTGGCGTATGTCGTCCACATGAAGTTGAGAAGTAAACAAGTCTGCTGAACATTTACCTCTAATTTAGCTTGATTCTCTGCATTGGGGTTGTGGTAGTTGATAATCCTGATCTCCTTCCATTTGTGCTTTGACATTTCTTCCTCAGCCACACCTATGTACACCTGTTATTATTAAGTAGTAAAAATATACTTTATTTGGTCAAGGTTTATTAAGTATGCTGTAACAGATTTAGTTGTACCACATTAAATTGGTATACATTTTGACTCATCACTTGTAATCAATAAAACATTATGAATATTTACTCGTAGTAAACGAGAACACAGCTATGGGATTGGCAATATATAGCAGATGATTGATAGATCTATATAGGTTTTCCAGATCTTTGAGATGCACATTAAAGACAGTAAATAGTTGAGAGAAAGAAAAATAAAAGTAGTATCTCCATTTGTCATGGATATAATCTTCTTTATTCTGGAATGGATTGAATAAATTGTAATGTTTTCATTACAGTGTCAAGAAATTATTTCAAATATATGCGCGTGTATAAATATAAAGTAACTATACGGGACTCCCTTGTTTCATTAATGTATTTATTGGAGCTAATGAGACTCACATAATGTAATTATAGAACTAGTGCGTTATGATAGTTATTTAATTTTATTCCTTAACAAACATCAAAGAAAAAATTTCTTTTCAATATTTATTCTGTCCTGTGCACATATAAAGTACTTAATACATTAACAACTCCTTCTTCAGTCTTCGTCTAGTTCTAACGAAGAGACAATAATAGTTTAACACATTTGAAGTCTACATGTGCAGGTTTAGTAGCACATTACTAAATTGACAAAAGTCATATATAAACAAGTTTAAACAACATTCTCTTTGTTCTGGTTACAGGGACCATCCTGACAAAGTTACTCCAGTATACATACCCACGAAAATAAACGTCCCTACAAATCTGACCTAATTAGCTTACGCTTCCCCAAGGCCTAACTCTATCGAATTCTAAAATTTATCAAAATCAAAGTTCACAATCAAAAGTAATAAGCCCAGAGACATATTAGTTGAACAAGAACTATGTTAAAAAATTATTATTTGAAACAGTTTGAATATACATATACAGGGAATGTTTGGATAACAATGTTACTCATTTTGTGGCTAGACTGCCACAGTAGGGACATACTATTTCCCTTTAAGTCAAGTGACTAGCATTGGATAACTTACTGTGTTGACTTTCTGACAACTTCTGACATGAATCTGAGAATTCAACATGCTGGTAAGAGGCTCAGGTTTTTTGGACTTGCGAAACCAGTTTCGAAAAGTTTCACAAAGTTTGCTTTTGGTTTTGGAAATAGTTGGCGACTTATGTTCAACGTTTTCAGCATGTGATAACTTAGTTGAGGGACTTGTGCCAGGGTTTGGTTCCGGTTTCCTCCAGCGATTCAGCACTCTTAGCTGCCTAACTGCATTCTGTAGCAAAATTTTATTTAAGTTTCAGATAAAGGTTAAAAATTGAAACATTTATTAAATACATACACATGAAATAGAGTTTAGTTCATTAAACCCACATTGCTTTATTTAAATTGTTTTGCATTTTAAATACAGAACTGAATTTAAAAAAAAATATGTATATGTTCTTAATAGGTATTGCTTTTTATATGATCTGCCATAGCACTTCTTAATTATATATTTTTAATAAAAACAACGAAGAATAATTAGTGAAAGGAAATGTATAAATAATCTCATCAATTCAATACTAGCTCTAATGGATTCATTAGTACTGTTATAGTGATAGTTTATATAGCTTTTGTATAAACTAGCTCCACTTCTCACAACCAAATGTTGAGTGTTTTTTAAAACATCAACAAAAATCCTGGGAAAACGGAATAGAAATAAAATAGAATTTCACTTGGAGCTTAATAAAACCTACCAACAAGTTCTCTATACTTGACAAGGACAGGTGTTTTTTCAAGACTTTTTTCACATAATTAGACTTGTCTCTCATGAACTCAGTGAAAGGATCTTGATTAGGGAAACAAGGTATCTGTAAATATGTGCAGTTATAAGAAGTGAACTACATTATACATTTCAAACGTCACACTTGAAACAGCTTTGTAAACATACATGTTGTTATTCATTTCTTTTTTTTTTTGTATTTTGTGTTTTTTTTTTCTTCTGTTTTTACTCTTGACAACGGGAATCAATGAGAGTATGTATTTTTGTGGGTCTGGAAGTAGAGATGTTATGGAGTGTGTGAGTGTGTGTGTTTCTAAGGTGATGATGAAGAAAGGGAGCATTAATTGTGAATCTTGTAGAATGATGCAAGATAATAGCTCTGTCTTTATGTTAAGAAAGAAAGACCACCCTAAGAAGTTCAAGAAGAAGCAAGAATCTAAGGACTTGTTGTTGTTTCTTATACAAAGTTTAAATCAACTCAAATGTCTGTCCGGTACAAGTTTTGTACACATTATTTTTCCCACACCCAATCTCGGATCAAGTGGATATTTTGCACAATTTTTTCTTGTACCGGACCAAAAAAAAAAACTTAATATAAAAATAAATCAATAAGTAAATGTATAAATTGGTAATTAATTATTTTTTTTGTCTCGAAGATATTGTACTTGGCAGATGTGACAGTATAAATTGATTTAGTCCCCTTTTTACTTTTTGTAGAGAAAAAGGTTGTCGTTTAAAAGTTTGAAACTAATATCTATCTACGAAACCTTTGTTTTTATAAGCACTTCGCTGGCACAGTGGTTCGTTTATTGGCTTGAGGAGGCATGACCCCTCGAGCTCGAATTCAAGTCGTAAACTTCTTTTGTATAAAATACATTTGAAAGACATCACGGTAAAACTTCAGCCCAAAGCCTCTTTCTCCAATCCCCCTTCCGAACTGGTCCATACAACTGATAGAATCATAGCGCATTGAGAAAGCTAAAAGCATGAAGGCGTCTAGATTTAATTATTGAATTTAATTACATTACTGAGCCAAAACAATTGTAACAATTACACTTACTATAAGCTTTTTTTAAAAGTATTTTTTTTTCTTGTTTGTGAGTTAGATTTGTTTAAAATATGAGTTGATTTCATTTTATTTCAAGCTGAATTTATCCATATTGTAATAAAAGTTACATTTAGATTTGTTATACAAGAAATGTATTTACGTTATTATAAGTTCTATAATTTAAAATATTTTTTATATGCCTACATCGGTTTAGTTGTCTTAAGGTAATCTGGTGCTATCATTCAATCAACTGACCTCAACAAGAGGGAGGCCGACAAAAGAGGAGTCAGAGGAGTCTATGAATAAAAAGGGGGAGGTTGATGGTATAAAGCTCATGATTCTTTTCTCTGGCTCGCCACGGTGGTGCAGAATGAGCTCATTTTGTGTAGTTTTATTAATAAATCTAGACGTCTTTAGATGAACATATTAGGCCTACTCTAGTGGTAGCAAGAACTAATGATGATACATATCTATTTTATTTTATTTCTAAAGTCGAGAAATATGAAAATTACCTGTGGGAATTCATACTGGCCTGGTAGATTAGATTTTCTCACCAAAAATTCCAGCTCCACTTTATTAGCCTTTCGAAAAATTTTATTTTTCTTCCGTTTTATTCTGGAAAAAAATGTATTTAGGTCGACATTAAATTAAAAAGATTTAGAAAGAGACATCTATTTGTAGGGACGACCATTTTTCCCTTTTATTTAAAAATATTAAAAAAAAAGGAAACTTGATTATAGATGGTAAAAATACAAATATTTCCTCGATATTAAGCAAAGTTCCGATATGATTATTGTTAAATATAAGAGCTATCAAGCAAGTATACTGTTTACTTTACGTCAATGAAAAGGTTTAATCTATTATCTTTCCTCGACCAACTTTGTAGCACTCATAAATATGAAAAGAAGCAAAGTATAAAAATAAATTAATTTAAAAACAAAGCTTAACTAAATGAAAGAACTCCGTAGTTACAATTATAAATCTCAATAATGTAGAAGTTATTTCCCATAATCGATATCAAACAAAATAATTAATTAATTAGTTGTTGTTTTTTTTTTACTTGATTCATGATTTGTTAGGAACAATAAATAACTTTAAAATTTCAACTTGATCCAAGAATCGGTGTGGTAGAAATAATGTGAACAATGAGGGGACCAAACCATCATATTTAGCCATAGTTGTGAATACTGAAGAATTAATTCCCCCTTTTCTTGTCAAACAAAATAATTAATAACCAGTAGTTAATTGACACATTACTTTTATTTTAGATTCGTGTCTTGTGTAAGCCAACGAATATTATTGCAAAGTTTCAACTTGATCCAAGAATCGGTGTGGGAGAAATAACGTATCCAAACATCTTAACAGAGAGAAAGTTGATAAAAGCTTTGTAATAAGCCTATAGCTTATATCCTGAGATTTTTAATAGACAATGTAGTTGGCATACAAAATTACTTTATATAAACTATGCAATAGGCAAAGAGATTTCTCTAAAACCTATTTAAAATAGTATAAATGAATCTTTACCGTGTAATGACCGGTATTCCAAAGTGGTTCGGTCCCCATCTTTTTAATGAAGAGAAGCCTTCACTAGTCTTATCCCAGAGTGGATTTAAAGGCTTGCCATCATGGAGTTCGTAACGACCCATGTAACTTCTTCTGTCCACATGGTGTTTAGTGTCTTTGTGGTTAAATGATATTGATTTTAACTCTCTGAAATGTAGCACATCAAACGATATAGCACATTATTCAATGTAGCACACAGAAAAATGTATCACATCAAACGATATAGCACATTATTCAATGTAGCACACGAAACATTATAGCACATCAAACGATATAGCACATTATCCAATGTAGCACACGAAACATTATAGCACATCAAACGATATAGCACATTATCCAATGTAGCACACAGAAAAATGTAGCACATCAAACGATATAGCACATTATTCAATGTAGCACACAGAAAAATGTAGCACATCAAACGATATAGCACATTATTCAATGTAGCACACAGAAAAATGTAGCACATCAAACAATATAGCACATTATCCAATGTAGCACACGAAACATTATAGCACATCAAACGATATAGCACATTATCCAATGTAGCACACGAAACATTATAGCACATCAAACGATATAGCACATTATCCAATGTAGCACACAGAAACATTATAGCACATCAAACGGTTTTTCTGGATGACTCAGGCGACCCATTCCATGGTCTAATAGCTCTAGGGAAGAGAATTTATCCTAGCATATGAAAAAAGGAATACATGACAGTCGCCTTGTCTTTTGAGTATTTTATGAGGTTTTGTTTTTGAATGTATAGATTATGTATGGCTCAGTGTTTTATGCATAATTGCTACTATCCTGAAGGCTTTCTAAATTTAGTGATTTTACTAAAGGTGTTACTCTAATCGAATGTGAATATTCGTTTGTTATGAATCGCACTGCTCTGATGTGTGTCTGTTCTAGTTTCTTTATTTTTCTCGAAGAAAATTTAACAAAAAACTAATAACACTAAGATTAAAATCTAACGTCCCCCCCCCCACATTTAATGGTAAAAACATACAGGAGATTTACGCTACAAACTCAATATATTTAGATGTGTAATGACCTGAATTAACTTAATAGACAGACCAGCGACTAAACAGATTTGAGAAGAAAAGCATTTTTTGATGCAACATTTTGGCAATTCGTTATGTCAATGTTTTAAAAAACTCTATAAACATTTTGTAATAAAAAATTTTTATGCAGGAAAGAAGACCTGATTATTAAAAAAACAACACTTTATTAAAAAAAAAACAAAAAAAAAAACAAAAGACACTGTTATTATTAATAATCGCATAGATAGAACTAACTATAACAAGTGAGATTCGTACGATGAATGGGCATCTATCAGCTCCTTATCATTTATCAGTTTCCAATGGTCTTTAGTAATAGTGAACATTTGTTTATAAAACTAAGTATGCTAAATATATGCACATCTCGTTATATTTCAAAAACCAACATCGCATATATGCTTATTATGAATGACAACATTTTCCATATCATCATTAGCTTTAGCACAACCTTAGACATAAAATATTATATGTCAATGGGTGCAACAAACTAAAATTCGAAATCTTACGTGAAAAAAAATAGTTTAAAAATAAAAAAAAATGTAGATGATTGTATCAGAAATAGACAAAAAAAATATTAATCTTTAAAAAAGAAGAATATCTACAATATGTAGCGACCAATAACGTCTCATACCCAAAACGACCCCCACTGCAAAAATGCGTCGATAAAACGTTTTGCTTCGACCACATTTGATACGCTCAATAAGTTTGAGTCATTTAAAGTTAATCTTATGATTGATCAAGATATAATCTAAGATGTTATTATGAATTAATCTTAGATGTCATATCCAGCTGATTTAAAGAAAAACTAGTAAAGATTCGAAAATCTAATCTTTAAAATCTAATAAAGATTTGATCTAATAGCTAACAAACACGTGACTTGTGGCTAATGCCTAGTTAAGAAAGATGTGAGCTAAAGCCTACTAATGCTATTATACAATTTACTCACTCGGGTTCTTGTATAAATGTGGTAGAATCATCATTGTTCACTGTCACCTGGGAATCACTGTACATCGGAATCTAGTGTTCAACAAAATTACAATTGCCATGTAATCATGCCTTTCCTAAGTTTATTTTTGTTTATAATAAACATTTAATTATCTATACCAATCCTAAATTAACAAAGACTAGACCTCGCTTACCCAATGTATAAATGGAATGTCATCTGAAATAGAAAACATTTTTTATGTAACTAGTTTTTCTATTTCATATTTTTTAGCAGGTTAAAAAACTTCATTTATTATATATCTCCATTATATAACTGCAATAAACATGTGAAATACCTTCAGTGTTTTCTTTGTCATCTTTCGATAGGCTGAAATATTTAAGATGTATGTTAAATTCAATTGTGATAGCTTTGTGAATCGATATCTGTCGATTTGTTAAACGTCGTTTAAGTGATTAAATAAATGATAGTTAGATACTATAGTTAGATACAGTTATTAACTTGGTCATGGCGACATTATAGTATGCATGCTAATGTTGGACGCTAATTGCAGAATTGAAGACGAGTATCCTAACCATGGAATCGAGATGCTATAGACGGATCGTCCGTTATCATCTACAAGGACCGCAAAATAAATGGGATCGAAACAGGATCACAGTTGGGTCCCACAATGACCAGCTGACGACGTAATACGCAAACGTATCTGTATGCGAGTGTATGGTCATATCAAAAGGTTCTCGGGGCTCGGAAACACCTCCAGGCAGAAAAAACACCAGGGAAAAAATAGACAGAAGAAAACGATGGGAAAACAGCAATGGACAGCCATGTCAATAAAAGAGACTCTAATCAAGTTGAAAGACAGCCCAGTCAGTGAAAGAGACTCTAATCAAGGTGAAAGACAGCCCTGTCAGTGAAAGAGACTAATCAAGTTGAAAGACAGCCCTGTCAATGAAAGAGACTCTAATCAAGTTGAAAGACAGCCCTATCAATGAAAGAGACTCTAATCAAGGTGAAAGACAGCCCTGTCAGTGAAAGAGACTCTAATCAAGGTGAAAGACAGCCCTGTCAATGAAAGAGACTCTAATCAAGGTGAAAGACAACCCTGTCAGTGAAAGAGACTCTAATCAAGTTGAAAGACAGCCCTGTCAGTGAAAGAGACTCTAATCAAGGTGAAATACAAAGGAATGGAGAAAGACGGTCGACAGATCATCTGTGGTGTCACAACGTCAAACAGACTAAAGGATAGGTGAAAGTGATAAACGAGTAATTAAAAAAACCCAATTCTTTGAGTATTACCTTGTCTTGTCATCTTTACTTTTTGTATTTCCTGAAAACGTTCATAAAGGGGAAAATATTTATAGCAACAAAGTATTTATATTTATTGACATATACATTAATGTATGAAACCTATAAATGTCTATTTATTTAAGTGTTAAAATGAAAAAAAAATCACAAAACATATATCAACATAAGCATATGTAGCCTACATATTTTTGTATCGAACTTACTTGATAGGGTGTCTACTTTGTCGTCTGGTTCTTCTTCACTGCTATACACAATATAGGAAGATTTTTATTTTGAATGTAATATTTTTTTCATAATAAATATATTATGATATGATATAGTAACTCTAAGAAATGAAAGTTAGGTCCATGTAGAGGGAAAGACACGAGTTCAGTTTTCAAATGATAAACATTGGAAGAAAGAATCAGGCCAAGAAGGTGTGAACGTTGTGAAGTAATACACTGATTGGACAGGTGACACGAACAAATAGTGTGAAATTTCCCGCCAAAATAGCGCATATTTATATGATGTGTTTAAAAGTACAGGATTTTAGTAAGTGAAAATCCTGAGCTTTTCTTAATAATAATAGATCTAAAAGGATGTCATATTTTCAGAGAAAGAGAGTAAGATAATATTAAAATTGTATCTCATTCTGCTTTTTCACCAATGTTTAAAATGCACATCTTGCTAAATAATATATGTTTTTGAAATTTGGTGACACGAAGGAAGGGCTAAGTATAATGATGTGTTACACATGCGTATTAATAGTATAATCAGAAATCTGAATTATCTGCGGCATCTGTCTTTGATCTAACCATGGCGTCTCTTCCCGTAACATTGGCAAACTTAGGTGTGTCTGGATTAGTTAAGATGGCGATCACATTTCTTATACCGCCAAATGTTTGTTTCATCCCAGGCTGTGACCGACCAATTCAATCATTCATTTTGGTGTTTCCTGTCCGTTTTAGTCTAACACCATCACATAGATATCAAAGTTCAGGAGTGTCAATTTAGATTGTAGGCCTCAATTTCCCGTCTCTCCCAAGCACACTCTTCATGAGACAAGAATATAAACCCCCGCCCCTTCCTCTCGTTACGGTACATTACTTTCCATGACAAAAATCAGCAGTTGTTTATTCTCAAACTGAACGTGAATCTAACCAATAGGGAAGTATCTTTGCGTGTTTTTGAAGCGCACTTTTGGAATTTAAATAAATGAATTATAGTTATTATTATTATATTAATAACGTGCGCCATTATTATCATTCTTATTAAGTTTAAAAGCCTAGTTAACACAAGCCTAGTTAACACAACTTCACAACTTCTTGGTCTATATTGGATTTTGAAGTCCAGTCTCCATCAGTCAGACAACCTTTTGGTTTATGTTACATCTCAAATAGACACTATTAGTTTAATTTAATTAATAATAAGATTTAAAGAACTTGACAATGATTGAACTCTGTCCCTACCTTTCCTGTTCATCTTCAGCTTTAAAGTTTTTCTTTTGCATTTTGGGTTCCATGTGATTCTGAATAACATAGACTTCTAGGTCTTTGATTTTGGCTTCAGTCTCTAACAAGTCTCTGCCTTTAATGTCCTGGGACACAATGTCACTGAAAGCATTGATTTTATTCAAAGTCTCACGACGAATGTAGATACACTGAAGTGAGGTCAAGGCCGTCTTAAGACCTTTCAACTTCTCTTGCAGTTGGAAGAAAAAGTTATCATTCTGGTCAATAATCGATTGATCTGGCGATTGCTCTAACAGACAGTGAAGGTCCTCAAGTCGTCTTCTGACTGCTCTAATTCTATTCACACGCCTGTCTTGTACGTTCGTTTTATCAAATATTTTCGGGAGCCTGATTTGATTCAGTTCTTCTACTTTTTGCTCCAGGTTTTTAACTGTGTCCAATTGAGCTGCACTGGTGTACTTGTGTTTTTTTAAGTTTTTAATCTCCTTAAAAATGTGTTGGATAATATCATTTTCTTGGCCAAACTTACATATTTCAGCCAATAAGCCATTAACGTGTTTGTCCCATAAATCAAGTTCATTTTTGTTACTTCCTAACATGTTTTTATCATTTGCAGTTTTCCCATTTTTTGAAAGCTCGTTTTCCTTGTACTGAATCAATTTGTTTAGCAAACAATGTTTCTCATTGTCTTGAATTGCAATTAATGTTTGAGCATTTTCTGCTGGTTTTTTTATTAGATAGTCCATGATTGCCATTTTTATAAGGAACTTTTCTATTTCATTAAATGTTTTCTTGATGGTGTCTAGTCTTGTCCTGCTAATTACTTTTTGATATTTGATGTTTTCTTTGGCTTGTTTAAGAATATTAATATCTTTTAGTTGGTTATCTAAAACTTCTTCCAATTCTCTAATGCTGCTCTCCAACGCATTCTCGCGAGCTCTATGGTCAGAGCGTTGATGATAAATAGCTGAAAAAGAAGTGTCTCCTGATATTAAGTCATTTATTGTCAATACAAAATTCATTCAAGATTTTACAAACATATTTTTAAAAATAAACTATTATATTATACAGATTTATTGGCGACCTCTTTGTTTAGTAAGCAAAGCTAGTCAAGAGACGGCTCTTTTTTAGCACGAAATAAATGGGGATCTTCAAAGTGCGCCACAAATGTTCGAAATCAAGTCCTTTTTAAACCTTCGACTTGGGAAAGTATTTTATCAGGATGGGAAGAAGGCTCCAACCTCCCCGTTAGGAGACCCCTAGCAACAAGTTTTCACACCCGTCACTCGTGAGACACGACGTCTTAAGCCAACGTCTTAAGTTCCACCTCTTATGCGAAAGCCGGAGGTCAAGCCAAGGAAGGGTCACTCTCATTGTCCCTATAATGTACCAAAGCACACCGTGGGAGGACCACTATAACGCGTATAGTCCCCGCTGGGGAACGGTGTAACTGATGGTTCAGGGTTAGCAAACCTTTCTTCATTCCTCACCAGGTGCATGTAAGCTCGCTAGAGCATACATATTGTAGCCCGCTACGTTGGCGACGAGAGCTGGAATCCACCAGATATGGGGAATCAGATTTTAATTGTGCTTTTCTGCTTTTCGTTTTAGAGTGTATATTTCTTGTTTAAATTATTCAGCCTGAAAATGGCAATTTACATACATTACATTGTAGTGATTACTTGAACTGCAACTGTCTGATAATCTTAGTTTAAAGGGTGGATAAATATATGTAGAAGCAAAATGAATAATTATTTAAAAGTAGGTCCTTAGATATGATTGGGAGGTGCGCTCGAAAATACATGATATTGTTTCAGAAATAAGCTTTATATATAGATGATAATTAAAACAACAAAATGTAATGCATAATGCAAAGATGAATCTTTGCTGGTTACTTATCTTTAGTATTTTACATTACAAGATGCTTAAAACTGGTGTATTTTTATGAAAACAAAAGGATGCAAAATGTATGTAGAGACCACAAGGTTCGCTTTTAGCAGGCCCAACTCAAGTGTCACACTTATTTTGTGCACGCTGCAAGCGTTGATGACTAGAATTTTCAACATTGCTTTTAGTGTTTGGAATTGAAACGTAAAGGCCATAAGAACTAGACAATATTAACTTAATGTACAAATAATTCATTTTGACATTTGCTGGGAAAAATTCATCATCATCATGCTCTTCTTCACAGTTTAGCAACGCCAATCATTTACGCATTGCTATCAGGCTTTTGTGTATCCCTGTCTGCCTTCTAGCTGAAAGTCGTTAGCGCCTTGGGGAGCTTCTTTTTTTTTTTTTGGGAAGGTGGTATTTTTTGTTTGTTTTCCGTTCTTGGGTAAGTGTAGATATGTGTATGTCTTGGTGAAGCTTGTTTATGTGGCTGCTTGGTTCCATTCGCCGTTATTCGTTCAATAGTTTGTCAGTAGGGTGAATACAGGGGATTAGTCTTTATTGCTTTAGGGAACCAGTTGGGGCCGGTTTTTGTAGCGTTTTGGGCCGAGGGTGTATCGCAACACATTGAGGTTAATGTTCATGTTATCTAAGGTGTTGTCAATAAATTGTTAACATTACTATTGTCATATATTGTGATTTATAGGTCAAAATATGCACATACCTGTATATATATATATATATATATATATTTGAATTATTATACATATTTTGGTCCTAAATATGACAACTGTTGTATTGTGTAAACTATGCCAGGATAATATTAGTGTAAAATACTCCTCATTGAATTAAACACTTGTTTAGATAATGAGCGTTGTTTAGTGATATATTCTCTTTTGTTTAAAATAAATGTTTATTCTAGTTAACGTCTTCCAAGCTTTAATATAACCCTGACAATCAGAAGTCATAATTCTATCATGAAACATTCGTTAAAAGATATACATAAAATAAACACATTTTAAATACTTACAGAAAAGTTTCGAGAAAAGTTTAGAAAAAAGTTCAACTACCTACCCAGTATGTCACCAGCAGCTAGGAAATAAAACACAATTACACCCAGACATTACAAAATAACTGACAATCAAGAATTACTTACAAAATCCATCCTCATCTTTCTTGGACTCGTTCAGTTTTCTAGCCAACATAGACACGGGTGTGAAGGGAAGAGGCAAGAAGGTCACTTTAGAGAAGTCTCTCGTCAATTCGAAAAACTGAAATCTCCACAGCTTGCCAGATTGCACTTGGATCTTTTTGATGGATTTACTGGTGAAATGATGAAATGTTACATTTAAATGTTAAATACTGGGAGAAAGTGTCCATGTGCATCACTGCAAACGGACAGGTTTCCACTTGAAATATGTTTAAGAATAATTTAAGTATTCAATATTAAGATGAATGAATAAATGATTAGATAGTTGAATCTATCGATGGATAGATGAATGAATAAGTGATTAGATAATAGAATGTATCGATGGATAGGCTAGATGAAAGGATGAATGAATGAAGTAAATGAATAAGTAGATAGCTGGATAGATGAATGAATACATGAATGCAAGGATGTATTGATGAACTAATGGACAGATACATTATTGAAGAATATCGTGGTATATGTGGCTGAGAGGCCAAAACCGCTTGGCCACCTACAAGGGGGCTCAAATTCGATCTTGACTATAGCAGACTTTTGTTTACTGAGCGCCTAAGGGTTTTTCCTGCATTTCTCAAAGATACCCCCCCCCCCCCCCAATGACCCACAAAAGAAATTGAACCATAGCGCACTGAGACTGCTGTAAGCAATTAAAAAAAAAACAAGGTTACAAAAGACAGTTTGTGTGGAAACACAAACTCAAAATCGGCCCCCGAAGTGGTCCACCCAGGCAGGCTTCCGAATGAAATTATATCAAAGACAAATGAGAGATCAGAATGGAGAATGAAGGTTAACAGATCTTGTGTAGTGCCCCAACGATCCCGCAGATCAAAGGATAGGTGAAAGTGAATGTAAAATTAGATGTGAACCTGGCCTAACTAGTTCCCCTTTTAGACCTTGTGGTCTATAGGGCAGATGATGTAAAGTTCATCTGTTTTTGTGGCCTACGGTTAGCGAGGGTGTCATGTAGCCAGCACAACGACCAACCGCCTATACTTTTCCCCAACTAATGTCAGGTACCCATTAGAGCTGAGTGGACTCAGAGGCGCCCAAAGATTCCAAAGTTGAAAATCCCAGTCTTCACCAGGATTCGAACCCGGGACCCCCGGTTCGGAAGCCAAGCGCTTCACCGCTCAGCCACCGCGCCTCCCCTGGCCTAACTTATGTCTTATAATTGATCTAATTGTTTTGAAAAGGCTCAATCTCTTATTCGATTTCTTTAAAATAAAAAAAATAAAAATTTCCGCAATAAAAAAAAAATGTTCAGAAAAATGAAGTTTATAAGATTACTATTTATTTTAAATTAGGTCTAACTTATAATGCATACTAATTAGCTTTTTCTCTTTAAAAAAACTGCTTGCATAACTGATTTTAAAAATTAGATGTTTCGCTTTCAGAAAAAAAAAGTAGCCGTTGCATCAGAACTTTGAATGGTCTAAAACATTGTGATGTCGGATTTTCAATATCTTTTCTAGTTTGCGAGATTTAAACGGGACAGACGGACAGACATTTCGCACAAAACTATAGCGTCTTTTCCCCTTTCGCGGGCCGCTAAAAAAGATATTTCTGGACATTAAGATAGAAAGAAAATAAAGTGTACTGAAACTATTTCACAACATAATTGAAATAAAAAAATGTCTAAAAGTATTTCAGATTTAAATACCGTTTCAATCCTTACAATATGATGAGAAATAAACAAGATACTTACAACTTTCACAATACATTATTTAAGTTATGAAAGATTAATGTACAACGTAGTGTTAGTAGCCTATATCAGCATTTTTTGAAAGGAAGTTTATTAATTGATTATTATTTTGTGTGTGTGTGTGTGTGTGGCAATTTTTATTTGAGGAACTATATTTATTGATAAGTTCTTACTTGAAGAAAGCTTCTTACGTAAATGTGGCTGTAATTAAGTTAAACAGTAAAATGTTCACAAACATCACATAGACTGCCATCAGTATAGGAGCCACGTAACGACCTAGATAGGTGGGACACCTGAGCTCCAGGTAATCAGCATACAGATTTTTGTCAGTGGTACAGGCCAAAGTGTTGGGGTCTGTTGCTGTAGATGACGTAGAAGATAAGCCAGAAAAATGTGTTACTGCGATGTTAGTACATATTAAGGTCTGGTAATCATTTGAACCAGAGCGAGAGAAATTATCCAAACTGTGGATAGTAGATTGTATTGGATTGCATGATTAATTGAGACATAGTAATATATATATATATATAAAGCCTATGATGTAGATCAATATATGAATGTGCATACGAATATTTGGGTGTCTAGCTTACAGTTATGCTATCGCCAAAGTGCATTTCCCCCCCCCCCCCGATGGATGTACCCTTCCTCCCGATGGATGTCCCTCAGTATGGCCCGCATCCCTCTCCCTTCCCCCTCTACTAACGACACTGGATCTACGAGCTTCTCATCACTTGAACGGAATGTTTATTTACATAAATATACATGCGATGGAAACGTACTGACGGTGCAAGATAAATCCAATTACTATGACCATAATCCGTGACTTGGAATACTTGTAAGACAATTACAGGTATTGTAATGAATGCAAATTTATGAGTTTCTGTTGTTGTTTTTTACAATGCTAAACATGTCACATTCACTACTTGTACAGAAATGTGTTTTTTTTTTTAAATGCTACCTAGAAAACAATAGAGAAACATTTGATTTAGGACTCAAAAAAGTATATAATTGTTTGCCAGAGACAGGGCATAGGCCAAAAGTTAAATAGTGTAAACACATTTTTCTTCAGTGCAGATTAACAGCATGCACAGACCCAGATGAAGTTAATATAAAGAAAAAGAAAATGCCAAAAGAAGATTTAACAAAGCTTGGCATATAAGAGATGCTAATCAGAACACGTGCAAATCTGGTTTAGTTATTTACTTATGAGAATCCTGAACAACAAGATCCTAGAAGATATCAAATCAAAGAACCAGAAGTCAGAGACAGACCGAAGAAAATCTTTAAAAAAAATATCCAGACCTGAGAGGAATCAAACATCAGGCTTCTTGGTTCTTATTAAAATATTGATAAGGTCACAACTATTCAATTAAAATATTGATAAGGTCACAACTATTCAATGAAAATATTGATAAGGTCACAACTATTCAATTAAAATATTGATAAGGTCACAACTATTCAATTCAAATATTGATAAGGTCACAACTATTCAATTGAAATATTGATAAGGTCACAACTATTCAATTAAAATGTATCTACGTACGTTTCCCAGCATCAATTTCGTCCAGAAAGAATTGACCAAACATCTGCCAGTAAGCCTTGCGTAGAAGAAAAAACATGGTGTACGAATTGAGGACACTGTTTGGATACAGGATGGCCTCAGATGCCACGGCGTAGCTGATCCAAATCACAGCCAGGATGTAGAGAAACTTCATTAACACTAACACCTAATTGTCAAATACAAGCAACAAAATGTTTCTTCAATGTTAAGCCTAACTTGTTCTCAATTAGTCTCTCTTTTAATTGTTATTAAAGGATTTTCTAAACATTGAAATTTACTCTGCTTGACTAATATGCAACAGTACATGCTGATCTGAATTCTACATTGTATTACATGTATTTTATAGACATATTGAATATCAAAAATTTGCAAGTAAGCTAAATGGTAATATGAAATATATAATTAAATTATTATAAATCAGATATGAATATACTGACAGTACACACCGGCTACTCCAGGCTTTATAATGTTTGTTTTTGTTAGAATAAACTCCCTTCTTTTCTTTTTCTGTGTTTTTCTTTTATTTCAATAAATAGACCTCATTTTAACGATAAACCTAAAGTTCTTTTTTAGCTCGTGAATTAGTGAAACTGTTACAATGAAATTACACGGCCTGCCTCCCCCCCCTCTCTCTCTCTCTCTTACTCTGGAACCCCCATTTTGTTTTTTTTTTTGCACCTACTCATCGTAATTTCTCCCACATAAACTTTTGACTTGATTTGAAAAGACCCGCTTCATAATGTCCCCCTGACATGCTCCCCCGCCACAAGAAAAAGTTAGTCCTTCATAGACATTCCACTGTTTCCTTTTCTACATTTCTCTTGGTATTTTTATCTTTTAATAAAAATCAATATCAATTCGTTTTTATTAATTGTAATTGTTTATTTGACCCCATTTGAATGTAGCGAAATGACAATAGATCCAGATTCATCTTTTTAATGCTTTTAGAATTAGGTGTTGTTGTTTTTTTTTTTTGGACAGTGTTACAAAGTACCATTACTTGCTCTCGCTCTCTCTCTCTCTCTTTCTAAAAAAAAACAACTCCTCTTTTTAATGCTATTAGGATGGGGTTTGTATTTTTATTTCGACCGCGTCAAAGAGGAAGTGGAAATGACGTGAGGCATTTTTTTTTACAAATAGAATCAAGGAAAAAGAAAATAATTGCTTTAAAAATAAGGAATTCGTTATATTTAAAAAATTCTATCTAATTAGACTGCGGCCTTTTTGGGAAAATACCGAATATAAAACTGACAGGTTTGATACAGCTTCAGGTTTTTTGCGAATCCTGCGGTCAGGCTGCAGTGGCGTAGCTAGGGTGGGGGGAGGAGGGGACAATTTCAAAATCCCCCTGGGCCTCCAAATGAGTGTTTTTTTACATTGAAAATTAAATATTACAAAAAAATGCAGAGGTCCCCAAAGTGGTCAACCCCCCGGGTCCCCAAACGATAGAAAATTCCTAACTACGCCCATGTCATGCTGCATATCTGTCAAAAAAGCGTTCTTAGTGAGCACCTAGGCGGTAAAAGGAACCTGTGTAAAAAAATTTGATTCGGATACTTACGATAGATGAAGTGATCTCGTGATAGATCATTGAGTATTTTCACATATAAACAAATTCATTCCCTATAAATACATTTTATTTTCATCTGGTTAGGTCAGGGTGACTCACGTCCTTACCTTGTTTGATTTGTTTCATAGGATAATTTTATCATGTGTTCACTTACAGTTTTGAAGATCATGGAACACGTGGGACCCAGCACTTGGTTGCTGTAGCAGTTGTGCAGCAGACGTAAGGTAAAAATGATGAAGTCAACACACAGTGCTAATCTGGCCAAGTCAAACCAAATGTCACCTACAGAGAACACAGTGTAATAGAACAACACAGTCATTAGAAAAGACCAAGTCTTTTGCTATTTGGCTAAAAAAATACAACTATACATAACGAGGTAAAAAAAAAAGCAAAAAAAAAAAAAGAAATCCTTAAAAAAAAAAAAGGTTTATATAAGGGAAACAAATCCGCACTTACAAATATATTTCTCAATAATGTAGTAGTTATATAAGATTTGTAAAAAGAAAGATTATTAAAAGACATTTCTTACTAAATGTGTTTCTTACTAAATGAGTTCCTTACTAAATGTGTTTCTTACTAAATGAGTTTTTTACTAAATGAGTTTCTTACTAAATGAGTTTCTTACTAAAAGAGTTTCTCACTAAAAGAGTTAATCAGTTTATTACTAGATGTGTTTCTTACTAAATGTGTTTCTTATTAAATGAGTTTCTTACTAAAAGAGTTTCTTACTTAATCAGTTTCTTACTAAATGAGTTTCTTACTAAAAGGGTTTCTTACTTAATCAGTTTCTTACTAAATGTATTTTTACTAAATGAGTTTCTTGCTAAATGTGTTTCTTACTAAATGAGTTTCTTGCTAAATGTGTTTCTTACTAAATGTGTTTCTTACTAAATTTGTTGTTTACTAAATGAGTTTATTACTAAAAGAGTTTCTTACTTAATCAGTTTCTTACTAAATGTGTTTCTTGCTAAATGTGTTTCTTACTAAAAGTGTTTCTTACTGTGTTTCTTACTAAAAGTGTGTTTTTACTAAATGTGTTTCTTTCTTAATCAGTTTCTTACTAAATGTGTTTGTTACTAAATGAGTTTCTTAATAAATGTGTTTCTTACTAAAAGTGTTTCTTACTAAATGGTTTTCTTACTAAAAGAGTTTCTTACTAAATGTGTTTCTTACTAAAAAGTGTTTCTTGCTAAAAGTGTTTCTTATTAAATGTGTCTCTTGCTAAATGTGTTTCTTACTAAATGACTTCCTTACTTGTGCTATTAAAGGAAGCAACAATACGGAGGGCAGCACCAATGATAAATAAAAGTATGGACAACATGTCAACAATATTCCAGCCACTTGAAAAATAAATCAGCCATCTGCCTCGATTGAAACAATCCTTCATCTGCCAAGAAAACATTGAAACATGAGTGACACTTGAGTAACAAAATTACTTAAAAATCTAAAAGTTTCTACTTCTATGTATTGCTTACGAAATATATACAAAATTGAGTAAACATTTAGAATGATTTTAAAGGCAGAAGGGAAACAAAATCAGTCTAAACATAAATATTGATAACTAGAATTGTCAGGGCAAATTAAACAATTTTTAGAGTATTAAAAATACTGTCAAATGAAATAAATTAAAATAAGACTTAAACCTATTATGTATTTATATATATTTTAAGGACAATTAAAAGAATGTATACAGACCAATATATTTACATTTTAAATATGTTAATGTCTGCCTGATCGTGTATTATGTGCTCCGGATTATCGACCTGATGGTCCCTGGTTCAAACCCTGCTCACCGTCATCCCCCCCCACACCCCCCACACCATCCTTCGGGAGGTCTAGGCTTGGATGTAATAATACTGAACGAACATACATTTAAAACGTGGTTTAATTCTGTTATATTACGTACAATTAAAATAAAAAATATTCTAATAAAAACCCTAAAACCCAAATTTAAGACTCATTGAATGAAAAAAAAATGTACTTAATAGCACATTAAACTATTTATAGCGTGTTCTATTTACCTCCATATATTCTTCAAAACAACTGACCACAACATTGGCTGCCAGGTACCATTCCAGCCAGTGAAATGTGCTTTGCTCAAGTCGACCCAGTAGGGTCAGTGAAAATGCAAAAATAAAGACTAAGAGACCCATCTGGAAAAGAGCAAGAGTGCCTAATATTATATTCGTTAGAGGTGAATAGTTCTGGACTTGTTAAATACAAAGGAACAGTTATTGATAGTCTGACTAGTTGACAACAGAACGGAGGCGTCTACACAATTCCATTGTCTAGAATGATGTAATTCATGATTTTTTGCCTAACTTCCTTAGAGTTCCAATTACTTACAATGGGGTACGAGTGCAGTCTCTTATCTCTAACTCTTAGGGCGGACAAAACTGTTGTACTTGCATCGTAGCTGATGTATACGATTTGAAATCAAGTACAAAATACGCTATTACAATATATTTAAATAGTTCAGTATTCATCAAGTGACGTCTTATCTTCTAAGTAGGACATTTCATACTGTTAAGTAGTATTTTTCATACGGTTGAGTTGTGCTTTTCATACTGCTAGGTAGTGTTTTTCAACTATTAAGTAATACTTTTCATACTGTTAACTAGTGTTTTTCAACTAATAAGAAATACTTTTCATACTTTTAATTAGTGTTTTTTATACTGTTAAGTAGTACTTTTCAAACTGATAAGTAGTGTTTTTCAACTATTAATAATACTTTTCGTACTGTTAAGTAATGCTTTTTATAATGTTAAGTAGTACTTTTCATGCTGTTAAGTAATGCCTTTCACATTGTTTCTGCGAGCGGCAACACTATTGATTTAAAATATTGTCCCGAGGAAGAATTTAAAAAGCTCTTCGCCAATAAGGTTTTAGATTTTAGAGACTTCTCCCTTATTCTTTCGTTAGAATGCCCAAATTTCTTCCGAGTAATGAACAATCTTTTCGCTGACGTCTTTGGTGTAAACAAAGCTTCCAGATAAATGATGGCTTGCTGAACAAAACGATGAGGTTACGACGATCAACCCCATTACAATTGCACATGCACTACTGCCTCGAATGTCTCCAACCTACACTATCGGCAAGCCACACTGTTTTTTAATTTAATTTTAATTCGACATGCACTCTTCTTGCCAGTAGAAAGCCAGCAGTATAAATTTAAAAGCTCAAAAATTCAGTAAGATGTTTGGCACCGGGCTCCGACCCATGCCACTAGATGTTGGAGAGGGGTTGAACGTAATTTCTTTTGGGTCTATAAAGTAAATGTTTGAAAACGCTGGCCTAATGGATATAGGATATTTTGGTGTAAGGCTGGATGATTGAGTCGTTGTGCTAATTATTGGCTAGAACTAGTCCCAAAACCATGTAATGTTTCATCAGTCTTCCCCCAGTCAAAGTATTTCAAGGGAGATTGAGTACACATTTCTAGGTAGGAATTGTTTCCCGTCGCTCAATAAACACTATTACTAAATGAGTGATATTCGTTTAAAGCTTTCGAAAGCTGAAACAGGAAGATAATAACCTACACAAACATTGTAGGTCTGACTCTAAATACCTAAAAAAACAACATATAGGCATACTTACTCCATTTAAAGAAAACATTGTCACAGGTGCAAAGAGAGATTGAAAATATTTTAACCTTTAAAAGAAATAAAACGTATCAACATTAGCTGTGGGATTTTACATATTTTAACAAATTAAATTAAAACAAGGTTAAAAAGACAGTTTGTGTGGACACACAAACTTAAAATCGGCCCCGAAGTGGTCCACTTAGAAACAGACGGACAGATCTAGACATTGGTAAAGGATAGAACATATTAGGCTTTATAAAAATATATTGAAAAAATAATCAAAAAATGCATATCTATTTTACAGGAAGTGACTCACAAAAAAATTTAGAAATATTTATTAACTAAAAAAAAAATAATTCAACTTTGTTTCGAGCCAAAAATCTTCTGCGTGTTGGGCAAAGGTAATAATTGATACAAACTAGACATAGATCTTGCTAGATTTAGACCTAGTTTTAGATCTAAATGTAGATTTTAGAATCTAAGCCTAGGAATAGATCTAAGTCTCTAAGTCTAAAGTCTAGATCTAGAGTTAGATCTAAATATAAGTCATTCTAAGTCTCTAAGTCAGTGGTTCCCAAACTTTTTTGTCTCGTAGACCCACTGGCGGATCCGGGGGGGGGGGCGGTAGGGGCGATCGAATTTTAGTGTAGAATTCACACAATTTGCATACGAATTTATTACTTATGTTAATAATGTAGACTAATTATTTATATTTAAACCTATAATTAGATTATTTCGCCCCCCCCCCCCTTATAGTATGTTGGCCGATTTGGTGGGGTCGGGAGGGGGCGATTGCATCAAATGCGTTAAATCAGTTAAGAATGCAAGAAAACACTTTAGGCATCGGGGCTTCGCCCCGAACCCCACTGATGAATAATGAGCTTTAGATGTCTGGAGCATGCTTTTCTGCAGTAAAGAATGCAAGAAAACCCCCCACTGGAAAAGCTTACAGCGCTCCCCCAGATCCCCGAACTTGCAATAGGAAGATTAGGGGGCTTTTTTTTTTTTTTGTCGACGAAGATTGAGAAACAGCTTTTTAAAAAAAATATATATATATATGCCTATCAGGGAGAGGTATGGCGAGAATGAAGGTTAGTTTAATATTTTGGTATGATTGTTATATCCCCTTGAGTGTTGTACGTGTTGTGAACTGAGTGATTAAGTCTTCGTTGAATGTGCGAGAGTCAGTAAGGTCTTGCTCCCGGTCCAGGAAAGTTGGATAGTCGCTTCCTGGACTGGTGTTTGTTTAAGTAATATTTATTGTGCATTATTTGAGCTATCATTGTTATATCCTTGGAGATCTAGAATTGGAGTTGATGTGTATCTAGTGGTGACTGTTCTTATTTGAGTAACTAAGCAAGTATTAATAAGTGTAATTCAGTATTCATGCCCCCTAACGAGCCAAGTCAAGAAACACAAGAACAAGAGACAAGCAGCATATATATAAATTTGAACTCTGACAATGCCGTACGCACGTTTATGCATATGGTTAGGGTTTACTGGGCGTTAGGGTTAGGGTTTAGAAAAAAATCGCCCACTCCCTCCAAAGTTTTGTATCCGCTAGTGCGTAGACCCCTTGCCATGTTTTCTGTGTTTCGGTAGACCCCATGCTTAACTTGCACATTTTCGCAAATTCATCAACATTTTTTTAAAATTAATCTCCAAACACACTGGAAATGTTTGTGGGGTTGTTTTTTTTTTTGGTAAATTTGTCATTCGTTGCTACGGATATTATGTTTCAAATAGGAATTTATTGTTCTTTGAATTAGAGCTTCAAACATTAAATAGTAGTTAATTAATTAATTTGCCTTAAGTATCATTGTAAAAGTTTTCACAAAGAGTAGTTTCTCTTGATCTTTCACGTGTTTAACCTTTATTTATAAAAATAAAAATAAGAAAAAACGCTGTTTAGAATACATCTACATATTTCAGTTCAATATTTCAATACCGTTTAGAATATTATAGTGAAACAATTCTTCTGACGGAACCATACTTTTTTTTAGTAAAAATAGAATTTAAAAAAACTGAGGTACTTACCAATTTTTTTTAAACTGCTCTCGGACTATAGACTGAAAACAGATTATAATTGTATATATATATGTATGACAAGGTGACTAAAGTATGACTATAATAAGAGTAGTGATTACATTTTGTAAAGAAAGAAGAAGGTGAAGAACACTGAGTACAATGAATGATCTCACATTTGAAATAACAATCCAGCCCCCCCCCCCCTATTGATTTTAGATTAAAGACTTTCAAGTCTGCAGGGGTACTCGCTATCAACCTCCCCCCCCCTCCTTTTTATTTTCCATTGATCACGTGATCAGATCGATCCGTGTTTTTAAGCCAGCGGATATTTTCTTACATCCTCGCCGTCACAAACAATTTTATTTGAGGGTCGACACGGTTGAGACATTTTTTAAAATGTTTCTATTCTAAGTTTACATGTTCATGAATAGGGTTTGTTGCTGAACATAAAATTTATATATGTGTCAGACGCGAATAGCCCAATTTTCTGTAAAAGAAATTACAAAAAGTCATTTCTCTATAGAAGTTACGAAGGCTATATAAAATACAACCACAGACCTATATATACTACAATAAATATAGGTTTTTGATTGCTAGTTACGATTTATTTAGGTAGGTGCTGTTTTACTATTACATACCAAGTATTAGAGTTTAGAAAAACCCAGGTTTGTTTCTTGTGCAACGCTATTAGCTAACACATCATATCATCTCTCCATTAGTATATTTAGATCTATAATCTAATTCTAGTCTAGATCTATATATAAAAATCGAATAGATCTAGTAATAGTATAGATTCTATCTTGAGACTAGATTGCCGAGTCTAGCCTATGCTATGCCTATAGTCAGTTTTTATAAGAAAAAAGTCTAGATATTAATAAAGACTAAAGTTTTTTAATTATTAGATTATTAGAATTAAATAGACATAGACATAAGACATAGATCTAATAATACTGTAATACGTTTACTATACTCTATACTTAATCTACTAAACTAGAGATCTATCTATAGATCTATCTATAATATAGTCAATCTAGATCTATACAATATTCATTATCATACTTCTACTTATAATGACTCATTTAATAAGTTAGTACTTAGACTTAGATCGATTTTAGTTTATTAATAGATTTACTTTTCAATGCCTAGACCTAAAAATAAAATTGCGAATGATGTCTATAATGACTGATTATATTTTTTTTGTTATAATAATAGGCCTATTAAATATAGGTCTAGACTCTACTTAAATCTAGTCTAAAATAATGACTGTCTAAGACTCTAGATGATTGAGAAGTTCACATAGAGGTGTTTTTAATAATACGGCATGTCGGCTGAAAGTATATAAAGTTCTTTTTATTTTGTAAAAATAAAAAAGAGGCTCCTGTACTCAGTGATAGATTGCCTAACTTTCAACTAATAATAAATTCACAATTAACGTTGAATTACAAGAAAAGTAATCATTTTTCCCGACATTGAAAAAAGGTGCCGGTACCCCGTACCGGTGCGTACCGTCACAAAAATATATGTATATCTCAATCTTCTTTCATTTAATTTTTTTGCGGGGTTATTGCTACTTAATACATTGATACCGGATCGATTTAAATAGGGCCTAAGTATACAAGCAGGATTTCGAGCATTGGATACATTTATTTTTTAAGTACAAAGTTTTATGGAAGAGGCAATATATTAGTTGTTTGAAGATTGTAACTTCTTAAATTCAGGCTAAAAATATCGAAGCCTACATTTTTACTCTCATTTCTAAATAGTCAGAAGAGATAGACTGACTCATTGCGTAGCTTGTGTACATCTGCAAAAACACAAACTCAGTTAGACTTTCAAAACTATTAAAAGAAAAACTTAGTGATTATTTTTACTGTATAATTCTATTATTATTCCTTTTTAGAATAAGGATATAAACAAAAATTTGCCATATAACTTTGTGTAACAGAAAAAAAAAATTAAACTTACATCTATTTATGCGGTTATTTAAACAGTGACATTTATAACAAAATAATATTCAAATTGATTAGAGTAACACCTTTTTAAGTAATCATTTAAAGTTTAAAATAACTACAATTTTTTTCAACAATTACTTTGTGTATTAAATTGTGTATCGGAAAATGCCGGGTACATGAAATAAGCTAGTCCTAAAAAAACAACACAGATCTTGAGTAAAATACTCATAAAATAAATAAATAAAAAAAAGCGACTTCCGGCCCAATACTTTTTAATCAAAGAAACGAAACGGACTAGTCCAACAAACCCTATTGAATGTACAAAATTTAAAAAGTGTACGTAAAAGTAATATCTAGTGAACAATTACCTTAGGCTTTTGGGAGCCAGACTCTACTTCAAACTGGTCCAATTTACTAGCGTTGTCCGAATAGAAGTCCCACAAGTAGCCCCAGTTCCAGACCCGCCTCTGAATAGTCACACACGCAGGCTGCTCTAAGAAGTCCAGGTTTTCGGAGGACATGGCGATGTCTATGCACGACTGGTTATCGTAGCGCTCCATCTTCCTGGTGAGCATCTTGAGCGTGGTCTCAGCGTCCTTCTCGTAGCAGGCGTTGACGAAGGTCACGGCTAAATCTTGATAGTCTCTATGAGATGGGGAACATATATACATGAGAATCAAACATCGAACAGGGGAGATAACGTTATGTTAGACCAGTGATGCCCAAAGTACGGCCCGCGGGCCAGATCCGGCCCCCGACGTACTTCCATCTGGCCCGCCGAAACATTGGCACAAAATATAGACACCCCCCCCCCTCAAATGTTCAAAATCTATCTTTACCTACGTTAGGACTGTCATTTTTTTTAATGGATTACTACCAAGGCATTTAACATTGGTGTGCTCATGAAATAGGACTCTAGAATCTACTAGGAGAAGTGAACAGATCTTTACTGTTTTGTAGCACATGATACCATTGCTAGCCAACATGTTTGTTTTTATAAAGAAAGTCTGAGGCTGTTTTAAAAAAAACAAGAACAACAAAATATAAACAAAACTTACACCAATTCTTTGAAGAGTAAAGACAAAATTCAAATATCTCAATAATTCAATGTAAGTACTAGATCCTCGGGTTCGAAATAAAATAGTTTCAGTCAATTTCATTAAGTTTTTGTATCTTTTCCATCATCTGGCCCGCGACACTAGTGTTTAAAATTTAAATAGTCCGCAGATTGAATTAGGTTGGGCATCACTGTGTTAGAATAGAGACGCACCATAGTTGACAGACTTTGAACGCTACATTTAGAGACGTCACGGTTGTGGCCTTTTCAACATGAAACTTTATTCAATACTTCAATATAACGGTCTGGACTTAGTTCTTTAACCTTGTTACATTCATAGGTATTTTACTGTAGTAGTTGAAACCAGTACAAAGAAACCCAGGCAATATTCAGAGTAAACTTTCGAAGTAAGACAGCCATCAATAACTGCAAGATCAAAGCCTATCACGCGTAACGATCGGCTGTTTTTACAAAGCTTTTATAAACTCACTTTGCCTGTGGACAAAAAAGTTTGAGTACGTTATTTCTCTCACATTCATTCTCGTATCAATTTGAAACTCTGCACAATTACTCATTGGCAAAGTCAAGACATGAATCAATTTTTAAAAAATTAACCAATTAATCATTATCTGTTATTTAATTTTTAGAAATATTATATATTAAAGCGGAAATCCATTATTTTAAACATAGGCCCATACAAAGTCTTATAAAAAAATCAGTGGAAATATATTGCAACGAATATTGTCTGCATGATGTGTCAAACAATACAGAATCTTCCCTGATGTCAGGCTACACGCTGGTTTCCCCGGTGTGATCGGCCTTTGGCCTCACATCTAATCTGGGTGCCTGGGAACGAGTCATCGGTAACAGGGATGCAATAATTTACATCCGCTTGAATCTTTTCCCAAACAGAAGTTTGTTTCAAACAGGCAGACGGGGGTTCAGAGAGTCTTAGACTCAACTCTTAGCACAGCGACAAAGAAGAAGACAAACGTGTTACACCAGTTCTACTATTTGGTTCAAATAAGTGAAAACCTATTAATATCTTGTTCTCACGTTCAACATCAAGAGTTTTGGTCAACAACTCACTCTTATTCACAGTAAGTTAGAAAGTCTAAAAAAATAAACCAAATCGAATCTGCTGTTTGAAAAAGTACACCACTTTACCGTATACTTTAACAAAAACAAATCATATTAACTCTTTCTTTCCGTAATTATTTGTCCGCGTTTCGAAGGAATTCTTCATTTTGCTCATTACTATTTCACTAACCTGTTATGATTAAGCTTCAATAGCTTTGTTGTTTGTTATCAGAAAATGTTGTATTTGGTATAGAATTAAAGGGAAAATGCATGCTCTTTTTTATATTTTTATATAACACAAAGTCAAGTTTATAAAATTAAACATTAATTTATTTTAATGTCAAAATCAACAATGGTATCGTCGATTAGGAGAGAGAGAGTTAATGTTTCTGTATTCTATACACACGACACGCCAAAAGCTATCTATTTATAGATTTGCTCAAGTCATGAAGGTAAAATGAAACTGTTCTCTTTAAATCTAGATTCCAAGGCAGGATTTAAAGTAATACTCGTTTTATTTACTGCTGTCAAGTTTTATTCACTACAGAAAGTTGGTTCACTAAGAACGTTAACTTTTTATACAGATCTAATTTAATTTTCCATTGTAAAATACCACATTCAAAGGGAGTCCTATTTGAACATATCAACACATACTTCGAAGCAGATTTGATTGCTTTCTTTTTCAGAAGGTTATGTTCCCTGCGGGCAGCTTTCTTGAGATAGTTGTAAGCCAGAAGTAGAGCTCCAAGAGGATTCTGAAACATTTGTGAAACATAAATAATTTCATTTTTTTGTCTCCGACTTGATCTTATTTCTAGCAAAATAAACCGATAAATGTGTGTTTAAATGTTTCTTTTTCAATTGCTTCAGTTAAAACTATAATGAAACTATATGTTTGAAATGACCTGTGTTTTTAACCAAAATAACATGGACATCTTGAAGTCCTCACTCATCAGACATTGTCGGAACAGATGGTCACAGATCCCATAGAAATCTGAAGAAATGATTGAGTATATAATCATAGAAACATTATGTTTGCTAACAGTGCTACACACATTCACTCATTAATTACATGGCATGCTTTTTAAAAAAGCTTGACAATAAAATTCATTCCTTTGTGTGGCAGGCTGTGATGGTTGATATCTTTTAATGATGTAGCTTATTTATGTGGTATTATGGATATTACTCACTAGTTTGGTCCAGCATTGCTTCAATAAATGTATTTCTATTATATTTCTCTATACAGGTGTAAATCCCAGTAAATTTTATTAAAAGCCAGTAGTATTGGCAGTCATTTGCACTTGATATTCAACTACGCCTCAATAGAAGCAAGAACAAATACAGTACTTCTCAGTAAAAAAACAACAACTAGTATTTCAAGTATTTCAGATCCACTAAGCACTGTTTATATTTAGATTTCCATCTTTAACAAACATTTATATGTATTGATACACAGATGGCTGTCTGGTTTGACAGTATTGTGAAATGTTACCACAATTGTCCAGATTTCAAACCCTGCCAGCTGTCATCCATGCAGACCTACAAGAAGTGTGAACTAGGATGTTAATAGTCATTATTTTTAAACGAAAGACTAAAACCTATAAAACGAAGCAGCCAGCCAGGAGGGTATAGTGTCGTACGGTATGCGCGCTGGACTGTCGTATGGACTTGTTAATGGTCCCGTGTTTCTACTTTGCCCGATACCATCCCCGTCGTCTTGAGTCTTGAGCGAGGTTTGGACTAGGCAGTAAATTATCTTCAACTCTGAATGAACATCCAAAACAAGTAAAACGTGTTACAAACATACAGGGACTGGTAGAAAGATAAATGCTATATCACAAACAGTACACATCGACTAGGTGAATGCTACAGGCTTATATGCAAAATGCGACTTTTGGCAGTAAATGACTAACTAATTTACTAATTGACGCCAAATATCACGCTACCAGAATTATCCAGTTGATTGTCTTGCCAGAGAAACTGATGCTCCTCAAAATACATGCTGAAGCTCGTGTTGCGGTGAAGTGTCTCGTTAAAGTGCAAGGCCCTGGAGTCTGTTATAACACTGTTCATCACATAGCCCTAAGGAGAGGAGAGAAGCATTGATACGCAACCATGAACAGTGGGGAGCCTAAATTTCTAGCATGGTCCCAACACTTTTCCATGCAGGTGATGTCTTCAATAGAGTTATGTTGTAAACAAACAAACAAACATTATTACGACAGACATGAATATATAATACGACTCACTAAAGGATTATTGGAAGAATGTTGTCGATACTAAAATCTCAGTTGGGCTATTGACTTACATTTTTCTGCATATCCCAGAATAAGCCTTTTCTCAGGAAGTAGTCAATAAATCTCAAGCGTTTATGAACATACGCTAACTGGACCACTGGATAGCATTCTTCCAGCTGAAGCAATAACAAGTGTTTGTATACAGCAAACATAGAAAACAGATTCTCAAAATTCAGAAATTTTACATAATTGTATGAGAATAAACCTGTATTTTTGTTTTCTGTAAAGTAAGCAGTACAAAGATATAACTTCGATTAAATAAAAAAGATAAGCAAGGTAAAGACGATAAAACTTTATTAAGCAGTAATTTAAACTGTACATTTTCAGCAAACATTAACTTCTGATGATATCTCTAATGCAGCAATTATTATACAACTATAGCCCGCCCCCCCCCCCCCCCCATACTTAATACTATCTTTATTACCTTACAAAATGGTTGAAAAATAAATTTCTCAGCTAATTCAAAAGAATCCAAATAGACAAAGAGTTTGAGCAATTTCAATCTTCTGGTTGGTTTCACTGGAATCAAAATGGAAAGTGAAATTCATTTTCATCTAGGCAAAAATCTAAACAAAGTAGAACAATTGTAGTAGAAAAGTAGAATAATCTGACCCAGGAAACTACAGACCAGTATCACTTACCAGCATCACATGTAAAATCCTAGAACACATAATATTTAGCAACATCATAAACCACTTAGACATACATAATGTCCTCACTCGATACAAACATGGCTTTAGGAAATATAGATCATGTGAAACACAACTAATAGGACTAATTGATGACTTTTCAAAAGGTTTAGATAATAGTGAACAAATAGATGCTATTTTACTAGATTTTTCTAAGGCTTTTGACAAAGTTCACCACCATAGTTTGCTTAAAAAATTAAAATATTTCGGCATTAATGATCCACTGCATCAGTGGATTAAAAATTTTCTGATAGGGAGAGAACAAACTGTAATAACAAATGGCTCTAAATCAACACCGATAACAGTAAACTCATGTGTACCTCAAGGAACAGTCTTGGGTCCACTACTATTTTTAATTTACATAAATGATTTACCAAATTGCATTACCTCAGGAACAAAAGTTAGATTATTTGCAGACGATCGCATAATATATAGAACAATAAAAACAACACAAGACACAGATATTTTACAAAGAGAATTAGATGAATTACAGAAATGGGAATCAAATTGGAGCATGTCTTTCCACCCAGAAAAATGTCAGTTGTTAAGAGTAACAAAAAAAACTAAAACAAATTAATTCCACTTATCTTATTCCTGGCAAACCAGTAACACAGACTAAAAACGCAAAATACCTAGGTGTTATAATAAATGAAAAACTGTCATGGAATCCACATATTGATGAAACTATAAAAAAATCAAACAAAGCATTAGGATTTATTAAAAGAAATTTCTATAAATCAAATAAGAACATAAAACTAAAATGTTTTTAAACTTGGTTAGGCCAATAATAGAATATGCATCCTCCGTTTGGGACCCCTCAACTCAAGAAAACTTTAAGAAACTGGAACAGACACAAAATAGAGCAGTGAGATTCATAACAAACGAATACTCAAATTTGACTAGAGTAACATCTTTAGTAAAATCACTAAATTTAGAAAGCCTTCAGGACAGAAGACCTAAAAGTAAAGTAGCAACTATACATAAAACACTGAACCATAATCTTCAAATACAAAAACAGAATTTAACAAAATACTCTGAAAGACACAAAGATAAAGGCACATTCCTCGTCCCATATGCTAGGACAAATTTGTACAAATACTCCTTCCCTAGTGCTATTAGAGCATGGAATGGGTTGCCTGAGCTAGCCAGGAAAACCAGTGACTTGGCAGAGTTTAAGTCATTGGTTAATATGCATGACTAAATGCATGACGCGTAGGACGTAATCATCTTCTTTTTTGAAGTAACGTCTGTATTATATAAGATAAGATAAGATCTTAGGCCAAAATCTAAACAAAGCAGAACAATTGTTTATTTTAAAGTAGACCTATACAAAGGCATAAATAATCAAAAAGTTGGAAGCATCTGCGTTTTGGAAATTTAGAAAACTAGAGTCTTCAACAATAGAGTGTTGCATAAATTTACAACAACAATCTTATGGATCAAGTTGAAAGGTTTGAATAGACTAACTGTTGATTAGTAATAAACGTGTTTAATTCGGATCAATTAAAAGGTCTAAAGTACTTAATCTCTAACAGTCGAGGTAAGAAATGTATTTTACTGTTTAATAGTATGTATCAAACTGTAAGATCGTAAGATTCAATGGAACACAAAATAAGGCATAAAAAGTAAATTAAAACTATTCAAACTAGAATAAGAAACTCATGTATTATAACTTTGCCGTTCAAATGCTCAGACATTGCAGTGTTGACTCAATTGTGGACACAAATTTTCTTTAATATTAGCATTACAAGAAATCTGGCCAAGTTCATATAGCTGTGTCTTTTTATTATGAATTAGATGCCTTACAGGAAGCCATTTATCCAAATAATTGGTGTAAGAAAATAAAAGTCATACACTCAACTATGCATTTCTGTTACACGAACTGACGTTATTTCTGTTACATAAACTGACGTTAGTTCTTTACCCGGTGCCCACACACACACACATATTTACCTTGTTAAATTATCTTTGAATGTACTTAAACATTCGAAAGTCAAGTGTTGTTGTTTTTTCTAATATAATTTACTTTTTTGGCTTCATCTAAAATTTACCTTTAATAATTGCATTCAAAATAGTACTTCCAATGCCTAAGTCTGGTAACAGTAAGTCTTGCTTAAATATTGTTGCACTTTTACAAAACTTGTGAAAAGTCTGCCCCAAGTCACTAGGTACAGGAAAACTTGTCTTTTGTAGCTCATTCAGTTTCGTAACGACTTGTTCCAGACTGAGTTGTCGTTATAAGAAAAAAACAAATAAGATAACAAATACTAAAAGTTTGTATCAAGCTATGGACTATACTTTCTCCGTAATATTTCAAAAGATTGAATCCAAAGTGTACCTTGTATCTTCTTTTCGGGAAACAGCATCAGCCAAAACGTCTGCTAAATGACCAGCACCCTAAAGACAGAATAGAGAAAAGGTGAAATAAAATTGAACGACCATTTTTCTGTTAATATGTTTCTAAGATTCTAGTTTAGATTCATTGTTTGTGTATGTGCAACAGCTGCAAGGTTCAGAGCTAGTTTATTGTTTATGATGTTTGTTGACAGGAAACTAGTTCATAATATCCAGCCAAGTGAACATTTAGGAGGACAGGAAACTAGTTCATAATATCCAGCCAAGTGAACATTTAGGAGGATAGGAAACTAGTTCATAATATCCAGCCAAGTGAACATTTAGGAGGATAGGAAACTAGTTCATAATATCCAGCCAAGTGAACATTTAGGAGGACAGGAAACTAGTTCATAATATCCAGCCAAGTGAACATTTAGGAGGATAGGAAACTAGTTCATAATATCCAGCCAAGTGAACATTTAGGAGGACAGGAAACTAGTTCATAATATCCAGCCAAGTGAACATTTAGGAGGATAGGAAACTAGTTCATAATATCCAGCCAAGTGAACATTTAGGAGGACAGGAAACTAGTTCATAATATCCAGCCAAGTGAACATTTAGGAGGATAATTCGAGTCATCAATTTGTATCAGAAAAAGATATAGCACTGCAGAAGACTGTTATCTTAGAAACACCAACCATAGGCTTCACATGGGCGATGTTTACCCAAGAGTCACAACTTGTGCCTGTCAAACTGCATATCCCCACACCACTTTCCCCGCACCAACTGTCCAGTTAGAGTTACTAAAAGTTACAAGACAAACCTTGAGGATGACAACAGCTGACTCAGATGTGTTCTCTCCTCTCAGCAATTTGGTAAGATCTTTGACATTTCCATCAGCAACCAGAATACATTCATAAGGCGACTCTGTATACAATATATATATATATAAGACAATACATCTTTCATACAAATTAAAGAGCGAGTATTTTTTCTTATTAAATAATGAATGAATATATGGTTCACGACGTTGGTCAATCAGTGATAAGTCTTATTCCAGCAAGCAAAAAAAAAAAAAAAGAAATGAAACTCACATTTTCATTCTCGGAGATTAATATTAATAGAGAAATTTAGCTCTAGGCACACATTGTTAAAACTCATTATTGTTTAAGCCACAAAGAACAACTCTTATGGGTACCTGACTAGTTGGAGAAAGGTAAAGGCGGTTGGTAGTTGGGCTTGCCACATGACACCCTGCTCGTTAACCGTTGGCCAAAGAAAAAGATGACATTAACATCATCTGTCTTTAGACCGCATGGTCTTAAACCGAAACTTTACTCTTTGACTTACAAAGAACAGTATAGTAAACTATTCAGAAAGACACCAAGATAAATGCCCATTTCTTATCCCATATACAAAAACAAATTGCTTCTTCTTCCCTAATGTCATTAGAGTTTGAAACGGGTTGCTTAAATCAGACAGGAAAACCTAAGCTTTAGAGAGAATGTAAGTCTCTAATTATCATGCACGACTAGATTAACACTGTATATAAATTATGGAAGGGGATGAGGTGGCTGAGTGGTTAAGCGCTTGACTTCCGAACCTTGGGTCCTGGGTTCGAATTTCAGTGAAGACTGATTTTGAATTTTGGGATTTTTAGGGCACCCCCGAATGAACCCATCTCTAATGGGTACCTTAATTAAATTGGGGAAAGTAAAGGCGGTTAGTCGTTGTGATAGATACATGACACCATGCTCGTAAACCGTTGGCCAAAGAAAGAGATGACCTTAACATCATCGGCCCACTAAATCGCTAGGTCTGGAAAGGGCAACTTTACTTTACTTTTATAAATTATGGATACGTGCAGGACGTCAAATATCCTTCTTTATAGGAATGTCTGTAACTTATAAGACAAGATCAAGCTGCTGTTATGACACAATACATCCAGCGCTACTGTTTCAGAGTTGTCTGTGGTCGCCATGAAAATATAATTAAAACATGAATGGTAGGCTAAGGTTCAATTGTACACGTTTCCTAAGAAAGCTTTCCTGAGCCCCAAAAACCTTGTCTATGACCTAACCTACCTTCTGTTTTCTTGGTTACTTTCTGTTCGTTGGCCAGATATAGCGCTGAGTAAGTGAACGATTGAGGCCATATTGAGACTTCAGGAAATGCCTTTAAAAAAAAAAAGTTAAAAAGAAATCAATTTTGTGTTGCATGTTTATAATTTTTCCAAAGTTAGCATACGGATTGTTGTTTATAACTTTTCTTTACGAAAAGTTTAAAAATTCTATGAAAAGGTCAGAGGTAATGCTACTTTTGAATTTTAATTTGAAAGAAGTATACCGAAATAAAAACAACCTTCTCTCAACAATCAAGCTGTTTCTATTTTGAATTGATCGGAAATAAATCATAATATTGAATGCATAAAATATGTATCTATCATATTGATCGATCGGCGTTCATTTCTATAAAGAATGTAAAGACACCCTGCATTTTAATGTATTGAATTTTATGTGCAGTTTTAAACTGATTATAAATCTGATAAATGATACTGTCGCGTAGTTATTCTAACTCTGTTTATTTATTTCCTCTACTCGTAGTACTTGTACGGGGCGAGAGTGTCTTTTAGTTGTGTTTTGAATTGTTTTGCTACTTCACAAAGTCCGGTGACATCTATTGGTCACTCTTTGTCATGAGGCAGTTCACCCTCTGACTTTGGTTTGAACGGACGGTGTGTTGGTCCGTAAAAGGTTATTATATCTATAGTCTGTACTAGTTTTCTTGGATTTGTTATTCAGTTGGAATTTTGGACCTCTGTTTAGGGTGAGTTATTCGTTGGTGATATGTCTTATTGTATGTTGTATGAAGTTGTCACTATTTCTAGTTCTAAAGTAGAAGTTAAGTTTTGTGTTTATTTCGTTTATAGGGTGACAGTGTTGGAGTTGTATATACTGAGCTCGAGTCTATGCTAGTGTGGGCGTCGCTTGCCGTCTCAGAAATATATATTACAGTTTTCAGTGTCATTGTCAAATTGGCGATCATCTGAGGTCTAACTTTACTATTACCGAGGTTGGCAGCTTTGTGACTCCAGTCGGTCAGAATCTGGTGGACTATGAAACCAGGGTGACAAGTTGATAGCAGTAGCAAAGGTGCTTAAACTAATTATTGAATAATATCTTTATATAAATATTATATATATATATATATATATATATAATATATATATTGTTTATTTATCATCCTCATTGTACATACACATATATCAGCTTTATACAATTAAATTCATTTTTTTGTTATCTAAACTATTCACATAGTTGGTTACTCTATGTACGACTGTGTGTGAATGATGTTCTTGTCAGGGGTGAACCCGGGACCTTAATTGTATACAGCTAGTTAACACAAATAATTCCTAAACCTGACAGATACAAGTTATGCAAGTAATATCGAGAGAATGTAAAAGTTCAGAAAATCTATAAAGGACATTTTATCAAGAATAACAATTGTAACATCAATGAGTAAAGTAATAATTAAAAGACGTGTTAATGCTCTCTATAGTCAAGACCAGCTCTTTAGATCATAAAGACAAAGGCAACTCCCACATCCCCGGCCACACTGCCAAGGAGAATTTAAAAAACAACAAAACACAAAACACAACAGATTAATTGACGAGAAAACTATCCCAGCAACCCGTGAGCCAGAACAACTAAAAAGGCCAAGAATAGAGAGAGGGCGTTCATTTAACTTCCTCCGAACTAAAACCATGAATGAGGTGAGAAGTCACCCTCCGTAATCAGTGATATTTTCATCCACATCTAGTGCAATGAAACCGGTTCACTTTTGGACCCAAAACGTAGTCCTTTTGTTTCTCTGTTGCCCGACCAATCTCATCTTTATGGATCTGACAGACCAGGACGCCATAATGAGTCTAACTTAGCTCGGTACAATTTAGCGACAACAGATGCACAGAAGAATGACATGTGGTTGTGTGCTGACCTCTGGTTCAACCTTGACCGGCATGACGTAGGGTTGTCTTGCACTCTCTAGGACATCGTGATCCTCGAAGGAAGATACAATCCAGGAACCTGCAGCACACAGATATATTTAGATGTAGTGTCGTGTCCGGCTAATCGGACACATTGGCTGAATATCGTTGTGATAGTAAATAAGTGACAAAACAGCAAGTAATTCAAGAAATAATTATAAAAATGTTATTTTATTTTCCAGTTGACTAGACACATGGGAAAGTGATGAAAAGTACTCCTACTGATTGGATAGTGGATTTATCAGTTCTCAAGCCTGGGGATATATTCACCAGTGGAATTATCGGCTCTAAATAAATTGTACATTCAATCTCAGACAGACTTCACAGTTTATTTTAAAATGATACATTTAGTGTAGAAAATGTTACATGGAAGCTCTTGGTAGAAATAATTTTGTTTTTAATTCCACGAGTTATAAATATTTTGCATGATCTTCCTCCAATTCTACTCTAGCATCACCCCAACTTTAAACAACGCAGTTTGACCCTCGGATCTTGTTTTGTTTTCATTTAGCAAGTTCAGTCATTCTCTTCATTGAATAGATCAACTTGGAATTATAAATGTTAAGGCATAAGAGAAAATTGGAAAGATGGAAAAAGAATTGTCAATAAATTAACACGAAAATTGAAAGAAATATTTAGTTAAACAAAAGTAACATAAGAAATAGCTGTTAATGCTCCTCTGTTTTCTAACGTAACACAAGCCCTTTTCGTGGATGGCTGCCTGGTCGAGCAATTTGCGCGCTGGACTATCGTTTGGATTTATCGATGATCCCAGGTTCAAAACCCTGCCCGCTCCCATCTCCCGTCGTCCTGCGGGAGGTTTGGACTAGGAAGTAAACTATCTTCAACTCTGAAGGAACATCCGAAACATGTAAAACATTTTTCAAACAAACAAAACCTGTTGTAACATAACAGCATTCATTCTTATACTCGTAATTTCATTTTTTTTTTATTTTCAGCTATATTTCAAAAATAAGATTACACGCTTCTTAAAGGTTCAACTGACATCGACAGTCAACTTTAACATTTCTAAAGGAAACGTCTATGCTTAAAATCTTTAAATTGTTTCATGCTATTGATATACATATTGCAAGGACATTGTTGAAAATCAAATTCTACACATAATACATGGAGGTTTCATGCTGCGAAGACGATTCAGGAAAAGTTTGTTTGTGTCATATGAACAAGATTTTCTGGAATTTTTTTGCAAAAAAGGTTCAATGTTTAAGTATAGTTTTTGAGAAGAAAAAAAAAAGAAGAGAGAGTGAGAGAGGGAATAGAAAGAGTAAAGGGAGACAGAGCGGGGAGGAGAGGGAGAAAGAGAATGGGAAGAGAGAATTGAAGAGCAGAGAGACAGAGAGTGTGAGGTAGAGAGAGAGAGAGAGAGAGATATTAGAAGAGACACAGAGATAAAAAGAAATAAGAAACTGGAGAAAATAAATGTACATTTTGATAATTATAAAGTACCTAAACTGTAAATATATTTTAAACTGAATTGCCTGTTGTTTAACTTGCTGATTTTTAACACTATTTTGTATTATAGAGGATATAGTATCACATCTAGCTGTTACTTACAATAATACTTTTTGTGGATGTACATAGTTTATCTGCTTCCTGGTCATCAATATACTAAAACTTTAGGAAGCCAGTGCAGAGATTAACGCTTTCAAAAAAAAATTAAATAATCTAAGCTTTTACAAATCTAATCTTCATTAAACCTTATGGTAGATTAGGGTACAAATATCACACCCATTTAAGTTGAGAGGAAACAGAAAACCCGGGAAAGTTTGGTGCCAACATAAAACCTATGAAAGTTGGGTGCTAACATCACGTAATTCAAAATCCAAGACTTCACTTGGATTCGAACCAGAGACTCCTCGGTTCGGAAGCCAAGCGCTTTACCAGTAATCCACCTATTATGCTGATAAAATAAGAAAAAATTGTCTGTAAATAAATGAATCTCAAAAAGTACTTAAAAAATGTAATTCTCGATAAAATGTAAAAAAATTTTCTAACCTGTTTCGTTCAGAAGATTGATCACTCTACTTTTCATGTCCTCGGGCAACAAATGTATCCCACCTTTACCTGGGCATAGACAGACAAGTGAAATTGAAGTAAAAATACTACATGGTTTATTCTTATTACTTGGTATAGTGAGAAAAATAATAATGAAGTGGCAGATGTTGAGTTGTGATATCACTAGACAACACTAAAATTTCGGAACTGGTAAGAAACAGATATTTAAATAAAGTAAAGAGTGGAGTCTTGTTTATTTCTTACATCAGTCTCTTCCAGTTTATCTACTTTATATTACAAACTTCTGTTCAGTGGAATTCAGTTACGAGGCTAACATTATAATATATTACACATTTTAGTTTATATTTAAGGTAAGATAATTTTTATTGATCCAATCAAAGGGAAGTCAGTTTGACTACAATTGACAACCTCAGCGTAACTACTGTACAATAACAAAATTGATGCAAATTCGAACAACATTCACACACGAAACACATTCACAACCATCGCTTTATAAATTAGACTTCTATGTACTTCTCAATGATGACCGAAAGTGGGATGAAGGAATTTTTAAATATTCCTGATTTCATAGTTACAAGGAGTCCTCGACAAGTTTGTCAGAGAAATGTAAAGGGAATTAGTTTATATTCTAGTTGCTTATAGTTTATCCACAGAAGATTAAATTAATGAAAGGGGGATAAATGGTTTCCATATCAGAAAATTAGAGAACTTTCGATCATCGAGTTAGGGAAACTATAAATAGCGAAATTATAAATTGGAAAACTATAAATAGGAGAAAAAAGGTTATCTGGACATCCAGAAAATAAAACAAACAGCAACAATAAAACAGCCAATTGGAACATAAATATCAGACTGAATGTTACATTTACTTTCGTCAATTTACTCTTTAATTTTAATTATAAATCGCATGCTTATCATTTGTATATATATAATGCGTTTAATCGTTTCACGAGTTCAACTTGAAGAATTCAATTATTTTAACTGGTAACGAAGAAGTGTGCTATTTCTTCCCCCAACACAGGAATGCAACTGAACGTGTTTGGAAGTTTTCACAATTTTTATGAGTCAAAACTTGTTTGGGGTCATGTGATCAAGAGACCTACAATACATAGAAAGAGAATACTAAATGTAATAATGCTGTATATGTAGTGCATCTCTGTTCAAATCTTTGATTCAGATGTTTCTAGTGTATTGTTACCAGGACTGGGTTTAGACTTGCTCTAAGCTACTTTAAATATGAGGTCACTAACTGGAGGGGGGGGGGGCAAGTAAACATAAAAATACTTTAACAAAACAAAGCTTATCTAATGGGAAAAGCTCCAATTTACAACTATATATCTCAATAATGTAGACATTTGTTTCCCAATCAGACAAAACAATAATTACCAACCAAAAAATATTTTACTAATTACTTAATTTTTAAAATTGATTTATGTTTTGTTAGGTACAATAAATAATTGTGCAAAGCTTCAACTTGATCCAAGAAGGGGTGTGGGAGAAATAACTTACACAATTATCATAATCATAGCCATATCTTTTAATACTGATGGATTTATTTTCCTTTCTATTATCAAACAAAATAATTAATTACTAGTAAATAATAGACTAATTGGGTAATTTTATTTTATAGATTCATATTTTGTTAGATACAATAAATAATAGTGTTAAGTTTCTACTTGATCCGAAAATGGGTGTGGGAGAAATAACGTGTTCAAAATTTGTAAAAAACAGAGTAGATATAAGCTTTGTAAAAAATGTACCTGTGTACGAGAGACAGTACTCCAGGTCTGGATACTCTCTATGCTCTGATGCATTGGTTCCATCACGCTTAGTTTGACCAATGATTCTGATTATTAAATCCGGACGGTCGAAATAGAAATTGTCCAGAACATCTGAACACTGGGCTTCAGTCTTCGATACATGAGAATGCAAAGAATGGTTAATGTCAGACATGAGAGATTACAGCTTGAATTGTGTGTACGCAATATTCTCTGTACAAAGTAAAACATCAAAGACCTACACAAATCAATCACACATTGGCTTTCATACAATAGAGAGCAATAAATATCCTTCTGAACACACTACACACAACACACTACACACAACACAGTAAAGAGGGTGTTGTGAACACATTCTCACAAGTGGAACTATACAAAATCAACTCAAACGAACCAAAGTTACTGTTCTGTTTCTAACGTTGATTTATAGCAGAAATAACAAACACTTTATCATTCTTTTTAAAATTAAATCTATTCTAATTACTGCAGCAACAACAACAACAAAACAACAACAAACAACAAAACCACACTGTTTTTAAAATTATAATTCATTTCTTATTTATTTTAAAGACAAAATTTTAAGATTTCTAGTATGTCTATATTAACACATATTATATAAACACCGGCTGAACACTGTCTGAAAATGTAAATTCAAACTCTGTGGTTATCACAAGGTCCCCAGGGCTCGCAAAGACCCTCCTTCAGGGAGCAGTACCAGGAAGAAGCAGAAGAGGAAGACAGGAAAAGCAACGGAAAAACAACATCAAAGAATGGACAGGCCTGTCAGAGAATGAATTTTTATCAAATGAAAAGGACTGAGAGGAATGGAGAAAGGTGATTAACAGATTTTGTGTGGTGCCCCAACGGCCCAACGGACAAAGGGATAGGGGAATGTGAATACACTGTACTTTCTTCTCGGCACATTCTAGCCGGATCACAGATAAGATGTAGTGAGGCATTTATTTGACCACTGGCTACCTTCTGGCTTAATGAACGTGTACTGAACACACCCCAATGTTTAGTCTAACTATGAACTAAGTCCCAGCGTGAAAACCAAATGTGCTGCCACATTAGACACTCCACGAGAATTTTTCAACAAACAGTAATCTTGGCAGGTAGAGACTCTCAACACCTGCCAACTCCTATGTTTTAGGTGTATTCTGAAAATGTTGGTGGCAGTATAAAATCACAGACGAGGGAGTCTTGTCAAGAGCAAGGTACCAGACGTTATTTCAAGAGAAGATAATTACGTCCCACACATTTCATGTGTCAATCTAGTCATGCATGTTAATCAATGACTTAAACTCTGCTAAGTCGTTGGTTTTCCTGGCTGATTCAGGCAATCCATTCCATTCTCTAGGGAAGAAATTTGTTCTAGCATATGGAATAAGAATATAGTATCTATCCTTGTATCTCTCTGAATATTTCATTAGGTTCTGTTTTTCTGTTTGTAAATTATGGTTTAGTGTCTTATGTATCATTGCTACTTTACATTCTGTCCAGAAGTGTCTCTAAATTTAGTGATTTTACTAATGGTGTGATTCTAATCATATGTAAATATTCGTTTGTTATGAATTTGACTGCTTTACTTTGTGTTTGTTTCTTTATGTTTTCTTAATTGAGGGGTCCCAAAGAGAAGATACATATTCTAATGTTGGCCAAATAAAGGTTAAATAGCATTTTACTTTTATGTTCTTATTTGATCTGTAATTTTTTGTTAATAACCCTTTATTCTTTGTTTCATCTTTTTAATTATTTCATCAGTTTCTATATCCCGTGGTGACTTTCATGTATTATGACACATAGATATTTTGAGTTTTTAGTCTCTGTAACTTGGTTTACCATGAATCAAATAAGTCTTTTTTAAAAAAGTTTTTTTTTTTGTTTCTCTTAAAAACTGCAATGAAACACAAAACGATCAACCCTAAATATTCTATTCCTCATTAAATACACCAGCTATTGGGGGGGGGGGTAAACAAAAAAGGTCGGGCAATAGAACTTTTGTTGGCTTTATAACCAGAGAGTCACGTGTTTGCTTTTCTTTTTATGAATGTAAATAGAACCAAGTGACATAGAAATAAATACACACATAGTGAACGAAAGCACTGAATACAGACTTACATTAGTTTCTGTAGACAGATTGGTAAACAGTTCGCCATTTCTGTCTTTCCAAACAAGCGTGTTCCTCTTTTTGCTTTGATTACTATCTTGAAGCCTGTATATATATATATATATATATATATATATATATATATATATATATATATATATATATATATATATATATATATATATAAAAACATGGCATCGACATATTTGTTATGATTGTCAAGTCTAATAACATTACATAACATGGCACATGGCATTGACATATTTGTTAGAATTGTCAAGTGTCTATATTTATTTTCATTACATAAACAATGAACTACAGAAAATAAATAAATAAACAAATAGTAATTAAATTTGAATCAATTGACTGAACGTACAATGCTTACATTTGTTGTGTCTTCATTTGCTCTACTATTTTACTGAAAAAAAAAAATGAAACAAATATCTGTAAGTTTAAATAAAGTTGTGCGCGGCGTTTACACCTAAAAAAAAAGTTCAATTATATAAACAAACATTAGGTTTTAATTAATAATTTCGTATTTAAATATTTGTATCTCATAAAAATACAAAAAACAAATAACTGAAATGTCTAGAAAAAAATAAATTTTTATGATTCAAATATAATTATTTCATTTAAATCTTTCGTTCAATTAAAGGTGTGTTCTAGGGCTTTCAGTTGGTACGTGTATTGACCTTTCAAATGTATCAATGAATTCAAAAGTAATACACCTTGTGGACTATTAACGATGGAGTTGTTTACACTGAGATCTAAAAAGTAATTGGTGAGCAGTTTATTTAGTTCATACTTTAGATTTCTGAATGCCCAGTTAGTGCAACAACGTATCAGAAATACAAAATACAAATGTTAAATAAAAATGGCTACCTTAACGGCAAGGTGGACTCTATCTTAGTTTCTTGATCACTGTCTGGAAGTTTAGTGCTAGGATGTGCGGAAACAAAAGCAATATAATGATCTATCTATCTATCTATCTATCTATCTATCTATCTATCTATCTATCTATCTATCTATCTATCTATCTATCTATCTATATATCTATCTATCTATCTATCTATCTATCTTCTATTTATCTTAAAAGCCATGCATATTTAGAACATTAAATAATAAATAATTTGTTTACTATGCACAAAGAAAATAAACTTATAGATATTATTAATATAGAATAAACAGGTATCAAGAATTTTGTATTGTAAACTTAGTAAGCTAGTAGCCATTACCTTATTTGGACTTGTTTTTTGTTGAAATGATTGAAATGATTAGCATGGTTTAAAGGTGGTGTGTTGGCTGTACTTGTACTAACTAAAAGGTCAGCCCTTAAAAAAAAAAAAGAAAAAAGTCTTATATAATGGATTGTTGTAGATTACTTGATGAAGTTCCTTGCTTTATGTTGATCTGAACTTTAATTGAGCATGCTAACATTTTAAACTTCAATTATGAGACCCCAAACTCGACTAGTGAAAATTAAATTTAAACTATTACAAATTGAGATTGTGTGATAACACAAACTCAGAGGCGGCCCCACCGAATTCTCCAATGGACTAAGAATATTCAAGCAATAAAAAAAAATTAGTGATTGATTGGATGAAGATCAAACAGAGATGAAGTGCATGTATTAGGTGAAACATTTAAAAGTCATATTAACTTGATGCTATGCCAAAGTGTAGATCAACCGCGTTAAAAACACATTTGTATCTTTACGCTGGGAATAGAGGCATAGACACAAAGACTTAAGGAAAAGAAATTCTATGCAAAGTTTTACATTCAGCATTTTTCATCTGATTTCTTGTGATGCATACGATGCGTCCCTAAATTGCTAGACTGCACTCTGTTGAATAGAAAGAAATTTGCGACAGATTGTACTTTGTGTCAAAAAATGCCTCCGAGTCATTAGAGAGACTATTTCTTCGCTCCACTGCAACTATAAGCTACGTTGTTCCACTAAATGCTTTTTTACAAGAAAATTATCCAGACCCAAACAAGTTTCACGTGAACAGCTTTGCAACTAAGAGAACCAATGTTTACAACGTAGGCCATACAAGACAAAACATGTCATCCTTCTGTCCTGCTTTATAGTGTGAAGTTACATGACTAGTAAAACAACTGAACCTTATAATAAACCCTATCCCCAGGTAGTATATGCATAAATGTTCGATATTATTTACCTGCGAGAGCCACACACACACACAAATTGTACCAGCACTAGATACATGTTTTTTTGTTGTTTTTTTTTTACAATAGTACAAGCAGTCTGTATTAAATGTCTGTCCTATCAATTTTATGTTTTAGGATTTCTATAGAGGTTCTACAAAGACTTATAGAATCATGTACATGTATGATTTGTTAATTAGGGAGCATGGCTACTTACTATTAGGATAGTGAGGAGAAATATCCTTGTAGGATAGTATAATGAATGATAGCTACAGAATAGTGTGATAAATTACGTCTATAGGTTGTAGTGGTGAATCATAGCTAAAAACCTTAACAGATTGAGATGGATACGACGAGTATACTTGTGTTCCATTGATCATGGAATTTCGCTTACAAAAGTTACAGAAATCATTAACTTTTTATTAAGAAACTATTTGCTCAGTGTACAGTTTCTTCTGTAGAGCGATCGGGGGTCCATTCAAAAGCAGGTTTGTTTCTTGGTTAGAATAAATTTAGACATTTTTTTTTTCATATATTTTTCATGACGTATTGCCTTGAACTATTTATAGCAGCATATCAGCCTGAGACCTTTTCGTACCTTTAGTTGATCTATTTAACATGTTTTCTTGGACATAGCCCAAACATTCAACAGCTCTTCTGCACCAAAAGTCAGATCACGTGATTTAAAGTAGTGATTTACCGAATTCAATTCACATACACACACACACACACACCTATACACACATACACCTATACACACTCATGAGCTACTCCTTAAATCAGTTAGTGCATCCATATTGGGTGTTGTGTATTTATGTTTCCTGTTGTGTGTTGTGAACTGATCTGTTCTAGTGTGTCAAAATGTCATGGTGTCCAGGTCAGCTTCTGTGTGTGTGTGTACTGTGTTATTGTCAACTGTTTTGTCATTCTTGTTCAATAAAGCCTAGCTTCAAGACATGTCTTCCTGTAGTGTTTTATTAGGTCACTACAATTTATTGAACAAGAATGAGTAAGTTCTGTCGTACTAACTGCTACATTTACACCAAAAAATGTCTTACTTTTTTTTAAGAGAAAAAATCTATTTAGTATGCATATAAGTTGGGCATAATTTAAAACAACAATTAATAAGTCGTTTTTCATATTGTTATAAACTTGGTGGTGGCACAGAGAGGGGTAGTGGTGTGTGTGTAGTCAGCCGACGCAAATCGCCCCAGGCCAGCGCTAGACGAGCGGTCAACCGTGACGAGCTACGACGGTCAGCCGAGTCGAGTGTCAACAGGACAGTTCGGGAAAGATCGCCGTCGTGAACAAGAGCTCAGGAGCGTCACGAGAGTTGTAGTCATCTGACCACCTAGAAACGTCGAGCGGCGTTCTGTCCGGTTCGAGAAGGCCAGTAGGGACCCTATATAAGAGCGGAGGCGACGCAGTCAAGACGGTTCAGAAAGCGGGTTCACGGCAGGGGTTCAGAGCCCGGTTCACTACAGTCCGGTTGACTACAGCACAGTTCAGCGGTGTGGTTCTGTACGGAGCATTACGACGGTTCGGTGCGGAGTACTATCAAGTACAGTTGAGGCGAACGGCGTCTTGATCTTGGTCTGTGATCGAGTCCGACACAACGAGCCTAGTGTGTGAAGTCAGTCCTGAACTGTTGAACCCAGTGCAAGCCTGGAACGAGACGGAGAGGCCACTGCAAGAGTTTATACGGCGGAACGGTGTTATCGGAGAGATATTTATACAGTGTACGTGTTGCCAATTGTACAGTATTGGCTGTTATTTATTCAACTATTAAAGTGTTACGTTACTTTGGAGCCCTGAGTTGTCAAGTTCTTTAAGTTGGTGGTGTATGGTGCAGTTTGCAGAGAGCCTGGATAGTGAGATTCGTAACAACTGGTGTCAGAAGTGGGATCGGATCGGATTGGATCGGATCTACTATGGCTCGTCTGAAACTGCTGTACGAACTTGAATTTATAGAACTGAGGCGAGAACTGCGTGAATGAGGGCTGAAGAATGGCGGAAAGAAGGAAACCTTACAAGCACGCCTCCGAGAAGACATTGTGGAAGAAGGGGAAGATCCGGACACATATCTGTTTGAAATTAAACCAACTTTAGGAGAGCTCTTGCACAAACAGCTAGATGACTGGAAGGAAGAGTTGCGGGCTATGAATACGACATGGAAGAAGTCCAACGAAGAGACCTGTACCAAGCTTGAAAAGATGTATATTTCGGTGAAGGAAATCACGAGCCCCGTGGTGAAGACGATGGACGTGTTGGAAGAAACCCCTTACGACCAAGGAGACATGAAAGATAAAGGAGCTGCGCCATCGTTAAACAATGAACAAAGCTTTGAAGAAATATGCAGTGACAACGGCAATGCTGATGAATGTGGTGCTGCCTGTCAATCTGAAAACAGGGAGTACAGACCTGTGGAGCCGAAAGAGACAGATGAAGAGACAATGGAAGCTGCCCATAGTTCGAACGAATCTTGTGCTGAAGCTTTACCTGATATGAGCACCTCAAACAGCAAAACAGATCAAGAGAACGCTGATTCTGCCTACAAGCCTGTTGCTGAGGGACGTTTACATGATGAAAGCTACCAGCGAGGCTTGGACCATACAGACGTTCGTACAGATGCTAAGCTCAGCGAGAGAAGCCCTGGTGGTGATCATGAGAACCCAATGATACTTGATGAAGTCGTTGAGAGACAATTGCAAGTCGGAAGATACCAGCCAGATCGGCACCCAACAGACGTTGGTCAGGCTGCCAAGACTGGAGAGGAAAGTCCTGATGGTGGTGAAAAGAATCCAAGGAAGCTTGACGTTGAAGTTGATGGACATTCGAACGATGAAAGTCATCGACCAGGTCTGAAACCAACAGGCGATTGGCCCGATACTGAGACGAGAGAGAGAGGTCCTGATGGTGGTGAAGAAAGCCAAATGGAGCCTGAAGCCGAAGACGAGGGACCTTTGCACGAGGAGTGTTACCAACCTGCCCCACAAGCATGCCCCCCAGACAAGGCTGAAGATGATGACCTGTCCCACAATTCCCTGTCCTGTGGATTTGAAGCCCATCCCAGTCCTTCTTCACAAAGCCCTATGAAGCCACCTCTTAGGTCAACAATCTTGGTAATCCCTGCCCTTACATCCTATACCTCTCCATGTGTCAAGTGGCTGTCCTCAGTACCGACAAACAAGAGAGCGATGCAACCAAAACGTCACTGCAACAAGAGGACGATCAACATGAGGAAAAGAAGAAGGCGGCGTTTGCTTAGTCCAACGTGCATGGTGATTCTACCAAGAAATAACTGCAGCCACATGAAGACCAACTGGCGGAGAAGAAGAAGAGGGCGACTTTTCCTGAGTGCAACATGGATGACGATGCGCTCACGACATCAATGCAACCAGATGAAGGCTAACTGGAGGAAAAGAAGAAAACGTTTACTAAATTCAACGTAGGTGGCGATGAAAGCACGACGTCGAGGCAAACAGGTGAAGGCCAACTGGAGGAGAAGAAGGAAGCTGACTGCAACATGGATGGCTCCATCAAGCTCAAGAGGCAAGCCAACTGCCACTGATCGACCCCCGCCTGCAGCGATGAAACTTTACAGCCAATGTCATGATGTTGATTCTGTCCGGGACGGACAGATCTAAGGAGGGGGCAGTGTTATAAACTTGGTGGTGGCACAGAGAGAGGTAGTGGTGTGTGTGTAGTCAGCCGACGCAAATCGCTTCAGGCCAGCGCTAGACGAGCGGTCAACCGTGACGAGCTACGACGGTCAGCCGAGTCGAGTGTCAACAGGACAGTTCGGGAAAGATCGCCGTCGTGAACAAGAGCTCAGGAGCGTCACGAGAGTTGTAGTCATCTGACCACCTAGAAACGTCGAGCGGCGTTCTGTCCGGTTCGAGAAGGCCAGTAGGGACCCTATATAAGAGCGGAGGCGACGCAGTCAAGACGGTTCAGAAAGCGGGTTCACGGCAGGGGTTCAGAGCCCGGTTCACTACAGTCCGGTTGACTACAGCACAGTTCAGCGGTGTGGTTCTGTACGGAGCATTACGACGGTTCGGTGCGGAGTACTATCAAGTACAGTTGAGGCGAACGGCGTCTTGATCTTGGTCTGTGATCGAGTCCGACACAACGAGCCTAGTGTGTGAAGTCAGTCCTGAACTGTTGAACCCAGTGCAAGCCTGGAACGAGACGGAGAGGCCACTGCAAGAGTTTATACGGCGGAACGGTGTTATCGGAGAGATATTTGTACAGTGTACGTGTTGCCAATTGTACAGTATTGGCTGTTATTTATTCAACTATTAAAGTGTTACGTTACTTTGGAGCCCTGAGTTGTCAAGTTCTTTAAGTTGGTGGTGTATGGTGCAGTTTGCAGAGAGCCTGGATAGTGAGATTCGTAACAATATTATCGCGTGAACTGCAGCACTGCCATAATGCAATAATACACTGAACTAAAGGAATCTTTTTTTTTTTACGTTAATGTTTTTTTCTTGAAGATTATAAGAGAGTGACCCTTTACAAAACAATTAGATCAATTAGACATTCATTATAAGACATCAGTTAGACCAGGTTCACGTTTATCTTCACATTCACTTTCACCTATCTCTTCGTCTGTGGACCGCTGGGGCCACACACAAGATCTGTCAACCTTCTTTCTTCATTCTTCTCAGTCATCTGTCTTTGATAGCATTTCATTCTGATGTTCTTTCTGATAATATATAAACCTGCCTTTTGACCTGCCTGGGTGGACCACTACGGGGGCCGATTTGGAATTTGTGTTTCCAAACAAACTATCTTTGTAAACTTGTTATCAAGTGAAATCGAGTTCCCTTTCTGTAGTTAGCAGATAACGAAAGTCAGTCTGATTATGTCAGAAGGATAAGAGGTTCCTGTTGTCACGTGACACCCTCTTTGAAAAGTCCAAAAGCTGAAGAGGTGAACAAATAAAAGGCACATAACTCTAGTGGACTTTGAAACAGTAAGCTTTAGAGAACAGATATTCATCGTGGGTAAGATGTAAGAAACGACTTCCTCACGCCTGCTGACAGTTAGTGACGCACCATGTGGGGAATCTGGACATGTGGGGAATCTGGACATGGTTCACACTAGACGGATGTGATAACATGATCATTTTGATGATGAATGAACTCAAGAATAAGAGGCCGGTGAAGAATCAATATTTCTTTCTTGACCTCGACGTAATATCCATCAACTTGGTCAACTCTCTTATAAACTCTACGGCCATTTCAGAGGAAAGGATTTGTGAACTCGTTCTACGACATTAGCAACTTGACAACTTCCGGTAACCAGAATGAGATTTCATTTTGTAGAGCTTTTTAAATTATTTTTTTCTCCTAATTGAATTTCGATAATATATTAATATGTCAATTACTTTCAACTACTATGATAATGTCTAGTCATTATAAAGTTTGGTCAAAACAACAAAAAACTATGTTAAGCATGTATTTCCCTTAATAATCGACGAAATGAAAAAAAATCAACTAATGCATAAGTATTAATTAGTTAAAACTAGATACAAGCCAAGATTTAAAAGACAGTAGAGTAAGATAAGAGTATCAGCAGGTCTTACACCTACTTAATGACTCACATCAATACAATGTTTTAGATTATGAACATATGACCGTAAAAGGAACATACTAAGAGTTGTAACAAATCTAACACGAACAAGAGAAACGTAATAACTGAGTGTAATTAAAAATCGAAAAGTTTTTTCTCTTTATTGGACATCACATCTCGCAAGAGACCATAGTCATTGTAAGCCCTCGACAGCTTCCAAAATAAAAAAAAAAAGGTTGAAGTAAAAAGATACTCACACGGTGTCTTCTCTTGACATTTGTCCGTCAGGTTCAATTTTATTCTGGCAGAATTTAAACAAGAATCATCACTATTCGGTTAACTTATTTTAGATCTTAAGAAAGTATTACTGTAATTCACTTAATATTAGCTATGTCAAATTGGACAAGCATATACAATAATTATACATTCATCATAAACTTCTTTTTTTATATCTTTATCATAATCTTGAATGCTGAATATATTTGCGTTGAAAAGAACAGAAAGTGTAAATCAAAATAAAATCTACTTTCGGTTCTACCTATCTGCTTAAAGAAAAGTTAAGAACCTCTGTCAGAAATTACGATCTATTGGGCAGTTGATGCAAAGGCTATTTGTTTCTGTGGCGGACGGATAACGAGTATGTCATGTAACCAGCACAACGACAAAACACCTTTACTGGACCCAACTAATGTCAAGAACCCATTTGAGGTGGATGAAATTAGGGATGTTTGGACATATGGGCATTCTAAAAGTACCGAAGTTCAAAATCCAGTGACCACTCGGTTCGGAGGCCAAGCACTTTACCACTCATCTACCTCGTTAATAATTTCTATTGACGTGAAATTTGTTCTCAACCAAAAAAGGCAACACCTTGTCATTAATTGAATCTTCAGTTTCGTATCGAGGAAAGTTGGCAGACCCAAACATAGGCGTAGTAAGCAAAGCGTTCGCCCGCGGCAAGGTACTTTGTTGGCGCCCCCCCCCTAATTTCCATGAATATCACATAGAAATATAGGCTGCGTGTGGCGCCCCACAAAGTGTAGCACCTTGGGCAACGTGCCCCTTGCTCCCCCACCCTCTCTATGCCTCAGGACAAAAGCAAACCTGGAAGAGGTCAGTCATCAGTGAAGCTAAGGATACTGGAACGACATGGTAGCAGATGAAGAAAGCTGCTCAGAACCAAGTTCAGTGGAGAGGTGTGGTTGCGACCCTATGCTCCCCTGGTAGTAAGTCCAAAGTTCGTTTTAAAATACGTCTAGAAAAACTATGGAAATACGTGTTCAATGATCTATATTAAAATGTATAAGTAATGTAAAGAAACTATTTGATAGAATAAAAAATGTTGCTTTGTATTGGTCAGATAAATACCTTTGGTTTGGTCATTTTTTCATTCTGGTTCTCTTTCTCCCCACCTGTAATAAATCAATGATCTATATATTTGTTTCGTTTCGTTTTCAACTACAAGATTTTATTTGAAATATACACACACATATACATTTTAGGCACAAATGTCTGGTCAAACAACAAAGTTCTGAAACACTGTTGCCGAAAAGTTGCCGAATAGTTGTGACTAGTCAATCGTGTCACTAGAGTACCCGGACTAAGTTTCAGCTTCATTGATTTGACATAGATTTACACACCCACACACACACACTCAAGTGCACATACAAATATTTAACTTGATCTATTAGATATATAAAAACTATTAACCTAATAGCAGTTAAAGACTTGTGCTAACATAGGGTACTTGTGTATTAGTTGATCATTAAAGAAAAAAATAGACACGATTTAACGTTTTCCTTTTATAGTAAGTTTCCAAACATTCCTTAGCTCCATTAGCCATTATAAATTCCCAACTCTAGAGTTATATTACATTGATCCTTTTACTTTAGCAATCTTTGATAAACCTTTTTTTTTTGTTAAATAGTTAGTTTTGAAACAAAAAGTTGTGAAATTTATAAAACATTCTGAAAGATAAAAAAAAAAGTTAAACATCTCCAAAGTATCAATTGATATTCAAGCTAACTTGAACGAGCCATCTGGAATATATACATCGCAACGATTCATACTTACTACGGTTTGCGTTCAATTATCCAATGTAGACATTTCGTCTTGGGAATCAATAAGTATTTCTTATAAGGAATACATTAGATGTGTCCACAGCGTGTAAAGAGGTTAGTGACTTAACGTATCCCGGCCTATAGCTACTACTAAGTACGTATCCCGGCCTATAGCTACTACTAAGTCTGGAATACCCAAGATATTGAATGATTTCATTTGGAATGCCGTTCTATCAGACGCGCATGTTCTGAAAAGTCAAGTGTGCTGTTTGTTTATTTTGGAAACAGAAGTCAATGAAGCAAATCTACAATATACCTCCTCCACCGCTTTAGTGTGATCCAAATCAGAGCATAGTTTCTGACTTTCTTGAGAGAGAGAGAGAGAGAGAGGGAGAGAGAGAGAGAGAGGAGGAGTAACAGAGAGAGAGAGAGTGGATATATATATATAAGTTGTACATGTTTTGAGCGTTTCTTTAGATCTAAAGATAATGAAATCTTAGTTAAACATCTTGCAAGACACGTCAGGGTAAGGCGACGTGCAGGATTCGAACGCGGGGCATACTATATGACAGGGGCGTAGGTAGGAATTTCCCATCGTTTGGGGTCCCAAGGAGCTTGACCTCTATGGGGGCCCCTGCATTTTGAGTAATATTTAATTTTTAATAAAAAAACACACTCATTTGGGGGCCCCCTCCAAGTGGGGGCCCGGGGGGATTTTAAAATTCTCCCCCTTCTCCCCCCACCCTAGCTACGCCACTGCTATACGACCAGAGAGAGAGAGAGAGAGAGAGAGAGAGAGAGAGAGACTAAAATGAGTAAAATGAAGAAAAAATGTCCAACTATTTAAATGTTTCACAAATTTAATTATTTACTGATGACGTTTAACTTAATCCGGCTGATTATAATTAATCTATTGTATTAAAAATGTATCGACCATGATAAATCTTTGTCTTTGATTTCTCATGAGTTGACCCTGCAACATCCTTGTCTCTGACTTGTTCGAGATACGACCTTGACATGTTTTGTCTTTTTCTCAGGAGTTTCCCCTTCAATTACTCTGGAAGCTCAGTGGTCCACAGGGTTGAAACATGTTTCGTAATCCTTCAAAGATTTGCGTGTATGAGTATAGCGTTTGTGTTTGTGCTCTGTGTCTGTGAGTGTGTGTGTGGGTGTGTGTGAGAGAGAGAGAGAGAGGTGTGGTAACTTAAACTAAGTCTCAGATGACTGCCGTTCAATGCTGGATAGGTAGATATTCACGAACCAAGTTGCAGCAGATATAATAGTAGATCGATCAGATACACCCGCACCTTACATAATGTGGACCAAGGTACACAACTAATCCAATCATATGTTCTTGTCCAATATTTTGTTTTCACAACTATAACTTGTGGAAGTAATGATAAAGTAATGACAAAGTAATGACAAAGTAATGACAAAGTAATGATAAAGGAGTGGCGTCCCTAGGGTCGGTGTCACCCAGTGCGTTTAGCTCAGGGTGTCACCCCCCCCCCCCCACCATCAACTTTATCCAAATTTTTCCCAATAGAAACTATCGTTAATTCTTTTTGTTGAACCAATACAGTAAGCTGATTACCTACTTTTTTGTACAAATGTAAAATGAGTGTCGATTCTTCTTTAAATCCAAACAACAGTCCAGCGCGCAAACCGCACGACCAAGCAGCCATCCGTAGTGACCGGTAAATACTTGTTCTCCCCCCCCCCCTATTCTTATTTTTTCGTGGGGTGACTATCCGCAGAAATAAGAGAGTGATCTTTCCTTTACTTCTTCTTACTTCTTCTCGTCCAAACTCTTGAGCCATGAAGAGAATTATATATATATATAGAGAGATAATATGTAATAATTTATATCTACTCAATTAAATATATCTATCGATCGATTCATATATCTAATTATTTTAGCTGCCTGTCAAAAAAAAAAAAAGTTTAATGACATTTCCGTATCGCCTTCTATCTTCAAACTTAGACTGAACGTTGAAAGTAATGGTCTTAAATGAAAGCCTTTTATTTTTTCAATTTGTTGCTTTTATAAATAAGAAGTGGGGGCTGATAGGGAAAACGTTTGGTTTTTAAACCGAGCGGCTTTGGTTCAAATCTCGGTAAAGACTGAGATTTTGAATTTCGGGATTTCTAGGACACCGGTGAGTCCACCGAGCTCTAATCGTTGTCAAATTCTTGTTGAGGAAAGTAAAGGCAGTTGGTCGTTGTGCTGGCTACATGACATCCTCGTTAACTGTCTGCAAAATAATCAGATGACCTTTACATCATCTGTACTATAGATTGCACTGAATGTGTCGAAGGAGTATTTCCTAAGTTAGAAGACCGCTTCATTCATCTAGTACATGTGAAGTATTTATTTTGGCTGTCTTTATTTTTTCTTTCTTTCAGATTTGTTTCTTATCTTCATTGAAGTTTCACATATTGTAATGCAACAAGACACCCACCTATCAAATATACCTGACCAGTATGTCAAGATAATAGAGTTTGTTTTTTTCTTAGTGTAATGCGGTAGACATCAAATGAAATGTTGCACTCATCCTTGAATATCCGGCTTGGAAGACAATATCTACATCCTGTAAATCTTTCGCTGGCAGCTGTCATGGCGCTTTCTTTCACGTTCTCAAGGAGAATAATACAAACAAAAGCAAATATCAAGATATCGCACACAAACACACATCCACACACACACAAAATCATACATGCACAGACGCCGTTCTGCGTACGTTTTATTTAAAGTACAAAACAACTTAATAATAATATTGTGAATTGAAATATTTGTGTATCTAGATTCTAAAGTAGTTCAATTAGTACTTAGAGTAACTTAAATCTACGAATTTTGTAGACTTTAAACCTTTTAAGAACTGTAACATCTGGGCATTGAAATAATGTCATATTCAGACCTTACTATAGGGTTAAAGCACATCTGCTTCGATTGCCGGTGGTCAGCCAGGTTGCCATGTGGCCAGCACAACTTCTCCCGACGCATGTCAAGTTGAGTAGATTTCAGAGGTATTCTTGTTTCGGAAGCTAAGAGCTCTATCACTCAACCACCATAACCCACAAGGCTTGTCAATGTAGACCTAAATATAGTTACACCAGGGTAACATTTCTTTGTCTCTTCCTCCACTCTTGTATAAGGAAATGTTTAAATCTGCCTGGGACTGGCTGGGAGGCTTCATTTGTGGATAAATCTGAACATTTCACCCACAGCGACACTACGAATAGCGAGAATTAAATATAAATAATGTTGTTAGCGGCCCCCGTAAGGGGAAAAAGCCGCTATTAGGTTTGTGCAAAATGTCCGTCTGTCCGTCTGTCCGTCTGTCACACTCAGATCTCGAAAACTAGAAGAGATATGAAAAATATTATTTCATCATTAAATCCGGCTTGAAAAGTTTAGGTGCAACGGCTACTTTTGGTTTTCTAAAAGCAAACCGTTTAATTTATAAAATTAATTATGCAAGCGATTTTTTCATAAAAATACACCAATTCTAAAACAATTACGTAAATGTAAGGGAGGCAATGTTACAATATGCTAACAAAGATGGACAATTTTTGTGTATTTTCAGTATCACTAAGTCAAATATATTTTTAAAATGTACAGGAAATGTTTACAACAAATACAAATAATAGTTAAAGACGTTTTTTCTGGTCAACTAGCTGCTAAAATTAAAAGAAAACATTTCTGTTTGTTTATAAAGGCTAATAATGCACTTTGTATGTAAATATCACGCACATTTTTTTAAATGGACTTTTTATGCAGCGATTTTCGTGCAGTAGCGTAACGTCGCAACATGATCAGGTGCTAAACCAATTCCTTAAACTTTTTTTAAAAATCAGATTTTATTTATTTTTTGTTTAGTGCCCCCATCCGAATAAAAGAAGCTTATTTTTGTGCGTTTTGTCTGTTGGTCGGTCTGTCCGTCACGATTAGATTTAAAAAACTAGAACTCTAAAAGCTATTGAAAATCTGATTTACCCTTTAATGTTCCTCCCATAACATCTCAATAGTTTTAAGTATCTAAAATTGATTGTTCCGGATTTTTTTGTGCAAAACTAATCAACGCCAACAAATGTTTGTTTGCTCTTCTAACTTATATTACATTCAATTTCCATGCTTAAACGTTGCAAAAACACATTATCAATAATATGTTGTTCCGTTTTTTATGTAAATAGCATATTAATGCTAAATCATAATCTCTATACTGACTTATATTTCATTAAGTGTAAAAATGTTCCGGATATTGTTTTATAAAACATGAATTATGCCTAATGATTGTTTGAAATCGCATAAGGCTTTTAAAAAAAGTAATTTACTAGAATTGATTACTGAAAATTACTTTTTAGACATTTAATTTTCTTGTAAAACATAACATAGAAGTTTTGTAATCGATAAAGAAAGTTCCGGATTTTGTTTCTTACAAATCGTCGCCAGAAATTTCCGAATTTATTTAAAAATCTACTAACGCCAAATAATTGTTTGAACTCCCTCTTCTAATTAATAAACAAATAATCTTCTCATTTACGAAATAATGTTTTTACGGATTTTTATGAAAAATATTTTAACTCACTACTCTCTTACAGTACATTTAACTTTCTACCTAAAACATTAAAAAATCTAATTATCGTTAATATTATGTTCCGATTTTTAAGGAAAACAGAATCCAAACACCAAAGTAAGGTATGAAAATCTCTCCACGTGGCTGTAGTACATCTAATTTTTATACGAGACCATCCAAAAAATTTAATTAACGGTATTACATTTATCTGAAATTCTCTTTTTCTTTTACTATTTATACAAACATCCGGAACAATCTATTATATAAACTTTTCAATTGTGTTCATACCTAAAAATTATTGCGATGTTTTGAAACGTAAAATAAAGGTTAATCAATTTTTAATAACTTTTAGTTGTTTTTTTTAATATCAAGATAACGGACAGACCGACTGACAGACAAAACGCAAAAACAATGTGGCTTTGATCCTTTTTAAATAATATCTATTAGAACTCAGTGCACCAATGTCTATGAACCCTCGTTAAATATCTCGTGTAAATAAAGACATTTTTTTTTATGGTACCGGTACTAGCCTATTGTGAGGTAATGGAATTTTTTTTCTTTGACGTCATATGAATGGACTCTTTAAATGTAATGTTAAAAGAACGCACTCGGTGCACCAATGTCTATTAACCCTCGAAAAAATTGCTTGTATTAATGAAAACATATTTTAGTCTAACTAAGCCGTGTGACGTAGTGTTTTTTTTTCCTTTGACGTCACATGGAATGAATCCTTTAAATGAAATGCTAAAAGAACGCACTCGGTGCACCAATGTCTATGAACACTCGAGAAATGGCTCGTGTTGATAAAGGTGATTTTTAGTCTAGCTAGGCCTTGTGACGTAGTGTTTTTTTTTTCCTTTGACGTCATATGGAATGAATTCTTTAAATGAAATGCTAAAAGAACGCACTTGGTGCACCAATGTCTATGAACACTCGATAAAAGGCTCGTAATGATGAAGGCGATTTTTATTCTAGCTAGGCCGTGTGACGTAGTGTTTTTTTTCCTTTGACGTCATATGGAATGAATTCTTTAAATGAAATGCTTAAAGAACGCACTCGGTGCACCAAAGTCTATGAACACTCGATAAATGGCTCTTATAGATGAAGGCGATTTTTAGTCTAGCTAGGCCGTGTGACGTAGTGTTTTTTTTTCCCTCTGACGTTATATGGAATTAATTCTTCAAATGAAATGAAAAAAGAACTCGGTATAGTAATGTTTATTAAGCCTCGTTATGTGACTCGCGTTTAAAAAAGGAATGATATCTTGATTTAGATCTAATCTAGATTTTTTAAACTAGATCTAGATTTTTATTACAGTATATCTAGATCTGGATTTATATTCTAATTAAAATTATTTTTGAGTCTAGATCTAGAATTTCTAGATCTAGTTTAGACTAAAATAGACTAGATTAAGATGTAGAATTTCAATTTCTAAACTTAAAGTGTAAAAAAAAAGTGTAGATTTTCATTTCCAAACGTTTTGATCAATATTGTAATGTTTTAATATACTAAAACTAATCTACTATTTTTTTATTAAATTTAAATTTAAATTTACGGCAAATGAATCTTTGAAACATTATTACTTTTGACCATCGGATGGCTGCCTGGTCGTGCGGTTTGCGCGCTGGACTGTCGTTCAGATTTATGGATGGCCCAGGGTTCAAACCCTGCCCGCTCCCATCCCCCGTCGTCCTGCGGGAGGTTTGGACTAGGAAGTAATTATCTTCAACTCTGAAGGAACATCCGAAACGTGTAAAACATTTTACATCAAAATTAAATCACCTCTTGAATATTATTTGCGAATATGCAGATCCGACAGGGATCCGACTTCGACGGGGGCCGCCTCTGAGTTTGTGTAACACAAACTCTCTTTGTAATCTTGTTTTTTTTTAATTTCCTGACAGAAGCATCCTGGTATATAGACTTTATGTTATACAACTTAATAGCGTAACATCCATGGCGCGAAGGGGTTTAATGAACCTGGCCCACGACCATTAGGGGTCCACAGCCTGTGGCGTACCAACAATGGCGCAAAGGGGTTGATTGCACTTGGGTCTATAACCCTTGACCAGTTAGTTCCCACGTGAGAACTTATTATAGGGATGGCACTAAAGGAAAAGAAAATAATTGCACTTTTTAAATAATGTATATAAAATAGAATCTGAAAGGCTCACTCAAAATATCTTAAACTTTATATTAGTTTTAAAACATTAACCCGTGTTTTAAGTTTTGAGTTAATATACCAGCGGCCTGGATTACTGTAATGTAAGGAACTGCCCTCCATCAGGTTTATTGGAACGGTGGCTAGCCCTAATTGTATGCTGAAGGAGACTATGGTTGCTAGATCGTACCATTCTATGTTTGTTCATAAACCATTGATGGTATTCGTTTTCATGGGAAGGGGAAAGAGAGAGAGAGTTTGCTTTAGAAAATATCTTTGTGTGTTGTACAGGAGAATAAGAAAAGGGGAGGGATAACAATAACAATTAGATCTATGGCAACGATTCTCAGCCCTTTTTAGTTCAGCGACCCCTTTTTACAATTTCTCACTATGTGGCGACCCCCCAACCGTAAAATTATCTGTGTTGTCGCTAATGTTATAGATTCGTTTTCATGGGCTGCTTCATTATAGAAATATAATCTAAAATAACATGACGGCGTAATAGTGGGTACTAAACGAGTGTGCTTTTTGAATAACATGGGTAAATCTTCACCATAGAAACAATGCCTAGATTTTGCAATGGTGCAAAAATTTAATGTTGTGACGATTAAAATGTCTGAAATGATTCTGATTCAGTTTTTTTTTTGTATTATTTGTCCTAGAATGACAAAGCTAGTAAACAAAATATTAACTAGCAATGCAAATTTGTTTTACAGTGTCAAGTTTCTTTTTAGACAAAATTTGTTTTTCCTATAGGTCTTAGGCGACCCCTGGAAAATCGACATTCGACCCCCAAATGGGTTGCGAACCACATGCTAAGAACCCATGGTCTATAGGGATGGTGGCCAATTAATATTTCGACACATCTGATAATTATTCAATTTTTTCAAAGCTCAATCTGTTTCTTTTATTTTCTGTATTTAAAATGTTTAAATATAATTTTCTTTATTAACCCAGTAATATACACTTCTTTACTAAGTTTGAGATTTTAACTTACTGAAGAACTATCATTATAAAACTGTGATAAAGCAAGTGTTCAACACATGGCTCTCTGTCTTCTATATTGTGTACAAAATGTTTACAATAAAAAAAAAGGAGATGAAACCTAAACAAATAAACAAAACATAAAGTATCATGAAATATTAAGCAAGCAAAAGAAACATCAGAGTATGTCCCATAGGTCTCGTGCTTGTGCTAGTACAATGAATGGCGAAACCGAATTGGAGAGCAGGTTTATAACAAAGATTTAGAAGATAGAGAAATGTCTACATTGATCATGGAATAGTGTCATTCTTTGACCAATGGTTAGTTTGGTTCATAGTTCCTAAAGAAAGTTAATACCATTATATCTAACAAAACCCACTCATAAGGCTTTATTTTAAATTGCTATGAATATTGAAATTTGACATGAAAACAAAGCCCCACAGATTCAAAACGAAATAATACACCTGTTGGGCGGTGCAGTTCTGACATAAATACTGGAACTATAGAAAGTCCAATACCCGCCATTTGTTCTCTTTCATTAAGAAAAGAGCACTATTACAGTAAAAAGAAAATACGGGCTTTGCAAAACACATTAATCCAGAGCGCATGCTATCTTATATAAGAAAAACGCGCTTTAGTATAAAGTACATTACCCAGTTGAGCAAGCTATAGTATGATGGAAATAGGCGCTTTACAAAATAAGTCCATAACGCATGCTAAAGCATTAAGGAAATACGCGCTTTACAAAACACTAGTCCATAGTGCATGCTATCATATGTAGGAAATACGCGCTTTACAAAACACTAGTCCATAGCGCATGCAATCGTATGTAGGATATACGCGCTTTACAAAACACTAGTCCATAGCGCATGCAATCGTATGTAGGATATACGCGCTTTACAAAACACTAGTCCATAGCGCATGCAATCGTATGTAGGATATACGCGCTTTACAAAACACTAGTCCATAGCGCATGCAATCGTATGTAGGATATACGCGCTTTACAAAACACTAGTCCATAGCGCTTGCTATCGTATGTAGGAAATACGCGCTTTACAAAACACATTAGTCCATAGCGCATGCTATCGTATGTAGGAAATACGCGCTTTACAAAACACTAGTCCATAGCGCATTCTATAGTATGTAGGAAATACGCGCTTTACAAAACACTAGTCCATAGCGCTTGCTATCGTATGTAGGAAATACGCGCTTTACAAAACACTAGTCTATGCGCATGCTATCGTATGTAGGAAATACGCGCTTTACAAAACACTAGTCCATAGCGCATTCTATAGTATGTAGGATATACGCGCTTTACAAAACACTAGTCCATAGCGCTTGCTATCGTATGTAGGAAATACGCGCTTTACAAAACACATTAGTCCATAGCGCATGCTATCGTATGTAGGAAATACGCGCTTTACAAAACACTAGTCCATAGCGCTTGCTATCGTATGTAGGAAATACGCGCTTTACAAAACACTAGTCTATGCGCATGCTATCGTATGTAGGAAATACGCGCTTTACAAAACACTAGTCCATAGCGCATTCTATAGTATGTAGGAAATACGCGCTTTACAAAACACTAGTCTATGCGCATGCTATCGTATGTAGGAAATACGCGCTTTACAAAACACATTAGTCCATAGCGCATATTATCGTATGTAGGAAATACGCGCTTTACAAAACACATTAGTCCATAGCGCATGCTATCGTATGTAGGAAATACGCGCTTTACAAACAGAAGCGCGAGAAGCTTATTTCATCAGATTACACAATTACGGCTAATGCATAATGCCGTTTTTATGTATAGCGCCTAGGATTGGCGTTTTCCATATTGAATGACACCCCCAAATGACAATTTTTGTGTATATATTTCAGGAGATTTGTATGAGTTTTCAAAAGATTTTTAATAATTTCCGGAGATTTCCATGACTTTTTCATGTATTTTGGAATTTCAGGAGATTTCCAGGAGCTCCTGGTAAATTAGGCGGCCGCGGAAAATCTGTTATAAGTTATAAAATGGTTAAATGGTTTAATTTAATAATTTACACCTAGAATTAGCGCGGGTCCTATGAAAGTGTGGGGCCCACTGCGGTCACATAGGTTATGATAGGTTGCAGTGGGCTAAGGCCGGCCCTTACGCTGTGGTTTGAATATAAATATATAACAAGTAATCTACTCTGTATTTACCCGTCACTAAATAGCAGTGCCGGACATAAACATTATGGGGCCCAATGCGAAACGCAATTCGCGGTGCCCAGTTTGGGTAGGGATACGGATTATAAATGAAAATTAAGAGCTTATATTAGAAAAGACATTCGTCTTTGCATTTTATTCATCCTTTACTACGTACAGAATTACATTACGAGCCTTGCGTGTAGCGAAGTCATACAGTACATCATAAAAATTCTGTTTCCTACATAGCTCACGCTCAATAGCAAGAATTACCAAATGTTTTAATCAATCTACGAGAATAGTTGAACTAAAGTAATTCTTCATTAGTTTGAGGCGCGAGAAACTTCTTTCACCAGATCCCAAATTTACAGGATACTGCTGTTTTTAATATCTCGCGTAGGATTGACATTTTCCACATTGAATGACAGCCTAAAATGACAATTTTTGTGTATCTATTTCAGGAGATTTGTATGAGTTTTCAAAAGATTTAAATAATTTCCGGAGATTTCCAGGACTTTTTCGTATATTTTGCAATTTCAGGAGATTTCCAGGAGCTCCTGGTAAATCCACAGGAGGCCGCGGGAAATCTGTTATAAGTTATACAATGCTTTAATTTAATAATTTATACACCTAGAATTAGCGCGGGTCCTATGAAAGTGCGGGAAAGATCACGGTCACCTAAGGCCGGCCCTGCAAAATAGCGGCGTATGCTACGCCGTCGGTCGACTAGTTCTTTATAGCAAGGGTACATTCCCCCTGCCATCCTTTAAGCGTATTGTAATCATTGATTAGTGTTTGTATATGCCGAACGCTAATTTGCATAACTAGTATTATTAATTAAAGACACTTTGCTTTACGATTAGTAATTTGTTAGGAATGTCATTATAGCTCTTTTATTTCAAAGATCTTATTAGATTACACCTAAGTAACAAATTTTAATATATATTGAACATATGTTTCCATTCCATCATTGCCATTACACATAACCTAAGAAGAAATAGTAGAAACCCTTCCCTGGTTTTAGGTGCCAATATTAATTGAAAACAATCAATATCAGCGGTAGGCGTCCACCTAAACAAAACGTCGTGATAACCAAGGGGCAAGAACCTCCCAAAAAAAAGAGGCATTGAGCCTCCCCCCCCCCCCCCCCCCCAAAGAAAAAAAACATCAGTGCTTTGTTCTTAACAAAGAGAGACAGGCATGTCGAGCGTTAAGTCAATCAGGTAACACCATAACGGGAAGTCCTTCAGATAGCGGTAAAGAAAACATTACTCGTTTTTCTAGTCTCTATTATGTAAGGTAAATTTACCTTATGATAGAGATAGCCACATAGGATGTCAAACATTATTTGCATTCCTCTTTACAAGATCCAATTAGGTTATGTCTGAGATAAAGATCTTGCGGGTCTTATTGTAAACATCAAGCTACGATCTCATTGACTCGCGTATGAACGGGAAAAAAACGCTATACGACGCCTGCACCTTCACCTCCACCTATCGCTTAGGTTGTTGAATCGTTTGGGGCACCACACAAGATCTGTTGACCGTCTTTCTTCATTCTTCTCTGTCTTTTGTATTGGATAGAATTTATTTCAATGACAAGCCTGTCCATTCTTGTATGTTGTCTTCCCAACACTTTCTCTGACTCTACTTCTTATTCTTGGTACAAGTTGAAGGTGGAAGGTTTTCTCGAGTACTGAGGTCCTTGTAATATGCCCATAGAGTTTTACTTTGCGTTTTTTTTTTACAGTAGTTATGTTTCAATAGCTGTTTTAATCATGTTTTTAATCTGTTCATTTTGCGATGTAGTCTTTGTGGTACATAACAGATCTTTTTTTTAACTGTAGTGTTAATAAAATATTTTTAAAGATAGACTAACAATTCTAGAGCTACACGTAGGCCGTAGGCTTAAATCAGAACGTAGTCATACACAAATCTATCAGCATTTTATGAAAGAAAATGATGAATTAACTACATCGAGGAAATCACGAGGACCACAAGACCACCTAGACCCCTTCCTCACAGCCCCCCCCCCTTTCCAAAACAAAATATAGATGGCCGACACAAGCATCAAGTCGCGAGGCTTTTCATTAGACTAACAGATGTCCAATTTTAATTATTACCTGATACAACTACAGAACCACGTACATAAGTGTGTGTGTACATTAGGTTTCAGTTTGAAACGTCAACACAAAAGTGAAGCAAACTTCTGAAACAATGAAATGATTCCAGAAAGTTACATTAGTTGAGGACAGCACGCAGTACGCCTACAATATTGTATATAGTCTGAGAAAATGGGGAAACAAATATAGCCACGTATTCAATAGTCCTGTCCAGGGCGCCAACTATAGAACACCCGATTCGAAAAGTCCAACCTCGATAAAAAAATGTTAATTCTATTTTTTTTTTTTTTTGGGGGGGGGGGTTGAATCAAAATGGTCGAGTGGTCTTCGTTGTTGCTAGACACTTATCTTTATATCTGTAATAACACTAGACTCTATATGTCAGCTGAGTTGTTGGACATATTTATCTTAGGCTTAATCAGTAACCAAAATAGGAAGTTTGGTTAAGGTTGGCTCAATACCTTACAATCAGGACTATTCTCAATAAAACATTTACAATAAGTTTCTGATGACGAAATGCCGAATAGTTCTATGATTCGCAGTAATTTGGAAGTCTAACTACTTTGTTCAGCTGCTATTGATCTAGTGACAGCAAGCTTAATCAGCTTGGTAATGGCAGAAGATATAATGATCACATTTAAGTCATGGCACATTAAACAGTTCACATTGTAAGAATCACTGTAGCCCAAAGCACTATCCGCTAGCTCACAACAACTTGACTAATTATTTCCTAACATCAATAAAGTTACGTTTCTTTTCCGGCTTATTTCCTGGACTAAACTATGTCATTTTTATTGACATAATGTTTTATATAAAACGTTATTTTCAACTAACATGTTAAATTATAGATGATAATAAAATTGAGAGATTTATTTTCATTTATTTCTCAAACATATAATTGTTTTATCATTAGCTGTTTTTTTTTATTTACGAGTACTTAATAACTGCCAGTATTAATGAGATTGATATAATAAGATCTAGTTACTTTTAATATTTGGCTGTAATTTTGGTGATTGATAGCTAAAAAAATATTTGAGATATGATTATGACATATATAAATAATGTAATTGAACCAAATGTAAAGTCTCTAACATAAGTTTGATGTTTGGGATGGACAAACTTTTGATGGAGGTAGAGAGTCGATGAAATCACATCAGATCTTCTTAATCTCTCTCCGTCTGAATTTCTTTTATTGTCTCTCTCCATCTTTCTTAATCTCTCTCAATCTGAATCTTTTATTGTCTCTCTCCATCTTTCTTAATCTCTCTCCGTCTGAATCTCTTATTGTCTCTCTCTATCTTTCTTAATCTCTCTCAATCTGAATCTCTTATTGTCTCTCTCCATCTTTCTTAATCTCTCTCCATCTGAATCTCTTATTGTCTCTCTCCATCTTTCTTAATCTCTCTCCGTCTGAATCTCTTATTGTCTCTTTCCATCTTTCTTAATCTCTCTCAATCTGAATCTTTTATTGTCTCTCTCCATCTTTCTTAATCTCTCTCCGTCTGAATCTCTTATTGTCTCTCTCTATCTTTCTTAATCTCTCTCAATCTGAATCTCTTATTGTCTCTCTCCATCTTTCTTAATCTCTCTCAATCTGAATCTCTTATTGTCTCTCTCCATCTTTCTTAATCTCTCTCAATCTGAATCTTTTATTGTCTCTCTCCATCTTTCTTAATCTCTCTCAATCTGAATCTCTTATTGTCTCTCTCCATCTTTCTTATCTCTCTCCGTCTAAATCTCTTATTGTCTCTCTCCATCTTTCTTATCTCTCTCCATCTAAATCTCTTATTGTCTCTCTCCATCTTTCTTAATCTCTCTCAATCTGAATCTCTTATTGTCTCTCTCCATCTTTCTTAATCTCTCTCAATCTGAATCTCTTATTGTCTCTCTCCATCTTTCTTATCTCTCTCCGTCTAAATCTCTTATTGTCTCTCTCCATCTTTCTTAATCTCTCTCAATCTGAATCTCTTATTGTCTCTCTCCATCTTTCTTAATCTCTCTCAATCTAAATCTCTTATTGTCTCTCTCCATCTTTCTTATCTCTCTCCATCTAAATCTCTTATTGTCTCTCTCCATCTTTCTTAATCTCTCTCAATCTGAATCTCTTATTTTCTCTCTCCATCTTTCTTAAACTCTCTCAATCTGAATCTCTTATTGTCTCTCTCTATCTTTCTTAATCTCTCTCAATCTGAATCTCTTATTGTCTCTCTCCATGTTTCTTAATCTCTCTCAATCTGAATCTCTTATTGTCTCTCTCTATCTTTCTTAATCTCTCTGAATCTGAATCTCTTATTGTCTCTCTCTATCTTTCTTAATCTCTCTCAATCTGAATCTCTTATTGTCTCTCTCCATCTTTCTTAATCTCTCTCAATCTGAATCTCTTATTGTCTCTCTCTATCTTTCTTAATCTCTCTCAATCTGAATCTCTTATTGTCTCTCTCTATCTTTCTTAATCTCTCTCAATCTGAATCTCTTATTGTCTCTCTCTATCTTTCTTAATCTCTCTCAATCTGAATCTCTTATTGTCTCTCTCCATCTTTCTTAATCTCTCTCAATCTGAATCTCTTATTGTCTCTCTCCATCTTTCTTAATCTCTCTCAATCTGAATCTCTTATTGTCTCTCTCCATCTTTCTTAATCTTTCTCAATCTGAATCTCTTATTGTCTCTCTCCATCTTTCTTAATCTCTCTCCATCTAAATCTCTTATTGTCTCTCTCTATCTTTCTTAATCTCTCTCCATCTAAATCTCTTATTGTCTCTCTCCATCTTTCTTAATCTCTCTCCATCTAAATCTCTTATTGTCTCTCTCCATCTTTCTTAATCTCTCTCCATCTAAATCTCTTATTGTCTCTCTCCATCTTTCTTAATCTCTCTCAATCTGAATCTCTTATTGTCTCTCTCCATCTTTCTTAATCTTTCTCAATCTAAATCTCTTATTGTCACTCTCATCTTTCAGAATCTCTCACTTATTTCTCAATTTCTTTGTGTCTCTTAGAAATTATACATGATGCTTGCATTTTTTCCCATGTACTATTTCTGAATTATTTTTTTTAACGCTTGATGTTTCTTGACTAGTAATATGTAACAGCTCGTTAAGACATTTTACTTTTTTACATTTGAGTTCTATATATGAATGGAAAACAATTTGATGCATATGTTTTTGAAAACAGGTTGGTGCATATGTTTTCAGTCTGTAACTACTAATAAAACTTTAAAGTTTACTTTTTAGCTCAAGATATTGTAGTCTTATACCAAAGGCACTACCGGCCACCATCAACTGATTTTATTATATATTTTGTATGAAGGTCCACTTGGTTTTAGAGCATACAGATATTAGTACTCAGTGGTTGAAAAACTAAAATTACAATAGGCCTATTCTTAGCGTGTTAACAACCGAAGGGGTGGTGACCACTGACCCTACAGACATTTTCGTGACCCTGAACATTCGTAGGAAGTGGCTACTGCTGCAGAACTCCCCTATCATCTGGACAATGTTTAGAGGACACAGTAAAGTGGACTTCGGTGTATTGCTTCCCTTTTAGTTGACCTCAATCAGAGCAAGAGAATGTCAAACACGTATCAAATTCTACTACTGCTAGAACTGAGATGTCGACTACTACATATGAGTATGTAAAGGATATGTTCTTTAGAGGGGTGCACATTTTTTTTAAGTAATATAGAAATATAAAACTTATCTAAGGGGAATAATCACAAAAAGATTCACTGCAATCTTTCTTAATACTGCCGGAATAAGCTCCCTTTTATATGTAGGAAAAAAAAACAATTGTAAAAGTTCCCCTATCAGACCTGCGATGTATAGAATGAAATTAATTATTAACCACTTATGGATTAACTAATTGTTTAATTTTTTTATGGATTCGTGATTTCTCGTCGACTATTAACAATTAGGTCAAATTTAAACTTGATCCGAAACGGGAAGTGGAAGAGGATATGCAGAGGTACATAATATTTGTATTGGTAATGACTCCGAATAAAAAGATACTTCTCTCAAAAAATTAGGATTTATTTATCTTTTTCGATACCAAACAAAATATTAAACAACAATAATTAACAAACTAATTGTTTAAAATTTATTATGTATGTTTTGTTAGGTACAACAAATAATTACGTACATTTTAAAATGATCCGAGAATGGGTCTAAGTCTAAGAGTACAAAAAGTGTCCCAGACAGTCAGACAGTCAGACAGTCAGAGTAATAATACAAACATTAATAAAAGTAAAACAAATACAAGTTTCTCTTATACTGTATTTTTTAAATTGAGATTAATCGTAGTTGGTCTCAAGTTGTCACTCTACCTACATCATAGTTCTACATTATAAAAGCTACCAAAAATTAGCTATCATCACATATACCGTTGCTACTGTTATGTTAATTTACATTTATCTCGTAGTCCTTTTGTAGTGCATACGGAACTACAGATCAGTGGCCATTGAATTTCAGCCAGTGGAACCAAACTCAAGGAGAAGGTAACTCAACTATGACTTCCTTGCTTTCGCTAGATTCTGGTAATTGCAACAAAACTTACCTGTCTATAGAGGATACCTGGCCTTGGTAAGATTTGTTAAAAATAGTCAATTGTCTACTTTAAATTAAGTAAGGATTTGTTAGTAAGTTTCCAAATATTTTTTTAAAATGTATTAATGTATTGACTTATGTATTTCTAATTTTAAAAAGGTATACATTCATAGTTATTTGTGACGATCACACTTGCCGGGGATTTAGGATCATACTCAACAATTCAATGAAATGAAGAAAGAAACATCTCTCTGTATTTTCTTAAAACTTTTAAATAATACTTCTCCAACTTTCACATAAAATGACTTCTAAATTCAATAACAACTTGACTTGAGACTTCATAAATAAAACTTAAATGATACATGAAACTTCACTTAGTATAACTTCAACTTTAACTTATAAAACTTTAACTAATGGACCCGCTAATATCACAAAACGTATAACTATTACTAATCGAGGACTGAGCGAGGACCATCGCTCTACAAGAACTACTACTATGCGAGGAACCCGTCTAACTGACTTTCCCCTAATTTTTACTTTCTTTGATCGTAGTTCCAGAATCATGGAACCTTCTCCCCTAATTATTTTAGTAACTTTGACCTTCTAGAAGCTGACGTGTACTATTTTTTCATTTAACCACTTTCTTTGATTGGATACCTAAAATTAACTTGTTTACGCTGGACACTTGTACTGGTTTGAACTCGCTTCTAGAAACTGGTCGAAATAGGTCACAGACTCGACTCGTGACATTACTGTAAAAACGAAGATGATTGTATCAAAATATGAAGTTACGCCAGCATTCAATTAGGAAAACTTGCGCCCTCAGAAATCCCCGTCACCTTGCTTTATCATTTTTACAAAAATACAAAAAAAAAAAACAACAACTCTAACTCCTGCATACATAGGTCTTGTTTGAAATATACATCATTCATTTTTAAAAAAGGCACCAGAATTGTATAAAATAAGATACATTCTGTAGGTTTTTTTTAATTAATAGCATATTACAAAAATTGATTAAGACTTACAAAGGCTGTAAAAATTGTCATCATCACTGTTTTCCATGTCTTATATATTTTAAGCTTCTGAAAAAATCGTTTTAGTTTACTAGTTTGAGATTGGCTTAGAAACTGGGGTAACTATTGAGATTGGCTTAGAAACTGGGGTAACTATTGAGATTGGCTTAGAAACTGGGGTAACTATTGAGATTGGCTTAGAAACTGGGGTAACTATTGAGATTGGCTTAGAAACTGGGGTAACTATTGAGATTGGCTTAGAAACTGGGGTAACTATTGAGATTGGCTTAGAAACTGGGGTAACTATTGAGATTGGCTTAGAAACGGGGGTAACTATTGATATTGGCTTAGAAACTGGGTTAACTATTTATAATATAAGTAGGGACACTACTTGTTTGTTTTTTTCTTAGTCAGAAGTCTGCCTGTATCGCTAGGCTGTTTTACAACCTCTCATAACAGGTTATTCTTTTATTCACTTAACAAATACCAATTTCTGGATGGCTACCTGGTCGTGCGGTGGACTGTCGTTCGGACTTTTCGATAGTCCTGGACCTATAACTGCCGTCCCCCTTCGTCCAGCGGGATGGTTGGACTAAGAAGTAAATTATCTTCATCTCTGAAGTAACATCCGAAACATGTCAAACAAAATTATCTTCATCTCTGAAGTAACATCCGAAACATGTCAAACATTTTACAAAGTTTTTAAAAACATTTTCATCTAGCCAGGTGGACACTATTAAATGATAGTTCTGATGTCTCAAACATCTCGCCTACTGCGACAGAGAAATATAGCCTAATTATAACATTTATAATAGTAAGCGACCATGAAAAATAGTTAAAATAGCAATGTACCCTATTATGAATTCAGTTGAAGGAACTGTGAGACCTGACCTTAAATACATCTTCAAGAATGTAAAAGCTTATAGCAAAAGAAGTATTTCTGAAGCCCAGCCACATTAGAAACTATGAATTTTTGTTTGCTTATGCAAAGCTTCGATCTGGCAGTACTAGAAAATGCGTATTAGTACATTTTATAATGACACTAGACATATGTTACCCGCGACCCGCGGGTCTTTATTTGCGCATTACTGTCGATATAGTCACTGAGAGTGTTTTGTAAACAATTAAACGAAATAATAATGTAATAAGCGAATGTGTCAATGTAAAAATAGTGTGAATGAAGCTATCAAATCAAAATAGCTAATAGGCTTAATTAAATCCATTTTTTTTTTCAAATTAAAACATTTGCTTGTAGGCCTACATATATTTGATTAAAATTTGAGATGAATAGACTAAATTTTGTATGTTCATGTGTATAAAGTATAAAGTAGATCTTGAGGTAGACGTAGATCTAAATCTACACTAATCTAGAGTTCTGTGCTGCGCATGCGTGAACTTTTTTTCATGAATGAATATATATATATGGCTCCTTTTGTCTCGAAAGGCAATGGATGCGCCCAAGTGAGTCACTGGTTTTGGCTTAATCTTGAGACGGGGCAGAATCTGGTGTGGCTAATCAAGCCAATTCTAGAACGGCAGACTTTGCCACAATTCGTACATTTGTATGCCTCTGATTTAGGGCTAGCAGACAGGGCAGCTTTCTTTTTTTCCCTCTTGATTAAAGCCGCTTCAATTCTTTTGTTCTCAGCAAGGGTTGTCCCAGCACGCACAGTCTGTCTCCATGCACTCCGGTCTTTGGCTATGTTTTCCCACATACTTTCACTGATGCCTGAGGCTCTCATGTCTCGCTTGCAGACATCTCTATATGTTAGTCTTGGGCGGCCCTTGGGTCTGACTCCTTCCACAAGCTCAGCATATAAGATATCTTTCGGGATTCTACCATCTGGCATGCGGGTGACATGTCCGAGCCAGCGTAATCTCCTTTGTGTCAGAATAGTTTCCACTTGCGCTGCCTGAGACGCATAATGGGCATCTCTTGGAGGGACCATGTCTCCAATCAGGAAGTTTTGAGACTGGCCAATATGAACAGCATGTATGCTCTCCTGAATGAATATAGACCTATCTCAACACGGCTACGCAGCTTTAGCGAACAGCGAACGAATGTATTAAAAAATGCTTTAGAAAAACAAATTTGAATGTTAATTTGATTAAAATATCAAATGAATGGACAATAATTAGTATGTTTATGTGTTAAAGCATAAAACTATCTTTGCGAAAAGAAGTTTTATCATCTTAGAGTTCAGTAAGAGTTTTAGACCTAGGCCTAGGAATAGACTCAGACCTCAGAAGAGAGATGTGTTAATGTGTAACCATTTGGTAATGTCTAATGAAAGAATGTTCGCCAGGAAATCTGTAGATATCAGGAAATAATTTATGTAAAAAATGCTTTTGAATAATCTAGTGGATTGGATTTATATGTATGTTAAACTTAGCTAATGATCCTTTCACGTTATTTCTCTTTCGCTACGAAAATAAAATTAGGTTTGCGAATATGGGTTTACCCGAAGTCGATACATTCTTATCTATTAAAAACGAAAAGAGCGATAGCTTTGTTAAATGAATGGGATTATAAAGTGAACAATTAAACGAAATTATATTTAGTACGCGATTCATGAATGAATATAGATCTAGGCCTATCTCAACTCGGCTTCGCAGCTTTCGTAGGCGAATGTAGCTTTAGAAAACCAAATTTGAATGTTTATTTGATCAAAATATGAAATGAATAAAGTATAAAACTATCTGTGCGAAGAGAAGTTTTATCATCTTATAGTTGAATTAGAGTTTTAGATCTAGGGATGGGATTATAAAGTAAACAATTAAACGAATTAATTTTTAGTAAGCGATTCATTACGGAATTGTCTAATGAAAGAATGTTCGTCAGGAAATCTGTAATCACAGATATAAGGAACTAATTAATGTAAAAAATGCTTTTGAAACACAAAATTGAAGGTTAATTTTATTATATAATGAAATCTATGGATCTTCTTTTGTATTTTCATGTGTCAAAGTAAAAAACTATCTGCGCAAAGTGTATTTCTTAAAATTAGATCTAGGTCTAAATCCTTTCTATCTTTTCTAATGTCAACATTGTAGACATGGCCTAGATCCATAAAATACTATAGCTGTAATAGAGTCGGACAACATTATTTTTTTTTTAGGGTCTTACGTTTGTTTTAGGGCTACAATACATACACTAAGGTCTAAGTTGGTACCCAAGGAACATTCCTGCCAAGTTTTATCAAGATTGGTCAAGCGGTTTTGATGTCTATAAGTAACATACATCCATACATACCCCTCACATTCTACTTTATAATATAGATTATTATTAGCAGATCTAGTATTCCTGGCAATTTTTTCTAAATCATGTTTAGCTTACCACTACTATCTAGGTAAAGTAGCTCTCTGCTGCATGTCCTAAAATAATTCGATACTCTTCTTTATTTATATTGTGATACATTCAGTGGCGTAGCTACCAATGTGCGGGTGGTGCGGGACGCACAGGGCACCAAGTGGAGAGGGGCACCAAAATTCCCCCAGTGTGTATTAATTTCCTATTTCCCTGAGCGTTTCAGTAAAAACGACTAATTGTATGGACACAAACAAACATAAACTACTGTATTTTAAACATGAACTAACGATTTATAAACTAGTCATGTCGCTAATTTATTTCATCTCCTTGACTATTTCTTCAATACAATGTAAGCTATAGAACAGTTTGAATCTAATTACTAGATTTATTTCGGACACACGGTACATGTTGTTACTACACTGATTAATGCTCTGTAATATAAAGAGGAAGAGGATAGGCCAACCTTTTCTTACTTCATTGTTTAGTCCATTGGTTTAATCTAGATATTGAGTTTACAAATATAGCTCTAAACAATTGTCTTAGTTTATTCATTTCTTTATGATTCTTTATAGTTTAATTTTGGAAATAATTCTATTGTAATAATATTTTTAAATAAGCTAACCTTTGTTTTCTACGAGTTTTTTTTTAACTAACTAGATAATTGTAATACTGTAACGTAAACAAAATGATGAACAGTGCTCAAGACTGACTAGTCTGGCTGGCGCCTCAAAACCCTTTTAAGCTCAGACGGAGAAATTGGCATCTCTGGTTCTGTCCGGTCTGGGTAGACAATAAGGGCCCCATACCCGGATCTATCGAGGTCCCTCATTACCGACCCATCGTTATGACAGAAAATGGCATCTGGTGGGTTGGACTTTAGTGTAGCTGATGCCAAGTTTTGGAGTATGGCAGGTGTTAATCGCCTCTTGGTGGCTCCCTCTTGCCCTATAAGAGACATGTTTATTTGTGGGATCGGAAATCTCCTCCACGGTCTTCTAATAGAAATTCTGTCAGTGGAGAGCCCAGCTGATTTTGACAAATTGGCCGCAATGTGGAGGAACGATCGCATTTTTATGCGGTTCCTCTCTCTCCACTGGTGCACTAAGATTGTGGTGGGTAGCCTAGAGTCGCCCCTTTTGTAGCGCTAGTAGGCCGTAAGTACCGCCCTCTCCTTCCTTAAATGTAAAGGGGCCACGTTTGTTAAGATTTCAGCAGTGTTTGTTGGGCTTGTCCGAAAGGTGCCACAAATGAACCTTAGTGCCTGTGATTATACTCGCTCGAGTGATTCGAGGGCAGTTTTACTAGCATATACTTGAACTGTATAGCTGTACTCAATTTGTGATCTGACTGCCCCTAAGTACAATGTGCGTAGTATGTCAGCTTTGGCACCCCCACTTTGTGCTGGTCAGCTTTCTTAGTAACGCTAACTTTTTCGAGGCTTTTCTTTCAAAGAAGAGCTACGAAGAGAAATTTATTCTACCTTGGACAGGATTGTTCAAGAAATAATCACCCGATTCGAGCAACTTCATGATGTAGCAGATAAATATGAATTTTTTTCGCCTTCCCAGCTATTAAATCCTTAAGTCGATATCAATCTCGATAGTACTCCTAGCGACATTAATAAAAACGAATTTCTGCTGGAGCGAAAGAGGCTTCAACGGTTTGTCACAGTTTCATCAGAAGTCTCCGAACTTCCAAAACAAGGACCTGTTGAGCTCTTGAAATTTAAAAAAAAAATATCAGCTAGATGATTCAGTCCTGAATATCGTCATCATAATTCGCATATTTTTGACTATTGATACTTTTGCCAGCAAGAAAGCACGTAAAATTCATTTGTAGTATGTTTATGTAAAAGTGATTTTTTTTTTGAATTAACAATATTTGATTAATGAATACATATTATTTTGAACAAAAAAGTAAGGTTTTGCAATGTTATTAATTAGTTAGTTGTTTTTTTTTTTGGGGGGGGGGGCATCAAGATAAGGTACCGCACCAGGCATCATATACTCTAGCTACGCCACTGGATACATTACTGTTAAGTTTCCATACACTGTGCAAGACCTACTAATACTAATATATTAACATTTATAAACAGTACTACAGATCGCTGAAACATTTATAATTTTATATATTTTTTATTTTACGGTTCCTTGATGGGACGAGACCATTGTTAATAACAATGGTCTAGCGTCCAAGAGTAATGGTCCTGGGAAAATGTCTTTTTAAAATATATATATATGGCTATTTAAGTAATAGTAACTTATATTATTTTCTCCTTAGGTTGGCTTACATTCTTACTATTATTAGCGATGGAATAGTGGACTATTATCTATGGGCAATATGTGCAGTAGGTGTGCCTGGGAATATACTTACCATACTGGTAGTTCTGACTATGGAATCGGTTAGCCCAGCTTCAATTTTGGTGGCTACGCTCTCAATGTGTGATTTGTTGACACTAGCTATCAAGTTCATCGGAATGCAGTTCTACCTCTTACGAATCAGTGTGGGGACCTCTGGTTGCATCGTCTCCATGGCTCTGGGAATGTTCCTAGGCTCCATGGCGAACTGGTCTCTGATTCTCATCTCTGGTGAGAGATGCATAGCCGTCTGCTTCCCACTCAAGCGCGGCTACTTGTTGACTAAAGGCAGAGTCTGCAACACCATCGCAGCCATGTCCGCCACACTACTGGCAATCAGCTTGACCACGTCCATCTTGACTGTAGATGAAGTGACGGGGGAGTGGTACTGTTCTCCGGACGTGGAGCACGGAGCGTTCTACTGGGTGATTGGAACTCTGTACGTCAACGTCCCTTTCGTCAGCATCACCTTCTTGACCAGCGCGGTGTTACGAGGTCTTCGCCTCTCCGGCAAGAGGCACGCACGTCTCATCAGGCAAGCCACTGCAGCAGACAAAGCCGACCCGAGACAGACCATTGCCAATAGAGCTGAGGTCACTCTTACCACCATGATGGTTGCTTCCGCCTTGCTGTTCCAGGTTCTCTTTCTTCCTGCTCTTATTGTCCCTCTGGTCTTCAACCCGCCTGCAGATGATATCACAGTAGAAGCCCAATGGAGACTCTTCTCTGAGATACGATACCTCCTTCTTGATCTTTCACACGCTCTAAACTTTTTCCTCTACTTCGTTACAGCCAAGAAGTTTCGTAGCCACGTCATCAAGCTGCTGTCTGTAAGCTACTGTTTACACACACTTAGAAGAAGGATTGGCCTCAGAGGAATGCGTCATTTGGATTGATTTTATCCAAGATTCAGATTTGATTTTCCTTGGGCTGTTGATGCAACAACACAACAGTGTTTAATGATTTACTGCATAGCTTAAAGAGTTAAGACAAAAACAACTCCCTTATAATGCCAGATTATAGAAAGTGGAGGCCCCCGAGTAGGATTTTTGAGATCTACCTGTTCAAGCGTCAATATAAATGCCCCTAATTATATGAATTCATTTAAAACCATGTCATATTTTGTTAGGAATGAACTATTGAACACGCACATTTCATGTTATCTCCCTTATTTTCCTATTAAAATGCATATTTTTAAAAAGATTGTTTAATTTTGAAATGTGAAGGCTCCGTTTAATGGTTAGAAAATGGGCAGCGTCCTAAACTATCGTAAAACCGGCTCGAAATGTTCGTTCAGTAATAAACTTACCTCAGAAGATATGTCCTCCTTCAGTCGTAGAACGACTATTGTTCATTTCGAGCACTTTTTCATATGGCTGTGAAGCCCTATTTTGGAGAGACACTCCCGTCCACATATATTGCAAGTCAAGGTGACTTTCACTTTGGTGGTAGAGGAGCTGGCCATTTTCCGTGTGGCACGCTTTTTTTTTCAAGAGCTGAGGCCCAAGTCACAGTCTCTCTCCAACTAGTGTGGTCTAATGCCATGTCTTCCCAATGGTCGATATCCATGTTCACTGCTTTGAAATCCCGCTTTATCACATCTACGTAACGGAGGGGGGGGGGGCAACATGTTTTTTTTTAGCCAGACGCGAGTTGCCCGTACAGAATGATTTTCGGGATGCGATTGTCCTCTATCCCTCGTACATGTCCGAGCCAGCGCAGGCGGCGTTACCTAAGGAATGTAAAGATGCTGGGAAGACCTGTTCTCGCGAGGAACTCGGTATTGCACACTCTTTCTTTCCATGTTATTTTAAGGATCCTTCGAGGCAGCGCAAGAGGAATGAGTCTAGTTTCCTCTCTTTTGTGTAGGTTGTCCACGACTCACTGCCGTACAGTAGCGTGCTAAGAACGCATGCCCTGTAGACCTTCATTTTGGTCGCTGTGGTGAGCTTCTGGTTTTCCCAAACTCTTGGTCGGAGTCTAGCGAAGGTTGATGCGGCCTTCCCTATGCGTTTTTTTATCTCCTCTTCTAGAGACACCTTGGATTAAAGATCCAAGGTAGCAGAATTCGTTAACGGCATCTAGCTTGTTATCGTCAATGAGGATGGATGGTGGTAGCAGATGGTCCCAAAACATTAGTCTAAGACAAGAACGAGTTATAAACGTTAGGGTGTTTGATCGAGACCTAGCTAATCATCCGACGATGCAGAAGTCTTTCTCCATAATTAAGTCAGTTTAGGAATATGTTTCTTCATAAACGCACAATAAAATTCGAAAAAAGTTGTCTAAATAAATATGTGTGTTTGTATTTTGCCTTGAGTTAAAATTAGTGGCATGTTTCACTCTACACTGTCTATTTTCAAAAGCCAAATAACACCTCCAGGTAATATGAAAAAAAAATGTTTACGCGCATAGCACCGAAACCGCCACACATAACCGATGTAAAACCGTTAACACGTGTTAAGCCGTTAACCCATAACATAATGAGTTGATGGGAAATGCAGAAAAAAGAAGTCTAAATCGTACCCTTTTATCATACGCAGGCCCTTTCTGGCTTATTTTTATTTACTGTTTTTTTATTTTTTGGTACAGGGTATTTCTTGTGATCTTAGTAATCATAGATTGGCAATAATTTTTATACATTATTTGAATAAGTTCGAAAAATCATCATAAAACAAAATCACTCATAAAAACAAAATCACTCATAAAAATAAAACAAAATCACTCATAAAAATAAAACAAGTCATAAAAACAAAACGTCATAAAAACAAAATCACTCATAAAAAGTTCTCTATGTGAAACGAGTTGTATTAGCTTATTAGTAACATTTATACAGTTATTAACAAGCTTGACACTGGCCTAGTTTGTAAAGTTTTGTTGCGTGGACCTTAAGCTCTACACTAACAAGAAGGCTAGAGTATGAATTGAGATTCGACACCAGCTGAGTTGAGCTGAGTTGAGTTGAGCTGAGTTGAGCTGAGTTGTGTTAACCTGGTGCCACTATGCAGCGGGAAAACAAAAATGTTCCCAGATATCCTCTTCCTCCACGTGTGCAGACCAGAAACTGACCAGATGGTACTGGGTAGGCTGTCACGCTGTTCAGTGGTTACACAATAGCTTTAAGAAAACAACTATGTGGAATCTGTGGATATTTATGTTACATCAATTTATTCTCTTTAAAAATATTTTTAAAATATCCGTTTTAATGTCTTTCTTTTTCTCTTCGTTCTCATTGTTCAAATCATAAGATTCGGATCAGTTATCCTATATCGGAGATGAACCGATCAATGCTTTCCAGATTAGGCATTTCTCCGTATGTTCTTAGTTTTAATTTCTAATTATCACGTTGTTGTTTTTCAAATAAATATTACTATTTTATTAATCAGTACACTAACCTCAACGGATTAAAACTATTCTGTACAGCTATCTTATATAGTGTGCATTCTTCGGATTTCTTCGTCTGTTCAGAATACCTAATAAAACTAATACGATCTTACTATTCACGTGAAGTAAACAATTACTAGACAGCACTGATCTAGATTCTATATCAGTGACTCACAACGATTGCAACATTGGCTAAGCAGGGGGTCTACCAAATATGGGAAAATATTGCAAGGTGTGTATGAGTCAAAAAAAGTTTGGGAACCACTGTTCAAGATGATGTTCTAGTTGCATTAGCTGTACAAAAAGGACTACGTCCCCCAAACCACTAGTTATGTCAGTGATCTACTCGTGGGTATATAAAGTTCATTTTTAGAGGTCCCCAAAATGGAATAAGCTGCTGTTAGTTTTATATGGTCTGTCTGTCTGTTCGTCATGTTTCGATCTAAAAAAAAAAAGAATTTCTTATAATGTTTTGCATCTTGCAATGTTCTGGTGTAAATGCTACTCTTTACCTTCTGAAAACGAAAAGTTTTGTTTTTAATATTGTTACGAATCTCACTATCCAGGCTCTCTGCAAACTGCACCATACACCACCAACTTAAAGAACTTGACAACTCAAGGCTCCAAAGTAACATAACACTTTAATAGTTGAATAAATAACAGCCAATACTGTACAATTGGCAACACGTACACTGTACAAATATCTCTCCGATAACACCGTACCGCCGTATCAACTCTTGCACTGGCCTCTCCGTCTCGTTCCGGGCTTGCACTGGGTTCAACAGTTCAGGACTGACTTCACACACTAGGCTCTTTGTGTCGGACTCGATCGCAGACCAAGATCAAGACGCCAGCCGTCTCAACTGTACTTGACAGTACTCCGCACTGAACCGTCGTAATGCTCCGTACAGAACCACACCGCTGAACTGTGCTGTAGTCAACCGGACTGTAGTGAACCGGGCTCTAAACCCCTGCCGTGAACCGTCTTGACTGCGACACCTCCGCTCTTATATAGGGTCCCTGCTGGCCTTCTCGAACCGGACAGGACGCCGCTCGACGTTTCTAGGTGGTCAGATGACTACAACTCTCGTGACACTCCTGAGTTCTGTTCACGACGTCGATCCTTCCCGGACCGCCGTCGATCCTTCCCGAACCGCCGTGTTGACACTCGTCTCGGCTGACCGTCGTAACTCGTCACGGTTAACCGCTCGTCTAGCGCTGGCCTGGGGTGATTTGCGTCGGCTGACTACACTCACACCACTACCCCCATCTGTGCCACCACCAGGTTTATAACAATATTAAATATGTATACCCTTTTTCCATCATAAAAAATCACATGTTTGAACGTTTGTACTATAAATAGTAAGAAAGTAGGGTAACATTAGGACATTGAAGTAATTATTTTACAATAGTTTTATTTGCCCCAAAATATGTCTATGTATAAGTATATATGTGTTGTCTGTAGTCAGAGTGACAAAAAATGTACTCCCACAAGTTTACTTTTGTTTTCAAAAAGAACTAGTGTATTTCGTATAAGACATAGTTGTACGCTGTTTGAAAACAAGATTTAACACTTAATATTTAAAGTTCTTTCTTTCTAACTCAGCATACTGCCCACACAATGTGCACATGCCCGATCAAAGAAAAGGATTCCTTAAAGATGCAATGAATGGAGAGATTGGCGACATCGGCCATTTGTCATTCCATCCCATTAGGCCAGACTCACACAAAAGTTTATCTTCATTACAATCATTTCATTAAATATGTATTCATATCTACAGAGTAATACTAATGTATCCGCTGGTATAAAACTACAACCTTTCACCCTGCACACTCCTAGTTTGTTAGAGAGACGAATGTGTTGGTGATAGTTTAGTTTGCATTGATTCCGAGACTTGGAATATAACAAAACCTGCCGGATTTTTTTTTTACTTACCAGGAAGTGGTGAGACCATTCGGGTTGGGCGCTTTTGAGTTTGCATGAAAACACAACTTAAATTTGTTATTCTTTTTCCTTAAATAGCATTTAGATCTAAGCAAAATATTTGACATTTTGGTAAAATAATGTAACAAGAATAGATGTTCATATATATATATATATATATATATATATATATATATATATATATATATATATATATATATATATATATATATAATTATATATATATATCGACTTGGGTGCATTACTTATTCATATTTCCCAACCTGTGAAATAAGCAAAAAAATGTTACTATTAATACAGAGACCACAACATTATATCGTCCCGAACTACCCACTCTAGTGTTGCTTAACTTCCATTACCAGCACACTCTTTTGACATCTGTGCATCCTTTTTTGCCTACAGGAAAAAACAAATTCTACAATGTTTTATTTTTTTATTTTTTTTTATTTGACATGTTTTGGATGTTCCTTCAGATTTGAAAACGATTATACCCAAAACCAATCCTCCAGCACGACGGCAGGAAGATAGCGGGCAATGTTCGAACCAGGGACATTCGTTAACAGTAGTCCAGAAGGCATACCACAAGATCGGCCAACCATCTCTCTGGCAGTATGGCAGTATAGAGTTAGGCAACAGCTGTATGCTTTCACGTAATGTGATCACAGGCCATACTGTTTGCTATGTACATTTCCTATGTACATTTAGAACTGTGAAACCAAGGGTAATCTAAATTCTTTATATTACTGATTGCTACTATAATAGCAACCTATTCATCAGCTAATAAATAAAAAAACAACTAAATTCATTAAAAAACAATAGAGCCAGCGCTTGTAACGCAGTAGTGCGTAAGCCGGGAGAGGAGGTGAAAGATAAACACTAAGAAAAGTCAAAGGGTTTGAGTAGAGGAAGAAAAAAAAGGAGATATGAAACAGAATGATAGTAGAGAAAAAAATGTTTAGTAAAGAGAGAGAGAGATAGAGGAGAGAAAATAAGCTTCAATAGCTGTAGATAAAGACAAAGCCAGACAGGCACTTACAGAGAAAATGATAAGAGAGGGAATATATATATATATATATATATATATATATATATATATATATATATATATACATATATATATATAGAGAGAGAGAAATAGATATATAGATAGATAGATAGATAGATAGATAGATAGATAGATAGACACATAGATAGATAGCTAGATAGATAGATAGATAGCAGACAGACAGACAGATAGATAGATAGATAGATAGATAGATAGATAGATAGATAGATAGATAGATAGATAGACAGACAGACAGACAGACAGACAGATAGACAGACAGACAGACAGACAGATAGATAGATAGATAGACAGACAGATAGACAGATAGATCGATAGATCGATAGATCGATAGATCGATAGATAGATAGATAGATAGATAGATAGATAGATAGATAGATAGATAGATAGATAGATAGATAGATAGACAGACAGATGTATATATATATATATACAGATTAAAAGTGAGGGAATATATATATATATATATATAGAGAGAGAGAGAGAAATAGATATATTGATAGATATATAGATAGATAGATAGATAGATAGATAGATAGATAGATAGATAGATAGATAGATAGATAGATAGATAGATAGATAGCAGACAGACAGACAGATAGATAGATAGATAGATAGATAGATAGATAGATAGATAGATAGATAGATAGATAGATAGATAGACAGACAGACAGACAGATAGATAGATAGACAGACAGACAGACAGATAGATAGACAGACAGATAGATAGATAGACAGATAGATAGATAGATAGATAGATAGATAGATAGATAGATAGATAGATAGATAGATAGATAGACATATATATATATATATATATATATATATATATATATATATATATATACAGATTAAAAGTGAGGGAGAATGACAGAGATTGAAAACAAAAACGGTTAAAGAAAGAGAGAGAGAGAGAGAGAGTAAAAGTGTTTAAAGACAGAGAGAGAGTGAGTAAAAGTGTTTAAAGACAGAGAGAGAGTGAGTAAAAGTGTTTAAAGACAGAGACAGAGAGAGGAAGAAAGAAAATGAAAGTGAGAAGGATAAAGAAGGAAGAAACAAATGAGAGAAAGACTGAAACATAAACAGAAGAAAAGAGAAAGAGTATAAGCCTATAATGTACGATAGAATGCTTAATAATATACTATTTGAACATAATATGAAGACAAACTACAAGGTAGAAAACAAGAACAAATGTTTTGTACTTTAGTCTTTCTCATTATTTCCATTATTCTACAGTCATGTTCTAGTCCAAACACTGTCAATTAATAAAGCTTTTGGAATATAATATATACGTGGTCTGCACCTAGAAAGAGTACTAGGGTTACACAGCATAACTCACCAGTGGTACAAGCTCTATCAATGCGCGAAAGTGTACAGAGCACCTCTCTTTCACCCTCCCTCCACCACACCCATTCGTTTAACATTTTTATCTTCTCTCTCTCTCTGTCTCGCTCTCTCTCTCACCCTTTCCCTCAGTATTTGAGGCAAACAGCCAATAATAGTTGTGTTAGTGCTCTGTTTTTTTGTTTGCTTGACTTCATGGCCTTTCATTCGGTTGTTTATTGTGCGGTAGATTTGGACTATTTAGCATCACAGCCAAAGTAAACTTTCCGACGACTTTTCCTATAAACCCTCTATTATGTGCCATTAAAGAATTCTTTGTGAAACATCAACAAAAATCGAGTTTTGATCTTCACCTCAATCAGTTCTTATTCATCAATTTCGGCTGGATTTCGGATGCGTTCTTTCTGAGTGAGTATTCTGCTTCAAAATTATACTTTGTGAGACTCGAGCTAAATTGGAGAAATGTTTGAAAATGCGCTCTGTATTGTGTGATAACATTGAAAATAAGGAAAGTAATTCTATTTTCAATATAGAAGAGTTTAAAAGAAAGGGTCTTCTGTACATCAGGTGTACAAAGTAGGAAGATTTTATAAACCATGTATAAAAGCCTGTCTAATAATTTTATGGTTACTTTCGTTATTGTATTATAAAAATTCTAAGCTAGCCCGCTTGTAGCTCTAATTAATGATTTATATTAATGAAGTTGCATCCTCGACATCGTTTGCTTTATTTTTTATGGTTTTGGGGGTAACTACCACTTTCTCACTACGTAGTAAAGGGTTGGGGAAAGGTTTGAGCTAAAATTACACTGAAATAAGAAACTAAATAAAGCAGAACTATAATTATCTAATTCCATTGTGCGTATCCATAGGAAGTTTTTAGGCGAGAATAAAAAAAAATAAAATATTCCACACTTTGATCAGTTACTGGAATGCATTATTAAAGTAAATTACTAGAATTCAAGTCACATAATTCACACATAATACAGTCATTTGAGGTTCAAGCCTAGCCCAAATAAATCGTCGCACACATTGATCTGTTTTATGGATGTTTAAGCACCGTGTTTAAAAAGTACATGAAACCAAAGCAACAATAATTTTAGCAACTTAAGAATTTATTCACTGAATCGTATTCGTTGATTATTAACCACGTGCTTAATTACTGCAATCGCATCGTAGTGGGTAATGGGGCTAAAAGTGTCTCTATATCTTTAGAGCCTCAATTGAAGACGTATGTGAGAATCAAACAGAGACTTGCTACACTAAATTAACGGCTACTTGGAAGAAGCTCAACTTTCTAGCATATCATCTTTTTACCAGGTTATTCTCCCATGCAATAAAAACTGATCCATCATTATAAGTCTGGTGAATGAAGAATACTTCTGGGTTTGATGCCGAAATAGAAGTATGGAATATGAACTTTAGAATTTAAAAAAAATCATCTCTTTAAGCCACACGAGTTGCGAAAAGAACAAAAAACAAGTGATATTTTTTTTTAATTAAAAAAAAATATTTTCAAAATTAAAGATTATATAAGGGAAAAAAATGCAGACCTAATTGTAACATATCTCAATGATGTACAATTTAGTTCACTTACTGATATAAAACAAACGTTAATTAATTATTAAGATTTAATTATCTGCTTTGTTGATTTTTTAAAAATTGATTTATGTTTTGATTGAAACAATGAATACTTGCGCGAAGTTTCAACTTATTACGATAATCTCATGTCGTAAAGTAGAGATTTTTTACCCTGCATTACAATAGCATCAATATGTATACGTTCCTGAATATGAAAGGTGAACCTGTTGAACATTTCCAAACTGAATGGGTTCGGGAATTGGCATTTGAGGTTGCAAGACCTGAATTTGATACTTCAAAGTAAAAACATAATTGTCACAACTGCGTATGATCTTGTGAAGTGCTCTCAAGCAAAGTTACGACTGTGGATAAACCAAATATGAAGAGAAAATCTTGTTCACTTCTCAACGTGCCTGGAACTAAAAAGATTACATACAGCTACAACATTTGGTAATAATGTCTTACACCTGGAATCTTTAGTAGATGCTTTCATAGACCGTTTTTGTGACTTTTTTATACGAGCAAGAATTTTCGTTGTTAGTATCACAGTTCTCATTTGATTCTGAAAATGCTGCTGATAATGTGCAACTAAAACTGATAGAATTGCAGTAAGATTTCTTGTTGAAATCGAAGTATATAGAATTGGCTGTGCCAAAATTCTAGTTATTTATCCTGAACGGTACGTTGAATTGCGGAAACTTGCAGCCAGAATTCTTGCTTTGTTTGCAAGCACTGATCTCTGTGAGCAGTTCTTTTCTATAATGAAAGCTATAAAGGCTCCTTACCGTTCGAGATTATCTGATCAAAATTTGTCATCAGTGATGAAGGTGTCAGTGGCAAACAAACTTAAACCTACATTAATAATCTTATATCCCAGAAAGAATGTCAAGCATCAGGACAAAGAAAATAATCAGTAATCATAGTAACTTTTAATTACCAAATAGTAGGCTAACTAAGGGACAGGTATGCCATTAATTATTGTATTCTATTGTATTATTTATAATTTACATAAAACTAGTAGGCTGTTTTGCAACTGATTTTTTGCTGCGGCTTCTCAGGTCATAGTAAGTTTGTTTTTTTATGAGGCCTTTACACCTTAATGAGTTTGACATGCCTGGTATATGTGATAGTAAATTACCCCTTTATTATCTTGCCATATAGAGGGCAGCTGATGTTTCAGTTCATCTATTTCTTTGATCTACGGTTAACGAGGGTGTCATGTAATAAACACAACGACCAACCGCATTGACTTTCAGTAACTTACGCCAGGTAAACATCCACTTCGTAACTTGCCTTTTTTTTAATTTCAAAAACATTTTTGTGTCAATCCAGCGCTTGGCATATTTCATTTATTTAAAAACTCCTTTCTTGTTGTCTCCCTTTTTAAACTGTGAAACCTTCTAGGTAACGAAAAAATAATAAAAAGAAGTAAATAGAAGTAATAACAGTGCTGTATTAGGGCTTCCCGACCTCTGGCAAAAGGAGTTTATGTCATTTATTTTGGTCTTCCGTCTGGCAGACGTTGCTCTAATTTGTGAACATGTCTGCTGCTTTCTGTAGAGGCATATTATCCTGGTATATTGCGTGCTTCCTTAGTTTAAATAGAAACATTTACTCAAAAAGAGAATTAATTATTTGATTTTAAAAAACGTTCTTCAAAGATGAATATTCCATTCATTCAGCCTACACTCAAGGCTGTTCAATGGAAACCTGTGACTTTGTGCGACTAAAGAGTGTAATTTATTATTATTTATATTTTTTTTGCGTGTGTATCCTTTGCATTTCCGGGTATAATGCGAACGTTGTGTGTTTCAGAACTGATCAACGAATTGTGGACAAAAGAGACAGATACTCCCCATTGAGTCCATTCGAGGCCTTTTGTCAAAGTATGGAGGCGTGGGGGCTGAGAGGCACAGCGCCTGGCTTCCAGACCGGGATCCAGGGTTTGAATCCGGGTGAAGACTGGGATTTTAAAGTACGGGATCCTTGGGTTCCTCTGAGTCCACCCAGCTCTATGGGTACCTAACATTAGTTGGGGAAAAGTAAAAAGGCGGTTGGTCGTTGTGCTGGCCACATGACACCCTCATTAACAATTGGCCACAGAAACAGATGAACTTTACATCATCTGCCCTATAGACCACAAGATCTGAAAGGGGAAAAAATTAGGCCAAGTTCACATCTAACTTTGCATTCACTTTCACCTATCCTTTGATCTGCTGGACAGTTGGGGCACTACACAAGATCTGTCAACCTTCTTTCTCCATTCTTATCTCTCATTTGTCGTTGATATAATTTCATTCGGATGTTCTTTCTGAAAATATTGAAGTCTGCCTGGGTGGACCACTTCGGGGGACGATTTTGAGTTTCCACACAAACTGTGTTTGTAACTTTGTTAAATCTTGTTGTTTTTATAGTCCTACTAGACATATGTTACCCGCGACCCGCGGGTCTTTATTTGCGCATTACTTTCGATATAGTCACTGAGAGTGTTTTGTAAACAATTAAACGGAATAATAATGTAATAAGTAAAGCGAATGTGTCAATGTAAAAATAGTGTGAATGAAGCTATCAAATCAGAATAGCTAATAGGCTTAAATCCATTTTGTTTTTCAAATTAAAACATTTGCTTGTAGGCCTACATATATTTGATTAAAATTTGAGGTGAATAGACTTAATTTTGTATGTTCATGTTTATAAAGTATAAAGTAGATCTTGAGGTAGACATAGATCTAAATCTACACTAATCTAGAGGCTTGTATAGAGTTCATTCTGTGTTGCGCATGCTTGACCTTTTTTCATGAATGAATATAGGCCTATCTCAACACGGCTACGCAGCTTTATTTAGCGAACAGCGAACGAATGTATTAAAAATGCTTTAGAAAAACAAATTTGAATGCTAATTTGATTAAAATATGAAATGAATGGACAATAATTAGTATGTTTATGTGTTAAAGCATAAAACTATCTTTGCGAAAAGAAGTTTTATCATCTTAGAGTTCAATAAGAGTTTTAGACCTAGGCCTAGGAATAGACTCAGTAGAGGGATGTGTTAATCACTGTTAATGTGTAACCATTTGGTAATGTCTAATGAAAGGATGTTCGCCAGACAATACCCGCGGCCTGCGGGCCTAAGTTTGTGTTTACTAATCTAGTGGATTGGATTTAGATGTATGTTAAACTTAACTAATGATCCTTTCAAGTTTTTTCTCTTTCGCTACGAAAATAAAATTAGGTTTGCAAAAATGGGATTACCCGAAGCCGATACATTCATATCTATTAAAAACGAAAAGAGCGATAGCTTTGTTAAATAAATGGAATTATAAAGTGAACAATTAAACGAAATAATTTTTTGTACGCGATTCATGAATGAATATAGATCTAGGCCTATCTCAACTTGGCTTCGCAGCTTTCGTAAACGAATGTAGCTTTAGAAAACCAAATTTGAATGTTTATTTGATCAAAATATGAAATGAATGGACTTTAATTAATATGTTAATGTATTAAAGTATAAAACTATCTGTGCGAAGAGAAGTTCTTTCATCTTAGAGTTGAATTAGAGTTTTAGATCTAGGGATGGGATTATAAAGTAAACAATTAAACGAATTAGTACGCGATTCATTACGGTATTGTCTAATGAAAGAATGTTCGTCAGGAAATCTGTAATCACAGATATAAGGAACTAATTAATGTAAAAAATGCTGTTGAAACACAAAATTGAAGGTTAATTTTATTATATAATGAAATCAATGGATCTTCTTTTGTATGTTCATATGTCAAAGTAAAAAACTATCTGCGCAAAGCGTATTTCTTAAAATTAGATCTAGGTCTAAATCCTTTCGATCTTTTCTCATGTCAACATTATAGACATGGCCTAGATCCATAAAATACTATAGCTGTAATAGAGTCGGACAACTTTATTTTTTTTGAGGGTCTTAAGTTTGTTTTAGGGCTACAATACATACACTACGGTTTAAGTTGGTACCCAAGGAACATTCCTGCCTAGTTTTATCAAGATTGGTCAAGCGGTTTTGATGTCTATAAGTAACATACATCCATACATACATACATACATACATACATACATCCATACATACACCTCACATTCTACTTTATAATATAGATAAAAGTCGAACTAGTGTCAATCTACTCGTGTGTATCTAAAACGGGAACAAGAACTTTTGCAGTTATGTCTTGATGTTATGGGGTATTTATGTTTACAAGTCTTTAGATCCACTGTTACCATAATTAACTCATAAATGGACTGCTCTGTGTAATTTGCATTGCATAATTGGGTTGGTTGGTTCGTATCCCAGGATTGCTCAGCTACGAAGTCATGAAAATCACAGTTATTATTTCAACAGTTCATCAAAAGAAAAATCGAAAGGAAAGGGTAACGGGAAAAAAAAAAAGAAAGATGAAAAGCAAATATTGCTGCCAAAAATTGATTTTACCTCAAGTTTGGCCCTAACAAATCAGGTAAGTTGCTGAATCTCATGGTAACTTTCACGAAGGAACATTAACAACTGAATTTATTCCTGGAGATGAAGCCACCTTAGACAACGTAGACACACTAACGCATATTTACAAAGATGCAGATTTCTACGCTCTAATTTCTAGATATTCATGAGCGCCTTCAACATCGGATGTCTTTAAATAATTTAGTGTCTCTAACCTTTCTTAGCCCTTGATTGTGGAAACATTGATCTATTGCAAGAATCTTTTATGTTAATTTCTTTTTCATTTTTATTTGTTTGTTTTGGTTGTTACTTCAAAATAAATATAAAATCCCACAGGACGGCCGGGTGGGGGAGGAGTTGATTGAGTTCGAACCCAGGACCATTGAGACGACACTTCAGAATGTTTTGATTACTCTTTTAGTTATATCAAAATAATGTAATTGACTAATTAAGATTGGGATTGCACAGTAGATTTTTCTTTACACATTACGATCTCCTATTGCCCCTCAGTCTATTTCCATGTACAAATACAATATGCTATAGAAACCAAGGTTTGCTTATTTGCATTCAGTTGTACAAATACCAAATACAATAAGGTTGTAAACACCCAGTCCACCCTAGAATGTCCGCCCTATTGTGTCCGCCCTAGTGTGTGGAACTAAAAGAAAGAAGGTAAAAGAAAACAAAACTGGCACTTTTATATGAACTAAGGGAGGCAATCGTTCATTTTTTAATCACAATACTAGAGTTATGATAAGAGTCTATTTCAATTCAAACATTAAAGACGGGCGTACAATCAAAAAACCATCACAAAACCAATAAAGGATTACGCTACATTTGTGTTAAAGGATTTTTCTAAATCAAAGAGAACAAGTTGACCATACCTAAAAAAGTTACAGACTTCTTTTCTCTTTTCTTTAATTGATGTTTCAGAATTACGATATCATAATTCAAGCCTCAGATGGAATATTTTCTCCACTATCAAAAGATAAGTTTTAACGTGGGTTATTTTAGGTTGATCTAATAAAATTTTGTTTCAAAGTTTTTTAAACGTTTTTCTTACAAGAGGCGTGCAATAATCCATTAGCAGTTCCGCCTCCTTGTAGCTTGCTGTCAAGGATGAAATGTTGATGTGTGTTTTTTTAACAGGGAAATGTCTAGGTTAATTCGTTTTTCGTTCTATTTTATATTTTTATTTGGATTTTTTTTTCTTGAAGTTGGCAATAAACGCCTGATTTATGAACACTTGTGTTGTTTTATTTCATGTTACATTTTATTATTAAACCTGATCTGAAAATTGTGGTGGCAACTTCGAAATAGAGTCCTACTAAGTCTAGTTAGCGTAAACAACTTGTACTAGATCTTCTTTTTTCTTGTATTGAACTTCTTGTTCCGGGCATCTTATACTGAACTTCTTGTTCCTGGCTTCTTGTACTAAACTTCTTATTCCAGGCTTCTTGTACTAAACTTCTTATTCCTGGCTTCTTGTACTAAACTTCTTGTTCATTGCTTCTTGTACTGAACTTCTTGTTCCAGGCTTCTTGTACTAAACTTCTTGTTCCTGGCTTCTTGTACTGAACTTCTTGTTCCAGGCTTCTTGTACTAAACTTCTTGTTCATGGCTTCTTGAACTAAACTTCTTATTCCTGGCTTCTTGAACTAAACTTATTGTTCATGGCTTCTTGTACTGAACTTCTTGTTCCAGGCTTCTTGTACTAAACTTCTTATTCCTGGCTTCTTGTACTAAACTTCTTGTTCCGGGCATCTTATACTGAACTTCTTGTTCCGGGCATCTTATACTGAACTTCTTGTTCCTGGCTTCTTGTACTAAACTTCTTATTCCTGGCTTCTTGTACTAAACTTCTTGTTCATTGCTTCTTGTACTGAACTTCTTGTTCCAGGCTTCTTGTACTAAACTTCTTGTTCCTGGCTTCTTGTACTGAACTTCTTGTTCCAGGCTTCTTGTACTAAACTTCTTGTTCATGGCTTCTTGTACTAAACTTCTTATTCCTGGCTTCTTGAACTAAACTTCTTGTTCATGGCTTCTTGTACTGAACTTCTTGTTCCAGGCTTCTTGTACTAAACTTCTTATTAATGGCTTCTTGTACTGAACATCTTGTTCCAGGCTTCTTGTACTAAACTTCTTGTTCATGGCTTCTTGTACTGAACTTCTTGTTCCTGGCTTCTTGTACTAAACTTCTTATACTGAACTTCTTGTTCCAGGCTTCATGTACTAAACTTCTTATTCATGGCTTCTTGTACTAAACTTCTTATTCATGGCTTCTTGTACTGAACTTCTTGTTCCTGGCTTCTTGAACTAAACTTCTTGTTCCTGGTTTCTTGTACTAAACTTCTTGTTCCTGGCTTCTTGTACTAAACTTCTTGTTCTGGCTTCTTGTACTGAACTTCTTGTTCATGGTTTCTTGTACTAAACTTCTTATTCCTGGCTTCTTGTTCTAAACTTCTTGTTCTGGGCGTCTTAAACTTAACTTCTTGTTCCGAGATTCTTGAACTGAACTTCTTGTTCTGGGCGTCTTGTACTGAACTTTTTTAAACTCTATGTCTCTGAAATTGAAAACATATTAATCAATTCTTACATTTCTATTAAAATATCTCAATAAAATTCTGAATTTTAAATTTTACGTTGAAAAATCTATCATACCAAATGTTTGTTATGGAAAATGTTTTCAGACAACTAAATGACTTCATTTCTTTAATAATTAAATTACTTCATCACCTTGGAAAAAAAAACTCAATTTCTTTGATTCTGACATTTGTTGAAAGCCACAGCTGAATGGTACCGGTAGTAGGTACATGACGCTTTGGCGGAGCCGGTTTGACGCTTGATGTTTTGGCACAAGGGGCGTTTTGACGCATGACGTTTTGGCGCAAAAACATGGTACGTTTTGGCGCGAGGTATTATGACTATAATATAAGAAGCACGTTATTTTTATAATAAAGTTTATTTCACTAAACTTTATTATTGTATGTATATTATGAGCCCCTGGAGTGAACTTGTGTGTTACCCGTGCTTGTAATCGTGCTAGTATTTGAAATCGTGTTCGCATTATCGTAGTCTGTGAATCGTGACCAGTCTGTACTGTGTTATTGTGTGTATCAGTCGTGTTTTATTGAAATAAAGCCTTGTTTCTAAGGTTATGAGTTGATTTAGTATATTACATCCACCGAATTTTTTTTTTTTTGTATAACGGTTTTGATTATTTCAAGAATATATAGTAAGTCAGATTCCTTCCTTAGACCATGGTAAAGGCATGCTTACAAGAAAAGATAGGGTTACTATTAATGGTATATCCCATTGACATACAATAAACGATATATCCTATTGACATACTATAAATAATATATCCCATTGAAGAATTGACATTGTTATAATCCACACACAAATTTGTCTCTAGTAGACATAATATTAATTACTCATATCTGATAAACAACAAGGTTACAAAGACAGTGTGTGTGGAAACACAAACTCAAAATCAGACCCCGAAGTGGTCCACCCTTGCAGGAAAAAAGGCAGGTTTCAATATTTTCAGAAGAATATCGGTATTAAATTCTATCAGAAGTGGTCCACCCAGGCAAGTAAAAAGGCAGGTTTAAATGTTTTCAGAAAGAATATCATAATGAAATTCTATCAAAGGCAAATGACAGAGAAGAACGGAGAAAGAAGGTTGACAAATCCTGTGTGGTGCCCCAAAGGTCCAGCAGACCAAGGGATCCGTTAAGGTGAATGTGAAGCTAGATGTAAACCTGTCCTAATTGATGTCTTTTAATGAGTATCTAATTGTTTGTAAAGGGTCAATCTCTTATTGAAAGCCTCAAAAAAAAAAAAAATCTCCGTAAAAAAAAAAAAGAATTCCTTTAGTTTTGTGTTGCTTGTATGTAGTATCTCGTTGCAGATCACGCGATAATATGAAAAACTACTTATTAATTGTTGTTTTAAATTGTGTATGATATATTTCCATAGTAAATAGATTTTTTCTGTTTAAAAAAAATTGTTCTTTTTTTTTTTTTTTTTGGTAAATGTAGTATTTAGTATGACAGAACTTAGCAATACAATTTTAAAAAATAAAAATATTTTTTATTTAAAATCTAAAACCATTTGCATAAATGTGTTAAAAAAATTTTAAATAGTGATCTCCCCTACCAAAAAGTCTCCAGTGTTTTTTACTATTAAAAGTGAATAGTTGTATAAATGGTGTATTTCTATGGAAAAACTGCTTGCATAATTGATTTTCAAAATTAGATTTTTCGCTTTCAGACAAAAAAAAAAGCCGTTGCATTAGAACTTTGAATGATCTAAAATATCATTATGTCCGAATTTCATTTTCTCTTCTAGTTTCTGAGATCTAAACGGGACGGACGGACGGTCAGACGAACTGACAGGTCACAATAACTAATAGAATCTTTTCCCCTTTCGGGGGCCGCTAAAAAACATAACAAATGTATAATAAACATAGTTTTTTTGTTTACGATCTTGAATCACACAATTTATAAGATTTATTTCCCCCGCCCTCTCACGAAAAAGAAAGTTTGGATAACTTTGGACTATTTCATGCAACATAGAGTGAAGTTTGGATGGCCACCTGGTCGTGTGATAATGTCTCACGATATGTGGGCTCAAAAGTCCCCATTTTAAACCTTTACTGCCGCTATTCCCTCTCTTGCTGTGGAGGTTTGTGTAAGAATGTTATAATCTCTTATTCTACGGGGAACATTTGAACCACGGAACAGTGTTCCGTGAGGCCTGACTAGGTGTTCCACGAACTTCTGGAACAATTAACTAGTGGCCTATACGAGAATTAATTTCGAAGAAAATCTAAAGTGTTCAGCTAAATTTTCCGAATACGCGAAGTGTTCCGTTAAACATGTGCAATGTATAAACTCTCTCTCTGTATGTGGTACATTCCCATTCGTCTTAAATAATATTGTCCCAACGATAATGTGTAAATATGCTAATATGCTGTCCACTTCAATTAATTATTAAAATGTTGTGTCTCAGAGTGGCTCTTATTTCTATTTCTGAATGATGCACGACCTCTCAAAAGTACGGACACTTGGAACTCTCTGGGGTGAGAGCTGCGTTTAGATACACATTTGGAAACGTCCATTATGCCAGGACAGCAGGTCTCAAGGCGGGAGATGTTAGCTAATTGATTTAGGGTTATTTACAGCAATGGCTGCCACACATGATATCACACACCACACATGTAGACACTTGGTAATACCTAGACATTTTTCTAAACACAAACACCGATAGAAAAAAAGATGTCCGAAGATAGTTATTGTTTATGTTCTTGCAAATATGTCTTAACTCTTCCTCTCCTGACGATACCACCATTGATTCCATCAGAATGTGGTCAATAATTACGGAGAGAAAGAGTTAAAAGATTATGGGCAAGAGTATACTAAAAGAATTGGTCTTTGATGGTTACAAGTACGTTGCTAATGGATTAAGTCATTTTAGTCTCTTTATTTAGTTAATGGTTTGTGTAATTATGATCACAATAAGTTTGTTTGACTTGTAAGTAAACGATTAATATAAAACAACAACATTCCAATTTCGTAAACATTCCACAAGTAAGTTGGAAGGGATTCATCTAGAATTGGAATCTTTTAGGGGAGACAATTAGTGTGTAACATATGCAATTGTTTATTTAGGAATGTCTAAAAAATATCTTATTATAAATCACCTGCTCATGCAGGTGTCGAGATTTTATCAAATTAATTTCAAGAGCTTGCGAGTTGGACATACATAAATAGTACAACTTTAAAGCTTTGAGTAATGTTTATACTTTGAACAATCACAGACAACAGAATAGTAGTCCAGAAGCAGTTAATAGATTAGACTTTTGTTAAGATTTTCCAGATTGGAGTTGATAATATTTTCTACTATGTGACTTTACACCAAAAATACTTTGGCTAATTCATTGTTTCTACTTGTTACACAATATTTTGGAAGCCTTCCCGGCATCTCTATGATACTAATTACTATGCAAGCTCTCAATATTACATTTATGGTTTCAAATACCGTTCAGTTTTGGTAAAGACAGCATCTTATGACCTGTCAATTCTACGAGGCTGTCATTGTTTAACAGTTCACCTTGGCATCAATAAAAACCAGTAGCCGGAAGCGACCAACTATTTATTTCGCAAATAAGCGACATCTTATTGAATTTGAATAGGAAAACGCGTCGTGATCAAGTTTGAACCTGTTGCAAGGCTATTGTTATTTCTACATGAAAAAGTCATAGCTCATTTTCATTGTTTTAACATTTTGAAAAAATTGATTTTTTAATATGAAAATAACTAAAAAAGAAATATATTGTTCTCTTGACTTTCGAGGGGGATACTTTATGAATCCGCCAGCGTAATTAAAATCTCCGCGGTATTTTACTATTTTTGGATACGAACATACATCCCTTAACAATTTAAATGACTATTCCCCATTCTATTGTTACGTATTTCTAATCTTCTGGCTAAATTTACTAGTAGGCACACAAATAAAAACACTGTAAAGAACTTGACGACTCAACTTTCAGTTTCATATAACTTTAATGACTATTAAGTCTAACAATTCGTCACTGTAACATGTAGCGTATACGTCTTACATCGACTGTATCGACTGTAACGGCTCAAGTCCACTCTCTTCTACTGTCTCGCACAGTAGACAACAGTAACGACGACTGTACTGACTCTTTTCACATCAACTCTCTGGTTTAAATAGAGTCCCTAATCGCTTATCTTGTTGCAAAAACACTGCTAGTATCCTCTGGAACAACATGGGAGGAAGCATCACATCCTGTCGCTGTTTATACATGTCGATTCCAGAGAACACCTGTTGCAGTGTCATCTCGCCGAGGTTACACGTAGTGACCTCTAACTGTCACTGTTCATTTGTAACACTGCCCCCTTCGTAGATCTGTTCGTCCTCTGGAGCAACACGTGAGGGCACGTCACATCCTGTCTTTGTTTACACACATAGATTCCAGATAACACTCGGTGCTGTGTCATCTCGCCGGGGTCACACATAGTGACCTCTACCTGTCACTGTTCATTCGTAACACTATTAATAAATCCTTACATGCCAACTGTTTCCGACGTCACGACCTGTGACGGGACAACGAGCTAGCTACACAGGTTGTGATTTCGCAGGTCAGTATAGATTGGTCTTAATTAAACCAGTTCATGTGCTCTACGGTGATTTCGGACAATGAACATCCAAAAAGCCTACACGAGACCAATCGTTCTATCGGGTGGCTTTGAGAAAACACGTGTTTAAAAACCAACAACAAAAAAACGAAGGAGTACTTTTAATTTGTTATTTATTTCGAAAGCCAGTGGTAAAGCCCTTCAGCGAAAGTCGTATCTGCGAACGTCAATGGACAACTGTAGCTCGAACTTTTTCTTAAAGAATATCAATTAGGTGCATCTGGAAGGAAGATACATAATATTGCAAGTGCAAAGCGAAAAGCTAGAAAAGTTCCTCGACTGAATCCGCCCGTGACTGTCTAAGCGACTATTTGGCTATTGCTGTTAAACTATGAACACTTGATAACCATAAACAACGCCAACACTATAACGCCAGATTCATGAGTGAATTTATTTACACATTGTGTCAACATACATGACACATAACATTCCAACATTCACTCCCTTAGTCAAGGGGAATCATTCAAGCTACTCCTATAAACAATGTCAACATTCACTCCCTTAGTCAAGGGGAATCATTCAAGCTACTCATATAAACACAATGTCAACAATTGCAAGTTTTGTGGTTCAACTCCGTTATTGATAGTTACTTACCATCCTCGGCCTCTCTTTGACAATAGTTTGAGAAGCATCCATCCCCTTGGAGGGCGCCAAACAGTTTGAACATAGCACCGTTAGCTTATTTCAATCAGGGGTGCTAATGGAAAACAAACTCGGAATAGGGTTAGCGTTGATGCAACTATTAAGCCACAACCTATGAGCATAGAGCGTATTGTCAATTAGTGCTAAATGCATCTCATTAACAAGTCAAGTCATTAAAGCTTATGTAGTACTACTGGTCGCCGCCGTCATCGTCATGTCCTTGATTAGCTCCCCTTGGAGTGCGCAGAGGCTACGTGTAGAACAAATGTTCTCACCCCAACCGAACAGAAGCATGATACAAAGGATTCTTGATCATAGCTGTACATTAAAAAGAATAGTTTTTGTGAACTATAATTATGAATTTATATTTGTTGTTATATTTAGTTTTTACAAATCTTATATAAACTCACTATGTCTGAATGCAGGGCCGGACTTAACAAGTGCGGGGCTCTAAGCGAAATGGATTGCGCTGGGCCCAGTCTCGGTCCGATAATGATAATACGTGAAAATTAAGATTTTGTTTTAGAAAATAAATTCGTCTTTATATTTTTTTTCATTCTTTACTAAGTACAAAATCATGATCAAATTTTACGAGCCTTGCATCTAGAGAAGTCATACAGAATATCATCAAAGTTATGTTTCCTTCATAGATTACGCTCAATAGCTAGAATTGCAAAACTGTTCAATCTATCTTCGTGAATAGTCGACCTCGAGTAATTCTTGATTAGTTTGAGGCGCATGAAGCTTCTTTTACCAGATTCCACAAATACGGGTATTGTTAAGAATACTCTGCAACAATGTAATTTGGGAATGTACAGATACGCAAAAATCTCTACCTGGGTCTTGGCAGTATTAGATAAAATATGCCTTAAAGATAACAATTTTGTCTATTTTTGACGAGTCTTTTATGGGTTTTGAGGAGATTTCCAAGAGCTCCTGGAAAATCAGGAGGCCTCGGTAACCCATTTACAAGTTATAATGATTTAATTTATTAATTTACTCATAGATTTAGCGCGGGTCCTATGAAAGTGCGGGGCCCACAGCGGCCTGTATGGTACAGATCTTATACACGTTAGTTCTTCCTCTTCTCAATCTTGGATCAAGTTGAAATTTTTGCACAAATTAATTATTGTCGATAATACAAACGAATCAATATATTTTTTTCTCCGTAATTAATTTTTCACGTTCCTGTGGAGTAATCCATTTTGATAATTTTGTATTTCACTACACTATTAGTGTTATATTATCGGTTGAACTGCAGTGCGGCAATACGGCTATGGATCATTTAACTAAAACATTGTTTTTTTCTTGAGGCTTTGAATACGATATTGACCCTTTACAAAACAATTAGATCAATTAGATGATCATTATATAACATCAGTTAGGCCAGGTTTACATCCGACACTTCACCTTCACTTTTACCTATCCCTTGGTCTGATGGACCGTTGGGGCACCACACAAGATCTGTCAACCTTCTTTCTCCATTCTTCTCTGTCATTCGCCTTTGATAGAATTTTAATCTGATATTCTTTGTGAAAATATTGATACCTGCCTGATACAAACTGTCTTTGTTACCTTGTTTTTTGTTTTAGTTTTTTTTTCATATTTCAACATGTTCTAAATGAAGTATAATGAAGAACAGTTTGAAACCAGCAGGCAGGCCGAAAGCAAGTTTCAAAGAGAGAAGAATAGAGAGAGCAACTAGCCCTGTATGGGCTGCTCATTACATTTGCTCTTTCACGTAATATTCCGGATAGATTCAACAGCAATAACTAGCCCATTAAATAATTATGAAAATTGGTCCAGACTAATTGCTCTTTACCAAATGAACATGCAATTGGGTTACTCTACCTGCCTTTTTTTTAAATAATAAATCTGCGTTCCAGTAGAAAATGGGTGGCGTGTTGGTCAAGTGGGAAAGCGCTTGGCTTTTAAAACGAGGCGTTTGAATCTCGTTGAAGACCGACATTTTCAGGGCGCCTGTGAGTCCATCCAACTTCCATAGGTGCATGACTTGCATTGGGTAGTTATGGTGATTGGTCGTTGTGCTGCCACATGACAGCCTGGGCCAGAGAAACAGAAGGGCTTTATATCATCTGTCTGTTGGTTCACGAAGTCTGACATGAATACTTGAATTTACCAGTTGAAAGTTGTAGCTGGAAAGGGAGAGAATTGATCGAACACTTCGATGGAGAGGACTGACATTGTGATTGGATATAGTGTAGGGTAGGACGTGTTCGTCCAACTATCGTCGCTAAAATGAATACATCGCCGATAGGTTACTACAATGTTATATGTTCTTATAACTTCTTAGAATATATATATATATATATATATATATATATATATATATATATATATATATATATATATATATATATAGAGAGAGAGAGAGAGAGAGAGAGAGATACATCTTCACTACTAGATATACTTGCACACTACATAGTAAGCTTGATAATTAACCTCTGTTTCTACTAAATTATATACCAATTTATTACAGTACATAGATGTTCACACCTATGTATAATAATAATTCACTACAGTATATACATCTTCACTACAAATTATACATGTTCCCTGAAAAAGCATATTTAACACAGTATAAACATGTAGTCTGCAATGTATACACATTCACTACAGTATATACATTCGTACAACTATGTGCGTTATTCTCGTGTGAGTGGATATAATTGTAATGCCATTCTCTTTAGTTCTTATCTCTAGCCTTGCTCTTGTCAAATAGCTAGCAGAGCGTATCTTGATCTGCGCCTCAAGATATTCTTTGTCGGCAGATTTTACTGCCATATATCTTTTCTGTCTACCTGGAGCTATTCCTGGATACAAGACCGCCTCTGTGTCGTGACCTGTATTTGTTGTTTTAACATATGCTAACTAGCTTTTAGGATTTCTTTTTTTGTGTGTGTCAAGGACGTCATTTGTTTCTGTTTTCGTTTGAACACAACTGTTTGTATAGAGAACTTTAGCAAGACGTCACAGTGTATAGTAGTTAACAAATAAATAAAGCAAACAAGTCAGACTACTAGCTGAGAACACGGATGAATGCACTAGCTCCTCCCCTATCCCATAATTTTCAGGTGCCGTGTGCATTTTAATGTAGAGAACATAAGTTGTCCCCCTCCCATTTGCACACTCACGCCAGCATGATCATCATTGTTCTATTGCGTTCTTCATGGAACAAACGGCTTTAATAGAAACACGCCACTCTCCACGGTCTCTTGTTAATAATTGAATGGCTTCCGAGATCTTTCCTGTCCCCTAGGCTTGAACAAGTACACTGTGTCGCCACGTTCTTTTTAGTCTTTGGGTCTCGTGCCGTGGGGGTTCTACTCTAAGGCCTGTCTAACTCTGTTGTTGGTATCTTTTCTAAGGGCGTGACCAATCCATATCCACTTTCTCTTTTAGATCTGCATCTTTATATTTCTTTGTCCACTAATATTCTATTTTGTCTTAAGAGTGTATTTTTAAGATATTTCTCAGACATCTGTTAATGAAGGTCTATCCTTTTTTTGTGTGTTTATGCTTCAGTTGTTCTCCAGCATGTTGGTATCGTATTAAAGTTTAGGTTAAGTCACAATCTGACCTCACCTACGTCACCACGTCCTCTTAATGAATAGTTTATAAGTACAACTAACAACTTTGAGCACCTAAAAAAATAAAGAAGTACTTTTAAATTCAAGTAATTGTGGAAACATAATCTTTTACTAAATGGAAACGAGCCACTTTTAAATATGATGTTTAGTGTGACCCTTTGTAGTTATTAGTTTATTAATTTTTTGCTATGGAAAAAATAAATTATAAACATGTTTTTCAACCGTTATTTCGCTTTGGTTTTGTTTGAAAATTAGAATAATTGCTCAAAAAATCCTTTATTCCCACATAACATTCACAGTTTAGACATCAAGTGACTCTATAATGGCATAATAAAAGTATATACAAAAAATTACGAGAAAAAAAGTTTACATAAAAGTCCATGATTATAACTGAAGTAACATTTAAAAAAATGATCTGAAAGACATAGTTTCCTTAATGTATAATGTATTTCAATAATATACAACGCGACGTCCGTCACCAAAAACAGCTGCGCCAAATTGTCATGTCTTTGCTCCAAAACATTTGACCGATATTATCAAGATATCCGGAGGCCATTGGCATTTTCATTAACTACAGCCATGTCGAAATAATTAAAGTAATTACATGAGTTGGTAGAGCAACAGCATGAATTGACTTTGGAATGTTGGGTTCCTGTGCCTACTTCACCTTCACCTTTCTCTTAGTCTGTTGAACCGTTGGAGCACACCCTATTTCTCCATTCTTATATGTCTTTGGTCTTTGATAGAATTTCTTTTTACTGTTACTGTTCTCTGAAGGAGGGTCTTTGCTAGCCCTGAGGACCTTGTGATATGCCCATAGAGATTAAGTGTGCGATTTTTTTACTTTAGTTAGCAGGTCATCATGTGGTCCAATAGCTGTATTAATTCTAATTTCATTTGTGTTACGGTCTTTGAAAGCTTTACTTTCCATTGCTAGGATTCTCTTCTCGAGATCTGCAGTCACAATGAAAATATATATGAAAGTGTCGAGACCAGGGAGCGCATCAGTCGGATTTTAGTTTCGAATACTTTCCAATCTGTTTTGAGATTTGCATATCTCAATCTACTCTAATTGATGCTTTCAAGCCGTATTTAAAAACAGCATAACAACATAGATCTCAAAACTATTAGCAAAAGTGCAAAACAAATTTGTAAACAAATTAAGATCGCAATTAAATTTCTCACCCTCCCTGATACGATACGTTTGTACTAGATGTGACAATATATTTAGAGAGCTAGATGACAACGATGTTTTAATGTTACAATGACATTGTGTTGATCAAGCAATGTTTTTTTTAATTGTTTTACTCTTACATTGATTTCTCCTTTGGACAATTTTTCAGAATTCTCAAACAATATCATGATGCCGGAGATACTACTTTAGAGTAGAAACTCAAAACTGAAATCTTCTTTAAATAAATACAAAGCTTTAATTCTGGAACTAGGAATCACTTTCATAATATACACTACATAAAAGTACAATACATTTAAATTTAAATTCTTCCAAAACTAAATGTTCACACCTTTTAAAAAACGACCTCATGCTCCCTTTCTAGTAGCTTTCAAACTATTGTTTAGTGCTAATGAAAGAAACATGACCTTGCGCTGAAATAATCTAATTATAAACTTTATACAAAGGGTGTGCTGTACGTGACGTGCCACTAACTAAAGAGAAGCAGCCAAACTCCTCAACACTTTCTTTACCTACCATTGTAAACCACAAGTCAACAAGGAGTGGATGAATTTATCAAGGAGAATGTTAAGACTTATTAATGTAGACATGGGCACCCGCAAGGGGGCGCACCCCCCTGGATTCTGAGCAGCCAGATTCTAGCTATTTTTTCACAGCATCAAATCAATTAACTTCTAAGTAGCAACTGAACAAGTAGTGCTTCCACTTCCACATGTAGTAGTAGAGTAGCCTACGCGTATCAGGAATTGACGACCAACCATGTACATGCACGCCTCTGCATTCTGAGTAATCACATTTTAGCCAATCATTTATATTTTATAATGAAATACATCTTCTAGATCTGTTTTTTTTTTTTCGTAGATGTAGATTTAATCAGAATGCAGGGTTGTGCAAGCGCACCACCATGTACCCCCCTGCGGGCGCCCATACAATATTGAATCAAGAATTTAATAAATTAAAGTTCAAGAAAATTTTTGCGCATCGTCTTCTAAGTCTAAATCTAAACGCCCGTCATTAGAATATTATAAAGTGTAGTCACTTAACAAGTAGTGCTTCCACTGAAGTACAGTTGTACAGATATGCTATTATTGTAACTAGGCAAATCTGTAGTTCATGTCCCACCATTTACGATTTATTATAGGCTTGCAATTCTTTGCTCTATAAAGGGTGTCGAATATTCTATAGTATGTTAGTCGTGACGATTTGTTTATATTTGCACATAGATTTAGTTATTATGAATGCCACAAGGTCGACTTTCACAAGACATTCTGTATGATGTTTTAACAGAAGGCAGGAGATCCGCTGGTCATCCACTGCTAAGGTATACTGATGTATGCAAAGGCGACATAAAGCTCTTCAAAATCGACACTAACAGCTGGGAAAACTTGGTACTGGTTAGATCCACATTGCCACAATGACCTTTTACAATATTTAGTTAAGGTCTAAAATATTAATTTTTGCCTTGGAGGAGGAATCCTTGCCAATTACTTTTCGATGTGTTAATTTTTCTAGTTTCTTTGAACAAAAGTAAAGTGTGTAAATGTATTAACATCTTGCGGTCGGTGTCAGCGCTCGATAAAATAGCAGGTAAAACACATCCCCAAGTTTACAATAGAAGAGATAGGCTTACAAAAAAGTTCTTCACATGCCATCGTCCAAGTCATAACGTTGATTTGGATCAACGGAGCACTGTAGGCAGCAAGAACTCAAAAATACGAGCTGCAGCATCATGAATTAACTGCATTTGCTGGGTATTATAGTGATGAAACTGCAGATATATCAGGTACTGGGCAGTTGTCTTTGAGTGTTCATTTTGTAGTGTTCGTTTTGTTGATTGCGATTGTATTCAACTTCATTGGTTTAGTTCCTGTGGTTCAGAGAGACGCTCTGCATGTGTCTAACGTCATTGTACAGTCTAGACATGGACAAACTACTCGGCCGAGGCTGCCCCCTGATGGCTAGCATTCTTTTTCCGTTACTGTTCCTAGCGATAGTGTTGGTGGTAAATTTACCTCTTTTGTGTGAGACACAACCAACTAAAAATTCGAATCCATTCAAGATTTAAGTCTCAGCTTTGGGATGTTTGACTGTTTGGCGGATCTTAAACTAACGACTGCAAGTGAAACCAAACAAACTGTACATGTGTAGTAAATGCCTCTCCTCTTGTTTCTGATTTGTCTTTTCATTGTTGTTAATTAGTCATCTGTTCTTGAACCAGTTTCCACGGTGTTGCAGTCTTTCTAACTTAACAAAGTGGCCGCTCAACAGCACACCAGAAGTCACATTAATGACATAATCAAAAACCAACTTGACCATCCTGAGGAACACGTCAGAGATGTTAGTCTCTCTCTTTTTGAGCAATAATAATGGTCACTTAAACTTGTTTTGTCTTCATCCTAAAAGCTGCAATGCAAAAAAGAATATCAGAACTGCACGATAAGCGTTCATTGCCAGCTTGTCCATCGCAACGAAAAGCAATGCATTAGTAAAGTTATTGACAGTTTCAGCAACCACAGTCAACGTTTGCAGTTTTTGTTTGATCCTCGCGGATAAAGGTAACAATGTGTTCACGTGTTTAGTTTCTTATTATTTTACTTCATGAACAAGAAGTATTTACTGTGTACTTAATATCGATTAGGTATGAGGGCCCGAATAGAGGCCAGTTCTTTTCTTTAATATTATAATAAGAAAGTTGGGGCTACGACTTTGATCCATGGGTGGCAGCATGCATCCCCCTGAAAAAAATCCTGCGGGCGCCCATGACTGTAGATTCAAGCCATGAGTTTTAAATTTGATCCTGCACGCCTGTATCTTAAAGAAAAGAAGGGCGTAGTTGCATTATATGAATTTGAGATATTAAAATACAACAAAAAAACAACAGCACAAAACAAGAAGAATATTTAAAAAATATAAAAAAAAAACACAATAGCTCATTTATGCAACTTTTTAAGCGATTGTTTTTCTATTAAAATGTAATGAATGTTAGATTTAAAAACTGTTTTTTATCCCGACCCCTTCCCCCCCCCCCCATGAGAAAGAATCCTGTTTAAGCGAATGTATAAATCTAGTACATCTTTTAATATTCCAATGATAAGCATTCAGATCTAGACTTAGAAAATGATGCGCAAAATTATCCTCAACATTTAATTTATTAAACTCTTCAATTCATAAAGCTTTACATTTGGAAATTTCCGAACGCGATTGTCCTTTTGAAACTGAAGTAGGATCTAGACCTAGCCAAATTTAAATTTATTATTTTTACTTTGAAAAATTATAACGATCAAACCAGAGTTTTCTCCATTTGGTCAACCAGCCAGTACTTCTTTTCTCAGCGATATACATCAACTGTAAAATTTCTATAAAAATCGTTAGAGATGTTTTTGAGATCAGCTGTCACCAACCCATCCATGTTCCCCCATGAATAGAGGCATTGTAAAAATAACACTGAAACGGTAATTAAAGACACTGGATGAAGTATCTCATTACTTAAAAGGTTGTCCCACTGACCTAAATGAAATTGATGAACAACAAACAGCTGATCAATAAACTCTTCAAACACCATACATTTCAATTCTATCGGTTACAGCCCATTAAATAATAATGAAAGCAAACTGACATAGTGTGGAAACAATTGTTTTAAAGCTGAAATCTCTTTTTTTTTTATCTAGACACACTAGGTGGCCAGGGTAAAAGTGAATGACTGCCTTGTCAATTGTTTTGAGCCGCGGTGCCACGTAACGATAGTACCGAATAGGAACCTTGTAGTCCTTTACAAAGCTTTGGGTTAAGACGCAATATTATTTATTTATGAAATAGCATTCAGTAATTAGCTAAAACAAAAAGAATATTTTTTTTAAAGTTTCCACCATATGTTACCATATTTCCTAATCGATGTCTTGGGTCTAGTATATAGACACTGAGCACTCTATCACACTGTCCTCCAATCTATTAGTTGACTTACTTGACCCAATTGTTCTAGAGTCCCAATGGACCGCTACATTACTTCGCCATCGAGCTCTGTTCTGTGCCCTGTCCCTCCGTTGGGTCCATTTCCTTCCTGCCATCTCTGCTTCTTGATCTACTGATCTTCTCCATGCTTGGTTTGGTCTCCCAGCCTCCCCTGTGGGTCCCAGTCTAGAGCCTGGCTTGCAATGTTTTCTGCCCTCCAATTTTGTTTTAGCATCAACTCAAATGTTTCTCCTCGTTTTGTGGGATGATAAAATGAAAGTTGTTTACTCCCCCGCCCCCCCCCCCCCCATCTAGCACTAGCCCGTTTCACTCAGTTCAGTGAGTATGGTGAACAAGGAAATATAAGAAATAACATTACAAAATTAGCTTGTATTTAGTGTAGCTGTATCAATTAGTTTAGATCAGTCATGTCATTAAATTTGTAATAGATGACTAATAATAATAAATCTGTGCGATTAGAAATATTTTTACCAGTTGTGAAAATGGGGGGGGGGGGGGGGGGGGGAAGAAAGGGTTAAAAGGGAGAACTTTTACAGTAATTTTAAAACAATAAGGAACGACCTGAATTTGAACCCCTGCCTCACGCCTCTCAAGCCGACATTCTAACCACTCTGCTAGATAGGTGCCTTTGGCAATATAGGATTATATAGTTATCTATTGTTTGCTTCAAACTTACTTTAAAGCGGCGACCTATAAAAGGAATCCCAGATCATTTAGGATGAACTCAAAAACCCTGGTTGACACGGATCTTGAAAATGGTTCGAATGATTTTTATAGAAATTTGAAAGTTGATCTGTATCGTTGAGAAAATTACAATCTAATTGGCCACAATGGGGAAAATCTAGTTTGACCGTTATAATTTTTCAAAATAAAAAAAAAAATTTTGCAAGAGAACTAGAAAATATTTATCGAAAACTGGTATTCCCGCTTGTAGACTGTAGTAGTATTCGCGAGTTTAATAAACTAATCTTCATCTTGCACATCTTCTAGATCTTAAAGCCAATCATTGGAATATTACAGTCTAGTAGATTTGGCTTAACCAAGATTCATTCACCGGAGGGGGGGGGGGGGGAGATTGGGCGTTGTAAAAACAAAACATCGATTTTAAAGAATCTAATATTCATTACTTATTAATGTGAAATGCTCTATCTATCTATCTATCTATCTATCTATCTATCTATCTATCTATCTATCTATCTATCTATCTATCTATCTAATCTATCTAATATCTATCACACTCTATTTATCTATGTTTCTCTCTTTACATCTATATATATATTCTAGCTTGAGATACTATACTTACATGCTCAGTGATATTTTTTTTCTGCATTTAAATAAGTTAAGAAATAAGTTAAGAAATAAGTTAAGAAACGAAAATTTCAAGAGATGCGGACCGACATTTTGATACATTTCACGAACAAGTTTTTTTCAAGCAACTGTTTACAAAAGCAAATAGTGTAATGAATATTTCTCATCATATTTTTGGACATTGCAGTCACAAACAGCAGTCAAGGAAGTATATCGAAACTTTAAGCAAACTGTAAAAGTATATACACATTTAAAAGTTAAAAACTCTTAGTTTTGTTGTTGTATCTTACAAGATCAGTATCTACAGGTCAGTGCATTTCCTACACGTTCCTAGATTCTTCATTCAAAAAAATATTTTACATCTAAATGCACAGAATCAACTTTTATTGATATTTCTTTGACCAAGCGCTACAAAATGTCTTGTTTTTTTCTAGTAAATATCATATTTATTTATTGATTTTAATTCCATTCAAGTTTTCTTCTGTGATAACTCTACAAACAGGCCAATGGTAAATTTGTTACATGTAAATATTCAAAAGTGAAAAGCAAGAGTAAACTTTGCTTTTTGGACTTGCTTATCTACAATCTACTATAAGGAGTCTACCTAAATACTCTCATAACTTGACTATACAATCTATTATAAGGAGTCTACCTAAATACTCTCATAACTTGACTATACAATCAATTATTAGGAGTCTACCTAAATACTCTCATAACTTGACTATACAATCTATTATAAGGAGTCTACCTAAATACTATCATAACTTGACTATACAATCTATTATTAGGAGTCTACCTAAATACTCTCATAACTTGACTATACAATCTATTATAAGGAGTCTACCTAAATACTCTCATAACTTGACTATTACACCATAGAGTCCCTAACACAGGTGCTGGATAATTTAATTGCTTGTTCCCATCAACTTAACTCTTTCTCTCCTAACTGACGATACCAGCCTTGGTTCCACCAGAATGTGGTAAATAATTAGGGAGAGAAAGAGTTAACGTGAATCGGTCGAACGGGATCCTCGTTTGTGGATTTTATCTTAAACTGACATACACAAAAGCTGAGAACTATGTGTGTAGACTGGCTGGGCAATATAGGGCAAAACATAATCGGTATAGAGTCAGTATAGACGCTAATGGCTGTCAGCAGTTTAAGAAAAAAAAGCTCAGGACAGCTAATCTCACACTGTTTAACGTATTGACCTGTTTTCTTATGGATTATAGCTGGACCTAATAGCTACTTCACTTTCATAGATAAAATAACCACATATATAATCATCTAGTTTACTTATATAATCTTAGAATTAAAAGACAGAAGTTCATGAAACATATTGTTCATTAATGAAAAGTTTTATAAGTTTCGGATGTTTCTTCAGAGATGAAAATATTTTACTTCCTAATCCAAACCTCCCGCAAGACGACGGTTTGAACCCGCGATCATCGATAAATGTAAACGACAGTCCAGCGCACAAACCGCACGAACAGGCAGCCTTAAAGGCTGTGTATTACAATTCTCATAAGATTATTATTTTTTAATTAAATGTAAAATGTAAAATAAATGAAAACGACAGTCCTGCGCACAAACCTCACGAACAGGCAGCCATAATTGCTGTGTATTACAATTCTCGTAAGATTATTATTTTTTAATGAATATATCTATAACCATTTGTGAAACTGCCAGGTACCGTATATTAAAAAAAACAAAAAATGTGAATATGCTTACAGTGGCAAACTAGGCCACTGCAACATATGCGACTGCAGTGGGCCCCGCACTTTCATATAACCCTCGCTAAATCTAGGTGTATAAATAATTAAAAAATAAACCATTGTATGCCTTTCGATTTCTCTTGAAAATGCAAAATATAAGAAAAAGTCCTGGAAATATCCGGAAATTATTAAAATCTTTAGAAAACTCATACAAATCTCCTGAAATATATAAAGACAAAAATTGGCATTTTGGGGTGTCATTCAATATGGAAAACGACAAACCTACGCGTTATCCCGTAATTTTGAAATCTGTTGAAAGAAGCTTCTCGCGCCTCAAACTAATGAAGGTCAACAATTCTCGTAGACAGATTGAAACATTTGATTATTCTTGCTATTGAGCGCGATCTATGTAGGAAATAGAATTATTATTATATACTTTATGACTTCGCTACACGCAAGGCTCGTAAAGTAATTGTGTATGTATTGAAGAATGAATAAAATACAAAGACGAATATATGTTCTAATATTAACTCTTAATTTTCACTTATAATCCGTATCCCTGCCCAAACTGGGCCCCGCGAATTCCGATTCGCACTGAGCCCCACAATAGTTAAGTCTGGCCCTGCTATTTAGTGACGGGTGAATACAGAGTAGATTACATGTTCTCCTCCCCAATCTTTTTTTCGCCGCTAAAACTACGTGGGGTAGAAATTAAAAAAAAGTGATCTTTCCATGACTTCTTGGTCACAACGGTCCTGCTATTTTGTGATGGGTGAATGCTACTTGTTCTCCTCCCCCCTCTTTTTTTTTGTAGGGTAACTCTAGTCCTACTTGCAGAAATAAAAGAGTGATCTTTCCTTTACTTCTTGTCCAAACTCTTGAGCCATGAAGAGAATTATATAATTTTAGGGTAATTTGTACTATAAATGCAACACTTTGTATAATTTAAGATTAGTCGATATTTTCTAAATAGATATGAACTGAACAAAAAAGTTGTATTGCCAAAATAACGACTGCCCACATATCGGACATTTTGATACGTTTTTTTTTTCAGTAGCAATCGAAGTGAAGCGATGCTTGTTCCTAGCACGAGGTACCTGAAGACAACTTGACCCCCAGAGTTACCTGGAGGCGCTGACTCAGTTGGCAATATTCGTGCGAGCTATTGACTATTATTAAAAAAAAAAAGAAATTTTAAAGAAAATGTTAAGCCTTTCAATAATTCTCTAAGACTGTTTATTTAGACAGTAGGTAGACAGTAGGTAGACATTGCTTTCTAGTTTCAACCTATTCTGTGAAGACTGTCAACATTTTTTAGGTTCACATTTATTCGTCAAGAAATGTTGAGGACATAGAAAAGTGTATTCGTTTGTTTCAGTTCAAATTGTACGCGTGCCAATTAATTATTTTTTGCTCTCCGATGGTCTACATATGTTAATTGACATTGAGTAGAAAGTTCAGGGGAACAATCGAGAATTTGGAACATGTAAGATTACTGACTTTTAGAATTTCGGTCCAAGCCGAAACCAATGCAAAGGGAGGCCTACTATTGGTCTTCGCTAACCACAGGTTACCACGTCACAGGTCGTTGTTCAGACCTACTATGACGATTGGTCTCCACTGACCACAGGATGCCACGTCTTAGGTCAGTGTTCCAGCCAACTATGACGATTGGTCTCCACTGACCACAGGATGCCACGTCTTAGGTCAGTGTTCCAGCCAACTATGACGATTGGTCTCCACTGACCACAGGATGCCACGTCTTAGGTCAGTGTTCCAGCCAACTATGACGATTGGTCTCCACTGACCACAGGGTGCCACGTCTTAGGTCAGTGTTCCAGCCAACTATGACGATTGGTCTCCACTGACCACAGGATGCCACGTCTTAGGTCAGTGTTCCAGCCAACTATGACGATTGGTCTCCACTGACCTCAGGCTATTGAGTCACAGGCTAATGTTCAGGCGTACGATGAAGATTGGTCTTCACTGACCACAAGTCGCCACGTTACATGCCACTGTTGAGGCCTACTCTGACGCTTGGTCTTGCCCTAGCCGGCTTAATCACGTGGTAGATGACTGCCAACCATTTTCAGCCATTGTGTGAGCCTGACACATATGTCACTGGGCATATCAGCTCAGAAAACAATCGTCAAGTCCAAAAGTGGAGGTAATCCTCAACTAGGCAGTACACTGTTAGCAGAAGTTGTGAGAGGTATGATACAACCACCTGACAAGCCGGATCTGGCTCGCGGGCCGTAGATTGGCCATCAGTGTGAAATCATTAGTGTTTATTTACAGCAAAAAACTTTTTTGTTAATTTCAAGTTTCTTCTTCTTCTTCTTCATCGTTCTCATTGTTATGTTGGAGTGTTCATATGACTAGACCAATACATGAGATGAACTGCGCAGTGGTTTCCAAATCAGGGAGCTCTCCATATAGTTTTCTTTCTATTGTGGTGATTTGGGGCCAATGTCTCATACGGGCCTCTTGGTAGAGAGAGCAGTTTTCAAGTAACTTTATGGTTTTTAAGATTATTATTATAAAAATGTACATTATATTTATTATTATAATAATATAATAATCTGTGAATTTATTTCATTATATAATGTAGAATTTCGATTAAACAAATTGAAGTAACATTACTGTTTCCTTTTTTTTGTCAAAATAGAAGACATACAGTAGATACGTAAAATGCTAAATCTGCTTTTGTAAACAAATGTAGTGTTGTAATTTAACATCACTCGTAACATCAAAACACCATAGCATCCAACTGTTTCATTGGTGAAAGTAAATCGATACTTGTCAAATGTAAAAACATCTAACCCGCAATTCATTTCAGCAGACGTAACGGTTACAACATAAACATTTCCGTAGTCTTTCTAAATCAATGAACTTCAATATCGTAAAAATTAATTTTACTATATTTTTTTGATTTTCTTTAAAGGCTTTCAAATAAAACACTAGTGACTTATTTTCTACATTCTTGTTTCAGATTGAATTCTAGAAGTTGAATGAAGTGAATGATCTCTCCCATAGATTGTGGTTTTAATTGTTGCCTGAGCTAGACAGAACTACACAATGGTTAATAAGTAAGTAGGGGGTTGAATATTAAGAATTCCTTATTATATTTGTTATATAATATCTACCTATTTAATCTGAGACCTAATTATCTGTCTGTGTGTCTGTGTGTCTGTGTGTCTGTCTGTCTATCTATCTATCTATCTATCTATCTATCTATCTATCTATCTATCTATCTATCTATCTGTCTGTCTGTCTGTCTGTCTGTCTATCTATCTGTCTGTCTGTCCATCTGTCTGTCTGTCTGTCCGTCCGCCTGTCCGTCCGTCTGTCTGTCTGTCCGTCCGTCTGTCTGTCTGTCTGTCTATCTATCTATCTATCTATCTATCTATCTATCTATCTATCTATCTATCTATCTATCTATCTATATCTATCTATCTATCTATCTATCTATCTATCTATCTATCTATCTATCTATCTATCTATCTATCTATCTATCTATCTATCTATCTCTCTCTCTACCTATCTATCTATCTATCTATCTATCTATCTATCTATCTATCTATCTATCTATCTATCTATCTATCTATCTATCTCTCTCTCTCTCTCTGTATATATATAGATATATGTATTACATTATATGTTTACATTTAATATATGTTTAGTGCAATATAACACTTTATCATTCAATTCACATAAAAAAGAATACTTTTGTGTGCATAAGAGATTGTTTGCATGAGCTGTTGTGTTAAAATAGATTTTCTTTGACTTTGAGCTAATAAAGCTGACATATCTAATCCACTCTCCATCCCTTCCAAAAGTAGCATAACTCTTGATAACATAATCTTAAAAAACATTTTAATACACGAACCGTGTGCACCTCAACTCTTTAAGAGAAGGTTTAGTTGTGGAGGGTTGTGGTTCTTGGAACTATTCCATTCTTACCTTCAACGTTTCATAAGTGAACGCGTGGAACACATTACAATATCCATTACATTGTATGTAGGTCAGAATTGAAATAGCATTGTTGTAATAAAAAACATATCAAACATTATCTAAGTAATTTACTCACTGCATGTTTTGTGATGGTGTTTTTCTTTCATTTCTTTTGTGTAACTTGATGTAGAAAAAACAAATAACATGCTTTTTTTTTAAATTGGACCATCACGTGGTGGAGAAGTAGACCGCGCGGACGTATAGCAGTAGACCAGGCGGACGTAAAGCAGTAGACCAGGCGGACGTGTAGCAGTAGACCAGGCGGACGTGTAGCAGTAGACCAGGCGGACGTGTAGCAGTAGACCAGGCGGACGTGTAGCAGTAGACCAGGCGGACGTAAAGCAGTAGACCACGCGGACGTAAAGCAGTAGACCAGGCGGACGTAAAGCAGTAGACCAGGCGGACGTAAAGCAGTAGACCAGGCGGACGTAAAGCAGTAGACCAGGCGGACGTGTAGCAGTAGACCACGCGGACGTGTAGCAGTAGACCAGGCGGACGTAAAGCAGTAGACCAGGCGGACGTGTAGCAGTAGACCAGGCGGACGTGTAGCAGTAGACCAGGCGGACGTGTAGCAGTAGACCAGGGGACGTAAAGCAGTGCACCACGCGGACGTAAAGCAGTAGACCAGGCGGACGTAAAGCAGTAGACCAGGCGGACGTGTAGCAGTAGACCACGCGGACGTGTAGCACTAGACCAGGGGACGTAAAGCAGTAGACCACGCGGACGTAAAGCAGTAGACCAGGCGGACGTAAAGCAGTAGACCAGGCGGACGTGTAGCAGTAGACCACGCGGACGTGTAGCAGTAGACCAGGCGGACGTAAAGCAGTAGACCAGGCGGACGTGTAGCAGTAGACCAGGCGGACGTGTAGCAGTAGACCAGGCGGACGTGTAGCAGTAGACCAGGGGACGTAAAGCAGTGGACCACGCGGACGTAAAGCAGTAGACCAGGCGGACGTATAGCTGTAGACCACGCGTACGTATAGAAGTAGACCACGTATACTTGTAGCAGTAGACCAGACGTACGTGTAGCAGTATGCAGATATAACGGGACGTAAATTAATCCCTAAACGAATTGCAAGACGTAACACACCAGCCGACAGCGACGTAAGACTTCCTTATTGTTCACACTTCGGAAAAGCTGACGATAAAACTTTGAATAGTAAGTTCTTGAATGAGTGTTTTATAAACAATGTTTATTTTGCATAGAAACACGAGCGTTGCGGTGTCAAGTTCTAAAATTAATTCATTGTTAGGATTCACGACATGATAACTGAGTCGAAGTGGTCAAACATATCGTCATTTAGTAACAACCTGTATTTAAAATGTGTTGAGATCAGCGTGAGTCGTACAGTTAAGACCTGTATTTAACGTTGTTGTTTTTTTTTAACTTCGCAGCAAACTTTTAAAAATTTGAAAAGAAAAAGTCTAGCTTGGGAGGGAAGGTGATGGTCACCTCTATTGCCATCAGATGTCGAGGACAGTAGAATAAAGTGAAATTGTAACTAAGAGAAAGGTCCATGATATCATTTTTCAATCATTTTAGCGATCGGTCACGCTAAATCTAAAACAACACTCCAAAACTTCATGACGAAACTACAATTTAAGCAATACATACAATAACAAAAAAAAAGTAAATATTTAACACCCACATATTGCAACAACAAAAAAGTAGAACAATTGAAATGTTTAACTTACATAACACTTTAATGGACTGATAGTGTACAACAAGAAACAGGAAATATCCCCCAAACAATGAAATAAATTCGTACTGTTTGAACAAAGCACTCACATATACGATTCCTACTAAACAGATAACAAGTTCATCTAAAATACAAATACTTTACATATTATTTAAATGCATTCTTTAGTTACATATTAATGAAAGAAATACTGTGACTCACCTTTGCATGGGAACGACCATACGCAATATGGGGTATTACTAATACTCAATATAAAGAAACATACAACACAATTGTTATTTTCCATGACTCCTCCTAGACAGTACACCGAACTTAACGGTCAATTAATGATTTTAAATTTATGCACAAATGATGGAGCCGATTGTTTTTAAATTTGATAAAATTTGATATAATTATCTTTGCGTAATTTCACATTTTTCTTTCCTTCTTACTTGACGAACGTGTAATTCTTATTTCTTATTTTATTAACAATACGCTTTGCATTTTTAACATATTGCATGAATTGTAGAATTCGCAATTCGAGTTTTATTAATAAAACAAAAAAATTTCTGCATTATTCATGTTAAACTTCACCTAATCTGCAACACTTAATTAAGCCAAAATGTTTCTATAAAGTTATTTAATTTCAAATGCTCATTAAATGCTCATTTACACATTACATATATATATATATATATTCTAACGTACTTGAATAATCATTTGTTATTTATAACCAAGATATGCTCTGACAAATAATTGCATTGTAGGTGGAGTGATATTATTGGTACCGATGTTCCTACAGAAGTTTGGCTAGCTAACATTTATAATTAGTTTTAATGATTATAAGTTCAGTTTCTTGTTGGACGACATGCATATGTAAGGAATCAGTTTTAAATCAAATCATTTACTGGGCTGGAGAAAAAAAAAGTTTAACAAAATACAAAGCAACAACGTGAAAGTCTGTTAATTGTTTTTAAACCAACCAAATTTTATTTTAACCAAATAAAAACTAGATCACTATAAATCTACATTTAAATCATCTGCACTGTAGACCGCAAGGTTTTAAATCTGGAACTTTACTTTATTTTTTTTATAAATCTAGGAGAGTAGCACTTCAGCTATATATATTCAATAGTAATTTTTTATCTTTGCTTATTTTTTATAATAGTGTTTTTACTGTTACTTTCAAAAATGTGATATTTACTATATTTTGTAACATTTTTCAACCTGATAGACTTGGTGTAATATTTCTCATTATTTTTTAAGTGTTTTGCGTGTATGTGTAACATCGTGTCATTATTTCCATTTTATATTCATAGCATCATGGCTTTTTTAAAAATTTTATTAGTGCTTTTAGTTGTGCTGTGATAAAATCGGGAGTTCCTAGCAGACAAAGTTCGCCAGTTGGGCGAGTCATCTAAGGGAGATGTACTCTTTGACTTCAAATCCCCGTTGAAGTCTGTTTGTATGGCTTTAGGAGACAACCTCGAGGACAAATTTTAATATTCCCTCCGGCAGCTTCTACGTATGAGTTGTTTAGAATTGAGATACAAAACTCTTTTAGGATCACATCAGCAACGCCGAGTCGTATGGGCCAATCATGAACACTTTACCTAAGACCCAGGAGTGCGTCCCGGAGAGGAAACTGATGCTGCTGAAAAGTGGTTAAAACTACACGGGAGGCAGTTGTGGGTTATACATCCAAATTATTAAAAAGATTTTGTAACAGCATGGATTTCTTCCTGATTATTTTGTGTTTCTTTATAACAGTATGTCTTTCATCGTAAGCAGTTCTCGTAACATTTTTTTCACCTAGTTTCCTTTGTAATAGCACGGCTGTCTTCCTGATTAGATTTTGTAATATATTTTGATTTGAGTGTTTTTTTTTGTTTGGTGTTTAACCTTGTGACTTACTTCCCAATGTGTATGTGTAGCATCATGGCTTTTTATTTATTGTGCTTTTACATGGGTTGTTGTGACAATTAGATTAACGAAGAATGAATTTAATGTCAAATTTTAAACTAAAAATCTCTTTCAAGATTCTATGAAATCTATATACATGGCATATACTTATAAGTAGAATCACACATGTACATACAGTGATACAGACATACTGATAGAGAGACAGGTAGACATGATGGATTGAAAGGAAGAAGAAAGAATCCGAGGAAAGAAAATACACAAAATGTGTATGTGTTGGCAGATGCAGGTAGATTAAGTTTTAAATAGAAGAGTCCGATATAAAAACTCAATATTCATTTTTTTTCTGTGCAATATCTCCAGTCTCCAGACCAAGCTATTAGTAAAATCATTGAATTCTGCTTTGAAGATGGTTAAAATTCATTACTTATTATGATTAAATGATGAATTTAACGAAATTGTGCGCCATTTTTCATCTGTCTAAACTCTTTTGAAAGAGACCTCTCAACAGCTAGCAAGTGAAGAAACTATATTTTATAACTTTCTCCAATGCAAAAATGGTTGTCTCATACTAATAGCAAGTTTCTCAAAGCAGTTCCCACCACAATGCGACAACAAGAGACATTTAAACAGGACATGAAAGATCATTTCACGATATTTCAAAATCAAGAAAGCGGATTCCTTACAAGAAATGTAATGACAATGTATTCCATGTAAATCCTGAAGCTTAATCATCATCATCATCTCTGCCTGTGGTCCCTTCTGGGGCATCCGCCACCAACCAGCTTCCTCCAGGCATCTCGGTTCTGGGCAAGTCTCTCAAACTGTCCCCAAGTCTTGCCCATCTGCTTGGCATCTGCTTCCAAATCGAGGCGCCATGTATTCCTAGGCCGTCCTAACTTCCTCTTTCCTTGGTGGTTCCAGGTTAGGGCTTGCCTTGTAATGTTGGATGCAGGGTTGCGAAGGGTGCGACCTAGCCATCTCCAGCGTCTCTGAAGGATATCTAATTCAATGATTTGCTTCTTTCTTCTTTGCCACAGTTCCTCATTCGAGGTCTTGTCTGGCTAGCGGATCATACGAATCTTCCTCAGGCAGGTATTGATGAATACCTGGATTTTTTATGGTAGCTATTGTGGTTCTTTAGGTCACTGCTTTATAAAGTAGTATTGGCTTAACAATAGTGTTAAAGAGTCTGATGAAAGGCTGCTCGAGCTCAAGCTTTACCAATGCGGTTCTGTCATAATGCCGAAATAAGTGAAGCTTTCCACCGAGCGCCTCACCTTGGAATGTAATGGGTGTACTATTGGATCCATTTATCTTGAACATCTTGCTCTTCCCTCTGTTTTTGGTAATTCTCTCTCTAGCTGAAAAGTCCGCAACGATGCTTATCTTTTCATGCATCTGCTATCGTGTGTGAGAAAGTAGAGCCAAGTCATTGGCGATGTCAAGGTGGTCTAGCGGTTTCCACAGTGGTCACTGTATACTGTTCCGCTTCTGGTCTGTTGCTGTCTTCATTAACCAATCTATGGCTAGTAGAAACAAGAATGGAGAGAGTAGACAGCCTTGCCTCACTCCTGTTTGGACTTCAAAAGCGTCTGTTAGTTGTCTGCCATGCACTATTCTGAAAGTCATCCCCTCATATGACTTTTCAGGCACTCCATACTGTTTCAAAAGTCTCCGGAGGATCTATCCACGCTCGCTGTCAAACACCTTCTCATTGTCTATAAAACTGACTTAGAGAGGGGAGTTCCATTCCATGGACTGTTCCAAAATTATGCGTAGTGTTGCTATCTGATCTCTCCTTTCGAAAGCCGGCTTGTTGGTCACGGAGATGTGGATCTACAGCATCTTTCAATCGGTTTAGCAGAAAGCGGTTAAATTTTTTTCGTGGAATGAACAGTAGTGTTATCCCTCGATAGTTGGAGCAGTAACTGAGGTCACTTTTCTTTGGGAGTTTGATGAGGTAGCCCTCCTTCCACTCTGGTGGCACTTCTTCTTTCTCCCATATCTTGCAGAAGAGAGGGTAGAGTAACTTCACACTGGTATCAATGTTTTTTTAGTGATTCAACTTGTAAACCCTGTAGCTTATGCTGTCTAAATCGACAGTCAGGTGTCTAGAGTCAAGAGGACGAGAAGTTGCAGACATAACCTCAAAGAAATGTTCTAAACAAGAAACAATATAATACACTTCTCTTGACACAACATTCATAAGTATATACATATATGACTTCTTCTGACTATGAATGCACCCAGATGAATTACTAGTCTTGGTTTCCTCCCCTTGAATCAAGTCATAATCAGTTTGACTAAAGAGGTCAACTCTGTTGTGCCATAGTTGACTACAGTTTTTTACATGAGAATAAATCTTGCCTAAGGGCTATCAGATCTTCGTTCTGCCAAAGGCCAAAAGTTACTTTTGCTCTTCACGAAGTTTGTGCCAGCACTTACAGTCTCCATGCTGTCCGAGTTTAGGGTCATTTTCTCCCACATACTCTCATTAATATAGGTAATCCTTGGTTCCCACTTACGGGCACGTCTGTTGGCTAATCTTGAAGGTGTCATGGCTAAGTAGAAAAGAAGATTTTAAAATTTTCGTCATTCCTATGGCTTAAAACATCCGTGCCCACGCTGTTCAACCCAAAACGTTCAAACATGTCACAGAAACATCCAGAGGAACTGGGAATTTTTGACTTTTGAAACAAAGATGAATCACAACCCGATGAAACATTGCGCCAGTAATAAACCCCTTTATTATTTGTTAGGGCTCCTTGTCATGGACATAATCCATCATGTTGCAACAGAACAAAAAATTACAATTATTTTATTTCTTTTGTTTAGCTTGAGTTTAAATGAAAATAACAGAGACAATACAACACACTACATTGTCATTCACGTCTTTGTACTCTATTCAATGACTTCAAGTCAGAAATAAAATGTGATTACAAGTATATATTTTGTTGTTTATATAGTCATGTTCGTTTCTCTCTGTTGACAGCAGTACTACGGATTTCATAGTCAGCGAGGCCATTGCACAAACATATTTATGGTTTCTGTGTGGTATTGGTATTCCTGCCAACACACTGGCCATCATTGTCATTTTGACCATGCAATCCATGACCCCGGCCACGTTTCTCATCGCTTCTCTGGCGTTCTTTGATGGCACTGCGCTCATTGTTAAGTTAGTGGTCTATCTGATGGACGTCTACGCCACACCGCCTTGCAAGACCAGTTTTATTGTCAACTTCTTCTCCATGATGACCAACTGGACACTGGCCTACGTGTGTTTGGAACGGTTTATTTCCGTCTGTTACCCTCTGAAAAAGCTCTATCTCGTTACGCTGCTCAGATGTGTTGCTTGCGTGGCTGTCACTGCAGCGGCCATGTTAAGTTACTTCGTGCCTGTATTTAGTCTGATGTTCTTTTGGAACTCTAACGACACTTCGTGTTGGGTGCACAATGAGTACGATGAGTTCTATTTTTATTACCACAGATGGATCAATGAGACTTTGGTTCTATTCATACCTTACACTGCCGTCGTGGTGCTGACTTTCGTCATTGTCGTAAAGCTGAAAGTTAACGCTAAACAACGTCGTAAAAGTCTTCAGTCCACTGGGTCCGCGAACAGCAAGACGCCATGCAGTTATACTGAGCGCGTCATCAAGGAAAACGAGCGAGTGGAAAGCACTTTGACCATCATGCTGATCTGCACCGCCATCTTGTTCATCGTCCTGACCTTGCCTTCATTTCTGTATTTTATTATAGATAAGAATTCACTCAGATATCCGCTCATATTCAAACAGTTGAAGTATATCCTTTATGACAGCACACATGCGTTTAACTTTTTCATATATTTCTTCTCGGCGGCCAAATTTAGATGCCGCTTTTATAAACTTATTGGTGTAGATCGGTGCCGCAATGGGTGCAAGAACGAATCGGATGAGTCCAGGGAAGGAGAGGACGATATGTCACCAAATACCCACCTCACGAATTTTTCAACAAATCAATAAAATTGTCCGACAGAGTGGATTTCTATTTGTACATTAAGTCTATTTCAATTTCGTCAAACCGGAAATGTTCAGGACATGGAGCTTTTTGGTGTATCAGTTTGACAGACAACAGATTGGCAGTATAGATGTTTTAATCCACCTGATCAATTTTGTGTTCTTTTTTTAGCATTGTTGAATTAAATTTTAAATGAAATTTGTAAAACAAAAACGCAGATTACTGTAACTATTAATTGACAGTAGAAATTAAAAACATTGCTGCTAGGAAAAGACAAAAATTTGTATTGAAAATGTTTAATTTTTGATATCATAATTATTGGTTTTCTAACCTGTGGACTTCTCATTGGTCTCAACTTTTCACCAATGAGTATTTAGATCGCTAAATATTATCAAAACGAATTATTTTTCCATAATAAAATAAAAAAAACATCTTTAAAAAAACAAAAACTTATAACATAAATAAAATAAAATAAAAAATAACGCAATGAAACAGCTGCTTAATTAACTTCGTGTACTCACTCCAAACTCAAAGTTGGTTTCACTGTGAAAAGAGTTGTGCCGAAGGCTCTTCGTACTCTAGGCTTGCAAGCCTGATTGAAAAAAACAACACTATGTCCGGATAAGGTTCAAATCAATGTCTATACAAAATACTCCTATTTCCAATGTGTCGGAAACACCGGGTGTACGGACTAAAATACTAGGCCCAAGGCCATCAGTACTTAATGTGGTTAGGCAAAAGAAGTTGAGACATATATATTTTCCAAAATCTCAAACAAAGTCATTGATATTTGGAGTTGGTTTAATGTATAGTTTTTCAATACAGATCTTTTTTAAAAACAAAGTTTACTCGCAATCTACACAATTGCTTTACATGTTACTTGCAGTGTAAATGTTTTTTTGAAATGTTTGTAAATTGCTCGACAAGAAATTTCATGTCAGTATCTTCCTACATTTTTTAAATTTTATTTTTGTAATTGTGACTTTTTGTCTGAATTTGTTGTGAAGGACTCCAGTAGACCTTGTGAATGACTCCAGTCAGGGCCGGTCTTAGACTACTGCAACCTATGCGGTCGCAGTAGGCCCGCGTTTTCATAGTTGTAGATGTAAATTATTAAATTAAACCATCTTAACTTATCATTAAAGTGTTCATGGAATTATCCTGAAATTGCAAAATATACGAAAAAGTCATGAAAATCTCATGAAATTATTAAAATCTTATGAAAACTGATGCAAATCTCCTTAGAAATAGACAAAATTGTCATTCAATATGGACAACGCCAATCCTACTCGTGATAAAAAAAAACGGCATAGTCAGCTTTCATTTAGTAAATATGTAATAATAAGGCGAATTTTAACAAAAACAAGAAGTACAAATACTTAATTTACTTTAATAGTCACTGGCATTTAACTATAGATCTTAATCTATCTCGACCTCTTAAAAAAAACTAAAGCAAATGCGATATTTTGCTAGTCGATAGTAAATCTAAAGGGCAGATCTAAATTTGTATCGGCTTTTAGTTGAAAAACTACTATCTACTGTAGATTGCTCGTAAAGTTAATTTGACAGTGGTTTTTTACTTAGTAAAGAATGAATAAAATGCAAAGACGAATTTATATTCTTGTACAAAATCTTAATTTTCACTTATTATCCAGAATGGGCCCCACGCAATCCGTTTCGCATAGGTCCGCGCAATCAGTAGGACCGGCCCTGACTCCAGTTGACCTTGTTGTGAATGACTCCTCAATTTTTTGAATTGTTACAAAGACCAGAGTGTAATTGGAATACAGACGGAAAGTAGCCATTTATCTTGTATTAGAAGGCCGACGTAGGCCCTACGTATTGCTTGGGCTAATAGTAGAGATATTAATTGTTGTTTATAACTCCCTGTCATCTAGACGCTTGTAGTGGGTAAGTTAATAGTATATTGTTTACGTATTCTGTTCTTTAAGTTCTAGATGTTAATTTATTTGTTAATCGCTAGGACTATATCGACTTGCTACCATATTATTTGAGTGCCAGTGTCTTAGGGGGTTTGATACCATGCATGAATGCAAAGTGAAAAGTGAAAACTTGCATGAACAAGGCGCAGAGGCGTAGTGAGAGGGGGGCATGGGGGGTGACAATGCCACGAGCGCCACCAAAACAAATATTGTAGATATTTTAGTTAGGTAATACATTCTAAGGCTATTTATATTATATTATTATTAAACACTTATTTTATTTATAAACTTATATTTCTATGTGATGTTCATGGAAAATGGCGGGTGTGGGGGGGGGGGGGGACTCACGTTTCGCTCACTACGCCTCTTCCAAGACGTGAAGATCTTAAATGAGAAAAAAAAATGGATGAGTTTGATAATTGTGCTTCGGTATGTTGATAGAATGACTTCATCACTAATAATAGGTTTCGTGTGTAAGAAAAGCCTTGAAGTCCTGTTCAACTGTTATCTAATTTAAGTATACATTTTTTTGTAGGGTTTTGAATATTGATGATTACTACTACAAAGGATTATTATAACTATTTTACATAATATCTTATATATATCATAAATGTAGTATAAAGCTATTAGCGCTGAAACCAATTATGCATAGACTTGAGACGTAACATCTAATACTAGCAGCACCAAGGGACCAAGTCTATTGAGAGAAGAAGGCGAAGACAATATGGCGTAGGGTGAGGGGCAGTGGTTCGAATCTTCATCTGGACCTGTCTTCTTGTCGACATATTTTCTTCCCTTTCTTCACTTAATAACCTTGGTCCTTTAGTGCTGCTATTTTTAGATGTTACGTATTCTTGTGTTACGTTCTGTTGTATATACATAGAAAATGTATGTTCACCAACACCCTTAGACGTTAGATGTTATTGTATAATTTAGTTTCTATGCTCCTGACAATGAAACCTAATTACTTTGTCTGAGTGATTTGTCTACGGATTGTTTTTAATATTATGGATTTACTGAAAACCTGTTGAGAGATTAAAATTGATCATGTTTTAAAAATGTTTAACTATATTTCCTTGGTGTATTGATTCTATCTCTTAAGATTAAAAAAAAAAAAAAAAAAAAATAAAACAAAAGAAAAAAACTAGTTCAAAAAATCAATTGGAAACTCATATGCCCAATTACATACTAACCTTTATTCATGTATGCTAATTTTATGTCACGTACCTCTCATCTACCTCCCCGCCTCCCAAGTCAATACCGTTTTAATGTCATTTGAAATGTGTGAACGATTCATGAATTATTGAAAGACTAACACTATGTATCTACTTTGTTAATACTATACACATTTAAAGACAGAACACTTTGTTGCGGTCGACTCATGTTAGCTTCCTTAAGGCGAAAAGCCGATTTTCGTTTAGTGCCTGTCCATCCGTCAGTCCTTTAGCTCTCAAAAACTACGAAAGATCTTGTGAATATCTGATATCAAATTTAAGATCTTAAAGACCTAATGTTCGAGTGTTACGGCTATTTTTTTTTCCTCTTCTGAAAGCGAAAAACTTTGTTTTTAATTTTAAATATACTACCAGTTTGTTTAAACTTTCATTTTATTTTACTATAAATAATAGAACAAGATAAACTATGACAGAGATGTAATTATTTGTATATTTATATAACATAATGCTTACAGCGTTGAAAACATTTGAATTAGTAAAAAAAAATTATTAAAAATGTATGTGTCTTCTGTTGTCTACTATTAATTTACTAATTATGTCTCAGCTGTTATTTAAATAAAAAAGAAAAAGATTTTTTTTTCGCACATTATTGTAACCTATTTTAAAACAGGATTTAATAAGCAGAGTTAAGAAATTGTTTTCGTGATCCTGTGGCATAATAGTATAAACTGTATAGTTTTCTTAATGGAAGGATTTCTTCCACATTAAGTCTATTTAATATGAAGGGAGAAGTGATTATGATCATTGATAGTTTTTACTTCATAGGTTCTGCTATTCATGCTTAAAATATTGAAACCTGCTTTTTTGCCCACATTTCTTATCTTTCTCGGTCAGACTATATCAAAGCCACCCTTTGCTCAGGAAACATGAAAAGGACCAAGATGCCTGTAGTCGTTGAATAAACTCTTCATGTTGTATCTGCTCTATTTCTGTGTATGTTTCTGTTATGTTGTCTTTATATGAGAGAAAAGTCCTTGTAAACACGACCAATTTCCATAAGGATCAATAAAGTAGTCTTAGTCTTGGTCTTAGTTTGTAAAGCCGTGCACGCGTAGCAAATTGGTGAAGAACTTACTTTACCAGCTGAAAGTAATGTAATACGCACCGTGTTACACAAGCCAACTTTAGACATAATGAAAAGAGTTCCACTGAGCAATTCTACAGTACAAAGATGGAGTCACGAAATAGTTCCGTGCTTAGAATATTCCTTACGTAGAATACTTCAAAACATCTGCTTTTTCTATACAGACTAACTAGTCGTCAGGAAACGAAGCTTTACTTTTAGCTTATGTAAGATTTGTAAAAAAAAAATTAAATGTCAAGAAATTTTTTTTTGGCTAAATGTTTCAAAAGCGATATCGAAAGATACTGAACTGAAAAAATTGTTTGATGTAAAACTTATACTCTTGACTAAAAAACATTTCCTTTGCTACCGAGACTTTACCGAGACATACAACAAGCTGAGCTGAAAGTATTTTCAGTACGTTGTGTCTTTCGTCGACATCATTTAGTCGTACACAATCTTTGTCATTAGGGCAGTTAGTAAAATCAAAAGGATTGTCTTCAATGAGGATTTATTTCCTCCACTTTGTTTGTAAAATGGCCCAGAATCTAACCGTTCACAACTTCACTGGCACATCGACTAAAGTGACTAAGTCAAAGAGCATCTTGTACCGATGGAGTACAGCAGCAATCTCAGGTAGAACTATTCATGAAAAAAAAAGATGCCTTTCAAAATCATGTCTTTAAGACGATTTCAACACACTAAACCACATCGAATCTGGACGAAGAGGCCGACTCTGCTCCATTAAGACTGGAATAGAGATTATTAACAAGTAAAATATATGTAAACACTTTAAAAATATATATACAAATTTATCAGCTTAAGGGAATAAATCCACATTTACAGCCATAAATGTAAGATTTATTTCCCTTCTCCGATTTCAAACGACATCAATTAGTTGCCACTATTAAATTATTTTTTTTTTATTGATTCATGTTTTGTCGAAAACATTAAATAATTGAGCAAAAATTTAACTTTATCCGAGAATGTGAAGTGGGAGACAGACAGACAGACAGACGGAGTTGATATCAACTTTGTAAAGACTCCTTTATTTCACTTACAGTCAGGATGTTTTAAAGTCCTTTATCGTCACATCTAAGCCTTTTTCATAAAGCGATGGTTAATTGTGTGATTGATTGTGTGTCTCGTCTGTAGATGGTGTTTGCATTTGCGTCTATATTATGTTTGGTCTATAGGTTGAGGTGGACAATCCTAGTTTCAGAGAATGTCTATTTAGGACTAATAAAATCATCTTGTGTTACTTTACTTCAAACATCTATACACCTCATCAAGTTTCTCCAAATCTTTTTTTCTTATCATTTTATTATAATAAAAAAGATTACAAAGACAGTTTGTGTGGAAACACAAACTCAAAATCGGCCCCCGAAGTGGTCCACCCAGGCAGGCTTCAATATTTTCAGAAAGAACATCCAAATGAAATTATATCAAAGACAAATGAGAGATAAGAATGGAGAAAGAAGGTTGACAGATCTTGTGTAGTGCCCCAACGGTACAGCAGATCAAAAGATAGGTGCAAGTGAATGCAAAGTTAGATGTGAACCTGGCCTAACTAGTTCCCCTTTCAGACCTTGTGGTCTATAGGGCAGATGATGTAAAGTTCATCTGTTTTTGTGGCCTACGGTTAACGAGGGTGTCATGTAGCCAGCACAACGACCAACCGCCTATACTTTTCCCCAACTAATATCAGGTACCCATTGGAGCTGGGTGGACTCAGAGGCGCCTAAGGATTCCGAAGTTGAAAATCCCAGTCTTCACCAGGATTCGAACCAGGGGGCCCCCGGTTCGGAAGCCAAGCGCTTTACCGCTCAGCTACCGTACCTCTCCTGGCCTAACTGAAGTCTTATAATAGATGTAATTGTTTTGAAAAGGATCAATCTCTTATTCGAAAGCTCAAAAAAAAAAATAAAAAAAAAAAAAAAAAACATTTTCGCAATATATACAATATTCACGAAAATGACGTTTACAAGATTACTATTCGTTTTAAGTTAGGTCTAACTTATAATGCATACTAATTAGCTTTTTCTCTTTAAAAAACTGCTTGCATAACTGATTTTAAAAATTAGATTTTTTTCGCTTTCAGAAAAAAAAAGTAGCCGTTGCATCAGAACTTTGAATGATCTAAAATATTGTGATGTCGGATTTTCAATACCTTTTCTAGTTTACGAGATCTAAACGGGACGGACGGACAGACGGACAGACAATTCGCACAAAATAATAGCGTCTTTTCCCCTTTCGGGGGCCGCTAAAAATCAACACATTTTTTTTTTTATTTTTAAATTTTGCAGCTTTTTCAATAGGCGATCGGTGGGCAACTTTTGACTATAAAAGGGGTCCGCTTGGCCTAAACAGAACCAAGTGTTGCTTAAAATAAATAGAAAAAATCAAATAAAGAAATCAAATTGAGAAATATACAGGAGTGTATTACATGAGCTAAAATTATTACTGCTATAAAAAAAAGTTATCCATGAATCAATCCAGGCTATTTTATCACGCAGTAAATGTGGCGCGAAGTTATAAGCAGTTTCTGCAGACGATAACGGAAAATCTAAGTAAAAAAAATATTATGACGTGAAGAAAAAGTAAAGTTCCCCCTATGACGTAGAAAACTTTTTAAAAAATTGACCTATAAGCCAAGAATACTAAGCAATCTTGCATAACCTTTACTTGCTAAATCAGGAAACAGGTTACTTTGCTCCTGAGTTCTGACACCGTTGACTTTTTACATCATCTCTCTCTCTCTCTTAACACCGGAGTTCTGGAATAAAGTTACATATTTGTATTTAGTTAACAGAATCGGATGTTACATCAGGAAAAGAACTCATGGTTTTATCGCTTTAGAGTTCATTGGCTCTGTTTGAAAAGCAAACTTATTTTGAAATAGGAAAGTTCATTTGTCAGACTTTAACTTCTTTGCAGCAATTTTAAGCAAATCATGGTCCAAAACTTTCAAAGGGTTGAATTAAATACATTAAAAAGGAGTATTTGCTATTTAAAATATTGAAACAACGGCATCATGGTCCAAAACTTTTAAAGTGTTGAAAGAAGGAAAGCAGCCAAATATCTATTTCTGGAAACAAATTTTTGACAAAAACTTTTGAAAAGCTGAAAAAGTTATTTGAAAAATATCCATTGAAAGTTCAAACCTTTATCTCATCTTGTAAAATACAGACGTTAATTCCAAAAAAGAAGATGATTAAGTCGTAAGTGTATTCCTAGGTCAATCATGGCATGCATGTTAACCAATCGCTTAAATTTTGCCAAGTCGTTGGTTTTCCAGGCTAGCTCAGGCAACCCATATCATACTCTATTAGCAATAGGGAAAACGAGCATTTGTACAAATTTGTCCTAGCATATGGAACGAGGAATGTGCCTTTATCTTTGTGTCTTTCTGAGTATTTTGTTAGGTTTTGTTTTTGTTTTTCAAGATTTCGATTTGTTAGCATTTGTTATCACTTAAAATAATTAAGTGATTTCAATGCTTAATGAAGTTATTTAGAAGATCTGCACTCCTACGAAGATTGAAATGGACTACGAGCAGATTGGAAGAACCATGACACTTCAGATAACAATGTTACAAAGAAAGTTTGTGTGGAAATACAAACTCAAAATTGGCCACCGAAGTGGTCCACACTGTCAGAAAAAAGGCAGGTTTCAATATTTTCAGAAAGTATATCAGAATAAATTTCTATCAATGGCAAATGACAGAAAAGAATGGAGAAAGGAGGTTGACAGATATTGTGTGGTGCCCCAACGGTCCATCAGACCTAAGGATAGGTGAACGTGAAGGTGAAGTTAGATGTGAACCTGGCCTACTGATTTGATGTAATGTTTATCTTATTTATCTGATTGTTTTGTAAAGGGCCAATCTCTTATTCCAAGCCTCATAAAAAAAAATTCGTAAAAAAGATAATAAAAATCTTTAGTTAGGTGGCTTATTTGTATGGTGTTATAGTTTATACATGACGTGATTTTTATCTAAAAGTACAATGTAAAAAAAACAGAGGCGTGGTGGCTGAGCGGGTACCGGGGTTCGAATCTTGGTGAAGACTGGGATTTTTTATTTCGGGATCTTCGGGCGCCTCTAGGTCTACCCAGATCTAATGGGTACCTGACATTAGTTAGGGAAAAGTAAAGGCGTTTGGTCGTTGTGCTGGCCACATGACATCCTTGTTAACCACAGAAACAGATGACCTTTACATCTTCTGCCCTGTAGACCACAAGGTCTGAAAGGGGAACTTTACTTTTTTTTTTACAATGTAAAACATAAAATAAGGCATTGTTTTCTATCCCCAAGATTAAGAATGAGTGCAGTATTTCACGTGACCCCGCCAACCCAGTTGCAACCTACATATTTCTCTTCATCTAATTGTCAAATTCATTCTTTGTGACATAAATTAGTGGGAATCACTTTTTGTTGTGTTTCACGTGAAAGTGAAACCTAATCGAGAATTATGGGCAGGAAATCTCGTTCTGGGAGTTAATCACATGGTTAGAGAAGCAATCGACGCCATGAGTATTACAGAAGACAGACATATTAGGTCTGTAGAATAGAAAGCTTTACGTTCGGGCCATCCATATGTCTATAATTCCACCGCACCCTTGGGGGACCATCACCACCCGTATGGCCCCATTTTGGGAACGAAGCGGACTGGTTAGCAAGTCTTTTTTACATCCCCACCACGTGCAATGTTCACTCCCGAACTTAGCCTATCCACTTTCCCGGATAGACGTTTCCACGGAGGCGCCACACTGAGGCGACGGAAGCTGGAATTCCTCCACTCTCATACCAGAAGAGGTATCAACTTAATACAAAGAATCTGACACTAATGCAGACACAGCCGTCGTCCGCCGGAGTTTATTTGAGTTTCTTTTCGTCTTCTGCGCCTGTCTACTACGCGTTTCTCGAGACCATCGTAAAAGTTCTGCAAGTCCATATGTCTCAGAGACTATATGCTCCTAATTGCTTTCCTCTATGCCAGTGAGTGCAAAATGGTTTTCGTGTTGATCTTTAAAGCGTTTGCAGAGGAATTCTGTTGCGTCCTACTCCTTTAAGATCGCCAGATAGGAGAGCGGTTGCATGCAATCCTTCCCCAGTCTGGATAGGTGTCCAACCAAGCACAGCCGTCGAATGGTAAGTAGTGCATCTTCACTGCCCACACCGGCCTTCAGCGGAATATTTTTAGTTTTAGCATATGCCATGGGGAGAGAGGGTGGTGATGGAATTTTCTGACTATTATTTTGCTTTAATTTTCTTTATTGGAGTGGAAATTTTAATGTCAAACCATCACTTGCTCCAGCGTTTGAGCATAAACCCCTCTCCGGAAGGTTTTGAGTTTAAAACTCCCCTCTAAAATGTTTTGAGGTAAACCTCTTCCGAATCTAATAAAATAATTAAAACAAACTACAGCCACCAAACTTCATGAGCGTAGCCAATAGGAATTTTTGAGTTTAAAACCTTTCTCCAAAGGGTTCTAATTTTAAACCTCATCCAGGGGTTTTGGATAAAAAAACAAACAAACAACAAAAGCAACCTACAGTCATCAAAGTTCACGAGTGTAGCCATCGGATGGGGGTTTGAGCTTAAAACCTTCCGCCAATAAAAACCTAAAAAGAATGTCTTATAATAATTCCATAAAATTAATTAGAAAAAAAAAGCAAATCTACATACACTACATTCCATGAGCGTAGTACAAAGGGGCTTTGTGGTTAATTCTTCCTCTTCAATAAATAAAAACAAAAGCTAAAAAAATCGAAACTATAGTAACTACTTGAGCCTAGCAGTGGCGTTCTTCTATCAGTTTTTGGAGCCAATAAAGAAATGTAGCTAGGAGAATTCAAGACAGAGACCTTGGACAAAAAAAAACTGAAGGAAACTAACCTCAAATAAAACATTTCACAAATTTGATTTTTTGTCTACCAGTCGATGGGATCTATTAATAGAGGCAGTGAATAGCAGATTTGATATCTGAACTTCATTTGAAGAGTATCTTATCTTATCTTATATGTTACAGAAGCTAATTCAAAAAAGAAGTTATTGCACTGCAGACACCTAAGAATATGCAGTTTTTTTTTATAGTTTCAAGAACAGAAAATAATGCTTGGCACCGGGTTCCCCTCCCCCCTCGAAATCTTGCTAGGTAAGCGCTGACACTTGTCTGGCAAGGGAGTGGTGTTAACCGTAGTTTCACTAACAGAGAAATCTTATTTTAGGGTACAAAAGACTGATTATGAATATTAATAATGACATATATATATATATATATATATATATATATATATATATATATATTTGTAATATGTCAAATGAAATGTATTTATATTTGTTTTTTTTTTAAATAAAAACATCAATAAACAACTGAAAATGCAAATAACATCATTGTAATTAGCAAATAGCTCAATCGTACAAAAAGAGTGTATAAACATAAACACAAACATTGAAATTGATACATATCTATTTTTTTTTTAAATTGTAATATCAAGTCACATGACCTCCCACTCTGTTGTTACTTTGTACACTATTTATATAGATACAAACTCTCTTTAGTGTTTTAGAGCTAATAATGAGAACTAAAAAAAAAACTAAAAATAAAAACAAAAACAACAAAAAACAAAAAACAAATGAACACTTTATTTTACAATAGAAAAAAATTACATCAAACAGATGCAATCAATGAATTCATTTTTGTAATACCTCTATGAGGTCAGAACTTCATGAAACCTGGACCCTGGAACCTGGACAGCTGATGTCAAAAACAGATGTTATAATTTTCTTTGAAATGTAACAGTTAATGTATATCGCCGAAACTAGAATGACTAGCTCGTTGTCCACACGGAGAAAAACTCTAGTTTGACCGTTATAATGTTTCAAAGTAAAAAATGAATAAATGTAAATTTGGCTGGAGACTATATCTAGGTCTAGATCCAACATGGCGTAGTCAGCCGTATTACCGTAATTATGCTATAACTAAGAACATTTAAGGTTGCTTCAGTTTGTATTGAAGTTTGTAAGCGTTGCTTGGTAAATCTTATCTAAATTATATCTAGATAATAGATGTTGAAGTGCATCTAGATAGATATTAAAAGTTCTAAGTTAGAACCTTAGGTCTAGTGCTTGATCTTGATGTCCATGTAATGAACATGACAATAAATTATCTCATAAATATACTCACCGGCCGGAACAGAAAAATGCATTTTGTTTGCAGCTGACGATGTCACGGGTTCGATACCCGAATAGAACTAAAAAATATTTAAATTATTTTTAATAATTATTTTAAAAAGAACCGATAATATATTAATAATGGATGTATTGTCTTTAAATTTAAAAAATAATAATTTCTTGTTCGCTTACAATTACAGTCCAATACTGTTTATCATAACGCACAGATTGTTTTTGTGCCATAACAACCGGAATAGGATTTCAGTGTTCTTTTTAACCGGATTCATTTATGTAAAAGGATTCCAGTACCTTAGGATACGGTCCGGATAAACTGCTGTTCCGATTAACCGAATCCAATAGTATAAAAGGTTTCTTTCGTTTCTAAGATTCGTTCCGAAAAAACGACTGATCCTTCTGACCTGATGTCCAATTAATCGGACTAGCATGTAGATTCTTTGTGTGTTTGCGGCTCTTACACAGCATTTTAATCGGAGGCGTAGTGAGCACAGGGGCAAGAAACCTTATTGTCGCCCCCCCCCTTTTTTCCTATTCAATGAAAATCACATAGAAATATAAGCTTATAACTAAAAAGTATTTACATATAATACAATAGAAATAACCTTTTACCTAACTGAAATATCTACAATAATTTTTTTTTTGCGCCTCTTTGCTTGTGACGCCCCCACCCTGAAAGTAGCTCTCGGGTCGTCTTACCCCTCTCCCCCCTCACTACACCTCTGATTGAAAATGTTAAAATAATTTTGACTTGAATCTTATTAGATCTATATTATATCCTAATTGTCTTATTTTTTGTTGACAGTTCCTATACAGATGATCTTATAGCCCAGGCTATTAACAAGCACTATATGTGGGTACTCTGCAGTATTGGTGTGCCTGCTAACTCACTGACCATTGTCGTAATCATGACCATGCAAACCCTTACACCTGCCACCTTTCTGATAGCTACTTTGGCTTTGGTTGATGGCTGCGCCCTTATCTCTAAGTTTGCCTTCATGCTGCTGGATTTTTATGATGTACCTCTCTGTAAATCGTATTTCCTAGTCTACTTCCTCTCAATGATGGCCAACTGGACGTTGATGTACATATGCCTGGAAAGGTTCTTCACGCTATGCTGTCCCCAGAAAATGATTCCTATCATCACACTGCGAAGATGCCTAGTCTGCCTGTCAATAACCGCTGCAGCGTTGTTAAGTTATCTAGTGCCAGTTTTTAGCGTCATGTTATTCTGGAATTATAACGAAGATTCCTGTTGGGTCTATGATGAGTACGAAGCTTTCTTAAATAATTACCATAAATGGATCAATGAAACGTTGGTGCTGTTTATATCCTACGCCACCATCTTGGTTCTAACAATAAGAATAGTCGTCAAGTTGAGAGTCAACCCCGAAGAGTACAGTCGCTCGGAAGCTCCAACTCCTGGTAATGTCCTGCAGGAGAACCAGTCTGACGAAAGAGTGTCGACAACCATGGTCCTCTGTTGCGCCATATTCTTCATAACCTTCACTGTACCTTCATTACTTTATTTCCTCATAGATTCAGACTCTATCATGTACCCGAAAACATTTCGGCAAATCAAGTTCCTTTTGTATGACAGCACTCACGCTTTGAACTTCTTTCTCTATTTCCTCTCCGCTACCAGGTTTAGAAGGCAGTGTTGCAAGCTGTTTGCTGGATGTCGCCAGTCGTGCTGGAGAGGCGCTGGAAACGAGAGTGGACTCGAAGAGGTGCCACTGAAACGTTCCCTGGTGAAATAATCCACGAAATGTCTGTTGGATTTCTAATGAATGTTGTCTCTGGATGCCACGAAGTCATATAGTGGAAATGTTCACGATGAACTAACCAATGTCAAGGACGTTAAATTGATTTTCTATATTGCCAACTTTCAAGACTTGAATCTACTGTGTTAAAAATAGAAAAAAAAACAAACAAAAATGTGCTTATCAAAACTTCCTTTATTCTGTATTCCAAAACGTTTGCTATTATAGTTTTCAAGGCGTGATAGAAAAAAATCTCTAATACTCCCTCAGTTGTCAATAACAGTGATCTCCAAAATACGGCCCGCGGGCCGGATTTCGAGGTTTCATTCGGCCCGCCAAAATGTCAGCACAAAGTGTAGAAAATTCCTCACCTTCCCCTCTCCAAGAAAAGTTTGAAGGTTCTCACTGGAATGAAACTAGAACAAATAATTCTAACCCAAAGACCTAGGTAACACTTTTGAGAGATGGAACCCCAATATAACCCACTTTATTATAAATACTTATATCTATTATATATATTATACGTCTTAGTTCCAAAATGTTGTTCATAGCGTGTACATTCTCTCTATTTGGGACATCCTACAAGAAGAGACAACAAATATAGGAAGTCGCCTTTACTACACCACGTGACTTAAACATAAAGTAGAAACTTTTTTTTTTCGTTTTCATAAACAAAATGTAAATATTGTAACATTGGATCTGTCCAGAGCTACATCAAAGTTCGGATCACAGTAAGAACTGTAACTCAGCAATACGGCTACATATTGACTATTTTGCCATTTCAACTAAAAGAACTCGTTTGTCTTGAACGTTGCTCTATATTGTTACATTGTATTATTCAAAACAAAACAATAACCCTTCATTTTTCTTCTACTTAACAATCAATTTGTACCGGAAACTATATTTCGTCATATTTTTATTCTTTTCTATTTAATATATGTATTTCATAGACATATATATATATATAGACTGGACGATAAAGAACAAATTATTATCGGAAATATTTGGGAAAAGATAAGTTTGTAGATCCACATCACAAACCTATATATATTTGCCTATGCCTAAGACAATTATTGGGAATATGGCAGTTTTGTACTTTTCAAAACTAAAGATCAAAGGTATATATTGGCTGAAATGTTAGTCCTAGAATTTATAGCTCAATCGCCGCCATTTTTTTTCCACATAGATATAGTACATAAAACATATTTGACTTCCCCCAAATAAAAATAACTTCCTACTTCCAGTCTATATTTATTTATGTCTATGATGTATTTATAAATATTAATTTTTTAATCACATTATTGTATAACGCAAATGGAATTTTGTTTCACAAGTTTTAAAAATATAGTTTTGCATGGATCTCGACGATGTACTATTCATTTGCTTTGTACCATTACATCGTGAGTATTACCATACAAACTGTAAAGTAAAGTTAAAGCATTCAGATGTTGTTATCGTGGGGTTTTTTTATTCTATCATCTACACTCTACACAATAATCTGCTCAATAGTTATGTTTTGAAAAACACAATTGTCTAGAGTAGCAGAAGACCAACTTTATCCACTTTGAGGTCCTCCATGAAAGAAAGGCGCCAAAGTTATATGATGACGTCTTAGTTTGCACTTTCAACGTCTTAGCCTCAATGTCTTTGCAGCTCTTGGTATGCGCAATTCATTCTGTTGGAGGACATGCCCCGCAAACCTCATGCGGTCGCTACCTCATTAAGTGGTCGATTCCCAGTTCAGCATAGGATAATAAAAACAAAATGAAAAAAAAAAACATAAAGGCGAATTTTTTGTTTATTCCATAGGTTAGGAAATGATCTTCCAGTGATTTTTCTTCCTATTGCTATTAGAACATGGAATGGGTTGGCTGAATCAGACAGTAAAACGAGTGACTTAGCTGAGTTTAACTTCATTGTGCAAGCTGACTAGAAAAAACATTTAGCTATATTGAAGCATTACAAAAAATAAATAGAATTAAACATTATATACCACCATCAGTTTCCTAAAGGCAAAATTGTTTAAAAAAAAATATTGTTACGTATTTCTGAATCTTCTGGCTAGATGTATTAGTTGTCACACAAATAAAAACACAGCAAAGAACTTGACGACTAAACTTTCAGTTTCATATAACTTTAATGACTATTAACTCTAACAATTCGTTACTGTAACATGTAGCGTAGAAGACTGTACAATATCTGTCAGTTTACAGTTAGCTATACTTCGTTGCAATTCATCTCTTCACTTCGTTGCAATTCATCTCTTCTCAACTTTCCTCGAGCCGTATTCCACAGAACAGACCAACGACACACTTCCCAGTGTCGCTCCAGGTCTCCCAAAGCTGAACCAAGTCGTACTCAAGTCTACCGAATCAGAGCCGCACACGTCTTACATCGACTGTATCGACTGTAACGGCTCAAGTCCACTGTAGTTCGCTGTATAGACTTTAGCGACAGTAGTCCACTCCAGTTAACTCTACCCTAGTTAACTTGCATCGAGTCGTACACATTTCTCTTCCACAGAGCCGCACACGTCTTACATAGTCTGTCTCGACTGTAACAGCTCACTCACGACTCCATACGACTGACTTTCACATTAACTTTCTGGCTTATATAGAGTCCCTAATCGCTTCTCCAAAGTTGCACAAACACTCCTAGTATCCTCTGGAATAACATGTCAGGAAACGTCACATCCTGTCTTTATTTATACACGTAGATTCCAGAAAACACTCGCTGCAGTGTCATCAAGTCGGGGTCACACGTAGTGACCTTTATCTGTCACTGTTCATTAGTAACTGTCCCCCTACTTAGATCTGTTCGTCCCCTGGAACAACACATGTGGACACGTCACATCCTGTCTTTGTTTGTACATGTAGATTCCAGGGAACACTAGCTGCTGTGTCATCTCGCCGGGGTCATACGTTGACCTCTACCTATCACTGTTCATTTGTAACACTGCCCCCTTCTTAGATCTGTTCGTCCCGAACAGATTCTACTTCATCACGATACTGATGAAATCGATCGACGATCAAGTAGGAAGCTTTGGTGGTTGCCCCCTTCTCAGAGATGTTCTTTCAATCTGGCAGTTGTCCATCTTCTTTCCATAGAAGAATTGGAGCCAAATCCTCATTTTTCAGCAGTTCCTCACAAATGTTTTCATCAATCTTGGTATGGAAACATCGACCTTCAGATGACGACATTGGACACTCTTGTCGAGAAAATTCATCAGCATTCTAACGAGTTCGTGCTTCACTGGCTGAGTTTTACATTTTCAAGCATCTTTTTCCAGAGCTTCTTCAAAGATGACCAGGTTCATTACAGTACAGCAATATTCACATGCTCTTCTTTTAAACAACAGCAACTGACTTGGGTTTGTACGATGTTGGGTTGATCTTCTTGTACAGTTCTGTCACAGATGGTTATTCACTACAGTTCTGACATCTTAAACTACTTCTTTTCTGTCCTTCTTGCTTCTGACTTAATTAGCGTTCTTCTAAAACCTCTGTTATACTTCATCAACCTATTCTCATGAGGAATGTTCTTAAATTATTATTTAGTGGCTTCACACTTTCAACTGATTCGTAAGGCTTTCTTCTTTGGTTTATGGTCCTGGACAGAATCTTTCTAAAAACATGGGCTGTGGAGTTTCATTAGTGCAGGTGGGAGTCTATCAGTGGGAGAAGTGGTGGGCTTGTTTTCTAACAAGATGGGCTATGGAGTTTCATAAATGCAGGTGGGGGTCTATCAGTGGGAGAAGGGGTAGGTTTGTATCTTGATCTTGTTGGAGCCATCCACGTTGCACTCTGCATGTGTCGCTTTCTCCGCCTCCTCAATTTGATATTTCTTTGGTTGCGTTGATGTCGTTGTCGTTGTCTTGCTTTCTTGTCGATCAATGCTGATGGCAGCCACTTAACACATAGGAAGGTATTGCACTTCATAGCTGTATTCATCAAGACTGTTGATCTAACAAGTTGCTTCAGCATTATTCTTCGATGGGTGCTTTGCGAATGAGCTGCAAGTCCACTTGAAGGCAAGTTGTCAAACACGTCATCACCTTCATCCGAGTCTGGAGGACTCGAATGTGGGGCAGGTTGATAACATTCAACGTGCAAAGGTCCATCAACTTCAGCATCAGTTTCTATTGTAATTCCTTGACTATCACCAGGGCTTCTCACGCCTACCTTGATAGCTGTACATGCTTCTGTTAAGTCTAGAGCTTGTTGGTGTATTTCTTGGCATTCACAGTCTTCTTGCATAGCTACGTACGTACAGTTCTTGTCAAACGCATGGGTGAAATAATCCAGCTTCGAGTTCCTCTCGTAGACAATGGCAGATAGAAGACAGAAGTCTTTAAGGCCCGCAGCAACAGGCTTGGACGCAGACCCAACGTTGTCTTGTTCTGTCTGGCTGGTTGAGGTACTCATATCGGGTATATCTCTAGCAAAATCTTCGGTTGAACTATAGGTCTCTTCTATTGTTTCTTCAGCGGTCTCATTCTGCTTTTCGTTGAAATAGTAACAGCTATCGTCTCTTTTCATTTCTTGTGGGCCACATTCATTTGGTTTGCTATCACAGTCAAAGACAGCACAACCATCACCAACATGCCTATCGTAATTGTCTGTATCGCCACATCCTTGGTTGGACAATTGTTCGCTGTTCATCAATGGTGTAGCTCTTTCATCAGTCGACTCAATCTGATACTGCTGGGTGTTCAGCAGCTCATTAATCATGATTCTCGTTTGATCTTTTATCGTATCTGTTTGTTCTTCAGTCTTGTTGGGCGTGGTAGCTATTTGTTCATTTTCATTCATGGCTTTGATCAACTGGTTAAATGAAGAAAATCTATTGTTGATTTCTGATTCTATCTCCTTAATGCTCTCTTTCACCGAGTTCATTTTGTATTGCAAAGTTCTCAGGAGCTCCATCGTATTAGGTTTGATTTCAAATTGGCAAGTGTCTGGATTCTCATCTTCCTCCAACAGGGCTTGTCTGAGACGTGCTGTTAGCGTTTCCTTATTTCCGTTAAGCTGTAGACCTCTTTCTCGAAGCTCTTGTCTAAGTTCTTTCATGTCAAGTTCATTAAGAAGTTTGGTGGAATACATTCTAGCCAGAAAGATCCCACTTCTGACACCAATTGTTACGTATTTCTGAATCTTCTGGCTAGATGTATTAGTTGTCACACAAATAAAAACACAGCAAAGAACTTGACGACTAAACTTTCAGTTTCATATAACTTTAATGACTATTAACTCTAACAATTCGTTACTGTAACATGTAGCGTAGAAGACTGTACAATATCTGTCAGTTTACAGTTAGCTATACTTCGTTGCAATTCATCTCTTCACTTCGTTGCAATTCATCTCTTCTCAACTTTCCTCGAGCCGTATTCCACAGAACAGACCAACGACACACTTCCCAGTGTCGCTCCAGGTCTCCCAAAGCTGAACCAAGTCGTACTCAAGTCTACCGAATCAGAGCCGCACACGTCTTACATCGACTGTATCGACTGTAACGGCTCAAGTCCACTGTAGTTCGCTGTATAGACTTTAGCGACAGTAGTCCACTCCAGTTAACTCTACCCTAGTTAACTTGCATCGAGTCGTACACATTTCTCTTCCACAGAGCCGCACACGTCTTACATAGTCTGTCTCGACTGTAACAGCTCACTCACGACTCCATACGACTGACTTTCACATTAACTTTCTGGCTTATATAGAGTCCCTAATCGCTTCTCCAAAGTTGCACAAACACTCCTAGTATCCTCTGGAATAACATGTCAGGAAACGTCACATCCTGTCTTTATTTATACACGTAGATTCCAGAAAACACTCGCTGCAGTGTCATCAAGTCGGGGTCACACGTAGTGACCTTTATCTGTCACTGTTCATTAGTAACTGTCCCCCTACTTAGATCTGTTCGTCCCCTGGAACAACACATGTGGACACGTCACATCCTGTCTTTGTTTGTACATGTAGATTCCAGGGAACACTAGCTGCTGTGTCATCTCGCCGGGGTCATACGTTGACCTCTACCTATCACTGTTCATTTGTAACAATATGTTTTGAATTTTAAAGTACGTTGCTTCTAAGAGCTGCAAAATGTACGCATGCCTATCGTCTAATCTATCTGTAAGCTTCGGGGAAGATTTACTTTAGAAATTGTGCGTAGCTGATTGAAATAATATTTGACATTCCTTTTTGTTTCATTTTTTTACTCATATGTCGTAAATCTATAAAGGTATTTGAAATATTTGGAAATGTTAATTAGCTCTGTATTTTTAAAACGAGTTTGATATTTTTGTGTTCTTTTCAGCTCTGTTGAATCAAATTTCAAAACGTTTTTGTTTAATTGTAGCACAACGCAACATTAACCTTTTATTATAGTCAAATTGTTTAAGAAAATAAATGTATCGTCGAAATACTTTATGAATGAATGAAACTCTAAAATATTTCATCTGGCTTCATGATATGCGTCCATTGACTTTTGAGACTAACAGGGTAGTATTACTGTTAGCAACTCTGTCGTGGTTTCAGACGTGTCCGTAGCGTGCTCGTAATGTTGAAATACATTTGCGGATTAAATCAGGGTCTTACCCACCACAAACTCAAATATATATACATTTAAAAAAAACTAAAATATGAATATTAAATCATTTTATTTTTTAAATATGAAATGTCATAAATGTACAAGTGCTCTACTTGTCCTAAAATATGCCATGTTTTTAGATATAAGTGTGTTATTAAAAAGTGGATTTTTATTAAAGCTTTTGAGAATGTGTAAGGACCTCCACAAATTTTCTTTCCGGGACCGCCACATACTTAAATCCGGCCCTGAATGTTATCTTACTTTGAGAGACAAAAAAAATCTGATGGATTGTGTGAACAAAAGAACTCTCGTTAAACTTGGTGATTGCAACGAATTCAACAAGGCTGTTAAATCAGTAAATGCTATCACTCATGCAGATTTAATAAGATCTAGCTATTGGTAAATTACTACTTCTATTAGCATTACTCTTGTTTCAGTTGCTACTTTACACGTGTTTTGTGAGCTATGTCCTACATGTTTATACCAACAGCTGCTTGCATGCTGCTGTCTCAACAAAGACATGAAGTCTAGACAATGTCAGTACAGTCGTCCCAAAAAGAGTGCAAAGTTCAATCTGACCTATCACGCATTTGGCAGGTTTTTTCTTTTTTACATTTTGTAAGCATCTGAAAGAATTTTTATCTCCTGCAAGATGCAAATGTTGCACTATCAAGCTTGTTTCAATTCAGGTGAGTGACATGCCCTTAGAATCTATTTTAAAAGTAACAGAAGAATTTTTTGATTATTTAAAAAAAAAACACGTAAACTTACGTAATAATCATTCACGTTTCAAATTTAAAAAAAGTTTTTTGGAATTCATCACCAACCCATTAGTTCTAATATTATATGTGCACATTTTTTGCTTGTACCAAAAAAAACAAAAAAAAACAACAAAAAAATCTGGCTACAAAATTGCATTACAATTTTTAATGAGTGTTTTATTTCTGGCCAATGTATTATAGACCAGTTTGTACTGCAAGCACCAGAAACAAAGCAGTGTGTGTATGGAGATAGTTCTGGAGACGTTTAGGTCCAACTAAATAATGGCAAGAACGTTCCACTAAACTTCTCTGCCACCAAGCCAATATCTCAATGTCTAGCTGTTAGCCTTGGTATCGACTCTCCTTCAGTACTGCTATACTAGTTTATTGGTCAAGATTTTCTAGTCCATAATTAAACGTCGAATGTTGATTCTTTTTTGCAACAAACGAAAGAGTGGAGTAGATTCTGTGGTGCTAAAAAAAAATGCTAATTTTTAGAGGCCTCCAAAAGGGGAAAAGACGCTATTATTTTTGTGTGGAATGTTTGTCAGTCCGTCTCTCCGTTCGTCCGTCCCGTTTAGATCTCGTAAACTAGAAAAGATAGTAAAAATCCGACATCATATTTTAGACCATTCAAAGTTCTGATGCAACGGCCACTTTTTTCTTTTCTGAAATAATATTTATGAAATCACTTATGCAAGCAGTTATTTCATAAGCATACACCACTTTTACAACTATTCACTATTAGTAGTAAGAAGCACAGGAGGTAATTTAGTAGGGGCACTAAATGCCACTACATTTTTAAACATTTATGCAAATGGTTTTAGACTTTTTATAAAAAAAACTTTTGTTAAAACTTTTGTTTAAAGTTCTGTCATATTAACTACTACATTTACACTAAAAAAAAGTTTACTTTTTTTAAAGAGAAAAAAATCTATTAAGTATGCATATAAGTTGGACAACAATTAATAAGTAGTTTTTCATATTATTGCGTGAACTGCAGCGCTGTACAATGGCTATAGTACACTTAACTAAAGGAAACATTTTTTTTAAAGAAATGTTTTTTTCTTGAGGATTTGAATAAGAGATTACCCTTTACAAAACAATTGGATCAATTAGATATTCATTATAAGTCATCAGTTAGGCCAGGTTCACATTTAACTTCACATTCACTTTCACCTATTCTTTAGTCTGCTGGATCGCTGGGCCACCACACAAGATCTGTCAACCTTCTTTCTCCATTCTTCTCTGTCATTTGTCTTTGATAGCATTTTATTCTGATGTTCTTTCTGATAATATATAAACCTGCCTTTTGACCTGCCTGGGTGGACCACTACGGGGGCCGATTTTGAAGACAATCGTCACCTAAAAGGTCCCTTTCACACTTTGATATCGTTAAGGCTTATGAGGTCATTTATTTCTATGGCCGACGGCCAACGAGGGTATATGTGGACAGCACAACGACCAGCCGGCCTTACTTCTCCAACTTAATGTATGTACCCATTATTGTTGGGTGGACTCAAGGGAGTTCTAGAAATACCAAAATTAAAAAATCCGATTATGGTATAAAAAAAAAACACAGATAGTTTCTACTTTATAACCAGAACTCAACCTTTTAGTATATTTAATTAAAAGTTGATTGTGATGCCCCTCTCTTACCTCCACGAACCTACACAGTTGTCTGCGTTAAATCAAAGCTCAAAGAAGACAATCTTTTTAATAAGCAAATTTCCAACACACATTTTTTTTTTGGTTAAACCATGAACTCTGGCAATGGTTTCTGAAATGTGAATCACATCAGCCAAAAGTGAGTACACTTAAAACATGTCTGATTGACCTAACAGCACAAATAAGAACAACATGCATGTTTCTTTTGTGTGAGAGAGAATCGGTGCGCATGCGTGAACTTGCAGTCGTAGATCTGAGAATTGATATGTATAAAAAGAACAAATTACTTGTTAAAATTTCCTTTTATCAGCTTGCAATGTCTTCATGTGAACAAAAAAAATGACATGGGTCTTGAAAACTGCTCTAACGATTTTCCTTAAAAAAATGACAGTTTATGTATACCTCTTGGAAAAAAATTGCTTGTTAATTGGCTGCACTGGAAAAACTCTTGTTGAACTGTTATGAATTTTTGTGATATAATAATCTATATTATAAAGTAGAAAGTAAGGCGTATGTATGTATGTATGTATGTATGTATGTATGTATGTATGTATGTATGTATGTATGTTGTATGTATGTATGTATGTATGTATGTATGTATGTATGTATGTATGTATGTATGTGCAGAATAGAAATCAAAACCGTTTGACCAATCTTGATACAATTTGGCAGAAATGTTCCTAGGGTACTAACTTAGACCGTGGTGTATGTATTGTAGCCCTAAAACAAACTTAAGACCCTCAAAATAAAGTTGACCAACTCTATGAAAGCATTATAACTTCATCGATCTAGGCTATGTTTACCATATTTACATGAAAAGATCGAAATGATATAGATCTAGATCTAATTTTAAGAACTGTCCTTTGCGCAGATAGTTTTTTACTTAGACACATGAATATACAAAATATAGTCTATTGATTTCATTATATAGTACAATTAACCTTCAAATTTGTGTTTCAAAAGCATTTTTACATAAATTCGTTCCTTATATCTTCGAATTTAGAATTCCTGACGTAAATTCTTTCATTAGACATTACGCGAAATGTTACACATCTCTCTATTCCTAGGTCTAAAACTCTAATTCAATTCTAAGATGATACAGCTTCTCTTCGCAAAGAAAGTTTTATAATGAAACACATGAACATACTAATTATAGTTCATTCATTTCATATTTTAATCAAATTAACATTCAATTTTGGTTTTCTAAAGCATTTTTACATAGGTCTACATTCGTTCGCCAATGTTTTCACAAAATATTGAATTCAGGTCAATTAGCTATTTTTAGCTCCATTAGGAATATTTTTTATTCATAAATTCATGCATTCGCTTTACTTATAACATTATTATTTTCTTTCATTGTTTCTAATGCACAATATCAGTGACTCTATCAGCAATACGTGAGCTGATCAATCGCGGATAAGAATTGGTTTCCGTTTTCAAGTCTAGATATAATATATACATATAGGTCTGTGGTCTATACATTCACTTAACCCGCATTCATTCCCCTTGGAGAAGTGGAGGGGCGGGATACAAATATGTTTCATTGTTTTATTATCTAACATTTATTAGGACTGATGAGAAAAACATTTTATTTTCATTATCTATGGATCATTAATTATTATGAGTAAACAATCCCTAACTGCTTGTACAAAGGGTGATCTGCTTTTTAAAAGAGAGATTGTCTATTTAAATATGTGACTTGCTTTTAATAAGAAATGATGCCTTTCATATTGTCAAAGGCAAGATGTCCAGAAGAGAAGAAAAGATGGCTAAAGTGTGGCTCGAGACTTGACATCCGACTTGACTAAATCTGCTGATTATCTTTTGTTAGGAATGGAATAGATAGAGCATCAGTGTCAGCGCCTCTAAGGTCCAGTCAAACGTAGCACTTCGTAGAGTCAACTCAAGTACGAAATTGTAAAGCGTTACATGTAGATAGATATACATTTTACATTATGTGGCTTATAAAGCGTGTTAAGTAGACTCTCTAGAGTATGGGCTTTTTTTGTGCTTATAGAAAGATCATCCTAGAAAAATGTCCTGTGTCAATTACTGTCAATCTAATCATGCATCTTAACCAATGACTTAACCTTTACCTTAACCTATCCCTTAGTCTGTTGGACCGTTGGGGCACCAGGCAAGATTTGTCGACCGTCTTTCTCCATTCCTCCCTTTTTTTTTGCTTTATTTAGAACCTCTCTCAATGGCAGGCCTGTCCATTCTTTAATTTAATCAATGACTTAAACTCTGCAAAGTCGTTGGTTTTTATGGCTGATTCATGCAACCCATTAAATTCTCTAATGACATTAGGTAAAAATAAGCACTTGTAAGAATTAGTCCTATTGATAAGTCATATTAATTGTATTTTATTTATAGACTTTTAGACTGAAAATGTCCAATGCATAAAAACAGTTTATACTTTATAACCAGTACTCAAACTTTTAGTGTATTTAGTTATACAATGATTGTTATGCATCTGCCCTTCCTTCAAGAACCTTCCCATATATTGTTAAACATGTTTTTCAACAGGCATGCCAAACAAAATATTGTTCCATTGTTTTACATTTCTAGAAATAAAAATTAGATTTAAATTACAATCACAAACAAAAAAATGCAATGAGACAAGTTAAAATACAACAATTTTATTATATTTATTGGACACATGCTTTTTTAATACTTAAAGCACATGTTTACATCTCTGGATATTTTAAAAATAGGCAGAGTCTAAATACTTATTACCTTACTATATTACAATTATGTACACATATAGACAATACTGAAAAGTCATGATTCATATCATATATATATATTAAGAATAAAGTCTCATGAACACATCACATCAAAGCTTTTAAATTTTAATTTTCAACCACACATTTAAATCAATCGTTTCCATTTGTGAAGCAAAGGGAAATCACTGCTCGTGGAAAATAGGTCCAATACACAATGTCTTTTTGTCTCCCCTTTTCATCCAGCTGTCAGGCAGCAATGGCGTCTATCAACTTCTGTTTCAACCAGCCGAGACGGAAAGCTTGATTATATCGTATGATGGACATGCCTTTAAGTACGCTTGGCACGTCGCCGATTTCTTTGTCGATTTGAACTGGGATCAGATTTCTGTACCTTGCGTCTGCAAAGAGAAACACACTGTCTCATTAACTCAAGTTTATTCTCTTGTGATTTAAAGTAAAGTAGCCTTTTCAGACATTGTGTTAGTAGCAGATGATATAAAGGTCATCTGTTTCTGTCGCCTACGGTTAACAAGGGTGTCATGTGGCTAACATAACGACCAACCAACTTTACTTTTCCCTACTAATGGTTAGGTACCCATTAGAGCTGGGTGGACTTAGAGGTGCATAAAGATCCAGAAATAAAAAATCCTAGTCTTCACTAGGATTCGAGCTTGGTAACCCCAGTTCGGAAGTCAGGCGCTTTACAGCTCAGCCACCGCGCCTCCATCTTGTGGTTTTGGTAAGTAATAATAAATAAGCGTCATCTAAACATGGCTCCATATTTTATTGAAGCGTGAGCCAAGAACCCTATAGGGGAAACGCTTGAGTGGAGAGTTGAACTAACACAGAAATTAGTGCACTAATTGTTCAGTAGTGGCAGTGGATCTCAGGCGTACAGTTAACAAATTTAAATAACATTTCGCCTCTAAATGATAGAACCGGATGAGAACTATTCCCGCCTCCCTACATCGTAAATTTAACAAATTTAAACCATGTCAAGAACCCTAAAAATTAACTTAAATGTTGCCAACCACACAGTTACAAATTTAGCTGCAAACACAAACTCAAAATCGGCCCCCAAAGTGGTCCACCCAGGTAGGTAAAAAGGCAGGTTTCAATATTTTCAGAAAGTACATTAAAATGAAATTCTATTAAAGACAAATGACAGAGAAGAATGGAGAAAGAAGGTTGATAGATCTTGTGTGGTGCCCAAGCGGTCCAGCAGACCAAAGGATAGGTGAAAGTGAATGTGAAGTTAGATATGAATATGGCCTAACTGATGTCTTATAATGAATATCTAATTGATCTAATTGTTTTGTAAAGGGTCAATCGCTTACTCAAATCCCAAGAAAAAAAAAATGATTTCCGTAAAAAAAATAAAAAATAGTTAAGTTCACAATATAAATGTGGCGACGCTGCAGTTCACGTGATAATATGAAAACCTACTTATTGATTGTTATTTGGATACATAGTAAATAGTTTTTTTTCTCTTAAAAAAAAAAAAAAAGAAAACTTTTTTTTGTGTAAATGTTGTGGTTAGTATGACAGAACTCACATAAGTTGGCAGTATAAATGTTAATATTTTTTTTTATAAATCTAAAACTATTTGCATAAATATGTTTAAAATATGGTAAAATACTCCCCTTCTAAAGAGCCTCCCGTGTTTGTTACTATTAATAGTGAATAGTTTTAGAAGTGTTTGCATAAGTGATTTTAAAAAATAGATTTTTCGCTTTCAGAAAAGAAAAAAAAGTAGCCGTTGCATCAGAACTTTGAATGGTCTAAAATATAATGATGTCAGATTTTCACTATCTTTTCTAGTTTACGAGATCTAAACGGGAAGGACGGACAGACGGATGGACAGATGGACGGACAGACATTCCACACAAAACTAATAGCGTCTTTTCCCCTTTTGAGAGCCGCTAAAAACAGAACTTATCATCACTTCCTTTAATCTATACACCGGATACACCAAGAATGTAGCTATTTATAAATGTTTTCAAAGATATCAATGTTTCATAGGCTAAACTGAGATGCACAGATGATATACATGGGAAGAAATAGGATAAAATGGTATCCAATAAGCATATCAGTTGATACACACACCCCTGAAAGTTAGATAATGTGTGTCTCAATCCACCAAAACCGGTAACATTTCTAGTTAAGAAAAAAAAGTAAAATTCATCCTTTCAGATCTTGCGACCTATATAGCAGAAGATGTTATGGTCATCTGTTTCTTTGGTCAACGGTTAACGACCATTGACCAGCATAACGAATGACTCCCTTTAACTCTCCGTAATTATATACCACATTCTGGTGGAATCAACGTTGGTATCGTCAGTTAGGAACACTCATCTACTGCGCACCCAATTTCTAGGTAATAATAAATGAAATTTTTTTTTTATGTTTGTTTTACGCCTCCAATTTTTGTGCAAGTTGGCTTTCATCCCCCCCCCCCCCCCCATATTGTGAATGATATGTGAAGAAATATAAGAAAATATATCCATTACGATCAACATGTTGCATAAAACATAGGGCGAGTTTTTTTTAACTGTTTGATTTACTTGAATCTATTTACCTGGATCCAAGACTCTGGCGAAGTATGTAAGAAACAAACATTCCTCCGAGTCCAGGTAGTTGCAGGAGAGGACGATGATAATTTTCCCGTTGCACCTGAAGAGATAACAAAGTCTTTGAACTCAAGACAGCAGGCAGATAGGACTTCCATTACAAACAACAATTGAACCACAAACATGAATATAGTGAATATTAAAAATTGTAGACATAGACGAAAGATATTTTTAGGTTTTGCTTAAAAACGACTCTAGAATATTTCTTAGAATGTTCAGGTTTTCGCATCTGGGGGAAACTGCTGTGTTAACATCATTCAGTGTTTCATAAATTATTGCTACTTTACTTTTTAGTCTTCTGTCCTAAAGTGTCTCTAAACTTACTAATGGTGTTACTCTAGACGAATGTTATCAAAATTAAAACATACAATTAATTTACTTCACTCTGAATTACAATGCAGAAAATAAGAATTTATATGTGTATTTGAAGACTTATTGAGGAAGTTATCTTCAGTTCAACCAAAGTACTTGCAGGTAAGGTAGAGTTAGTTGGACTCAAAAAGGTCAATATTGAAGTCTATGGCACAGCTTCATGCTCGAAATCTTCGTTTTATCATTTCAGTGGTTTTCCACTCAACCACTCTCCTAAACGAGTATGTTGTCAATGTTGTCCGACACTGTAAGTAAAGTAAAGTTCCCCTTCCAGACCTTGCAATCTATTGGGCAGATGATGTAAATGTCATCTGTTTCTGTGACTCACAGTTTTAAGAGGGTTTCATGTTGCCAGCACAACGACCAACCACCTTTACTTTCCCTCCAACTAATGTCAGTAATCAATTAGAGCTGGGTGGATTCAGAGGTGCCCAAGATCCCGGAATTAAAAGTCCCAGCCTTCACCAGGATTTGAACCCAGGACCTCGGTTCGGAATCCAAACGCTTTGCCGCTCAGCCACCTCGTCTCCTGTCTGTAACATTCGGGAGCCGCTAAAAGCATAACTTATCATCATTCCTTTAATCTATACACCGGATAGACCAAGAATGTGGCTTTACAAATTGTCCATTAATCTAAGAACGAACGCTTTAAATAAAATTCGATTTTTTTTTTGCATGTCATTTTTTTTTCAAATTTATTAAACTACGTAATTATAAAAAATTTGCCTTATTTTCTCTAAATTCCTTTTTCTAAAACAATAAAGAAAATTAAAAAAAAAGGGAACCAAAGATATAGATCTAGATCTACAACCCATTCGGCTAGCTGGTCGTCCGGTTTGCGAGCTCGACTGTCGTTTGGACTTATCGATGGGTTCAAACCCTCCCTGCTCCCATACCCCGTCGTCCTGCGGAAGGTTTGGATTAGGAAGTAAATTATTTTCAACTTTTAAGGAACATCCGAAATATGTAAAACATTTACGCTCAACCAAAAGTGGCGTAGCTATGGTGGGGGATAGGGGAGAATTCGAAAATCCCCCCCCCCCCCTGGGCTTCCCCCAAATTAGAGTTCGATTTTTTTTTACATTAAATATTAAATAGTATGCCATTGTCTCATGTCATGATGTCGAATGTCAAAATGCAGGGGCTCTTAAAAAGGTCAAGCCCCTTGGTCCCCCGAATGATAGCGAATTCCTAGCTACGCCACTGCAACACAATAAACTCAGTAACTCAGATCTCATATAGATCTCAGCCTTGTAAATTGGTGGGTATTCCTTCAGAAACGATTTCTAAGCCGTAATCTAAACCTCCACCATGAAGACAGGGGGTTCGAACCTGGGGACTATCGAGACGGCAGTTGGGAGTGCTTCCTACACGAGCAGGGGGGCCATCTTTTGTAGCTAACAATACTGTCGCTTTAATGGTCTTCACTACATAGAGCCGGTTGAATAGATTATTTTGAAGCTTATCACAGTAGCTTGTTTTTTTCTGGTTGTGTCATACTCTCAATATAAAAATTGGGTGTGAGCCTGTATCTAGGTTTGCGGCTTAGAAAATATAGGTGCACCTTGAAGCTATGTTTTTAAAAAGCATTTTATCACTGCATAATACAATTTTTAGCACTGAGTATTTTTTTTTTATTTATAACCTAATACGATTTTTTCAAATATAGTGTCTTAAACCAGTATTTTTCAAACATTTTTTGAAAAGTCCTACTCGGTGAGGACCAATGAAATACCACTCGGTGAGAACCACTGAAATACCACTAGGTGAGGACCACTGAAGTATCACTCTTAATTGATGTTTAATTATCGATGGTGTTCTTCTCAACAAAAAGTTCGTTAAATAATCATGACCACTAAGACATTAACATGATAGTAAACTCATTTAGTTCTAATCATTACAAACATTGGTTTTATTTAAACGGAAGTTTATAATTATGAGACCAATGAAAAAGTCCTATGGGCTGTTATTAAATGACAGATTCTCGATCAAGAGATGAACTTTTAAAGATTCGTTTTATTCATATGCTAATTGCAAAATCGAGTGTATAAGGTGACTCGCTCTAATTGCAGTGCTATTTGGTCGTGAAACATAATTGACACGGTTGATTTCTAATGCCGAGGAAGTTCAAGTTTCTCATCAGCAATGTGGGGCGTATTTTGTTGTAGTCACTAGGTACGCTAGAGCACACGATTCCAGTAAACACATCCCGGTAATTATTCCTAGTCAATGAAAATACATTAATCAATAAAACATGAATCAATTAGTTAATCAACAAGTGGAAATTAATTAATTTTTTATGTATAAAAAAAGGCAGCTTATTTCAAAATAATTGAGATATATTGCAGTAATTTTTCAGTTCTTTCCCTTTGTGTTTTTTTTTTATTTTGAATTTTTTTTTAAGATTGTAGACCGGGTTTTAAAATGAAAACATCTAGAAGGAGCATATTGCCAAGACTAGACAAGCCTTAGGTATGGACAGTTCCAAGATTTATGTTTTGAGATTGGTTGAGAATCTGGTAGCTGACTGCACTTACCGCTCTTCTAAGGCCCTCGCCATATTCTCGTACATGGGGCCAGTGATGACAAGATCTCGAGGTGGGAGGAAGATTTTGAATCCAATTTTCTCAAGCATGGCATGAAATGGAAGCCCAAAGGAGGACAGGTCTTTCTGTGCACAGCATAGGTATGCGGAGTAGTACATTCGGAATTTACCTGGGCCATCTATGAGGAAAAGTCAAGGTCGTGTTAAGATTCTGACCAGTTATCAATCTTACAACAACTCAATATGTCTGTCTGTTTGTATGTCTTGGTGGATTATTTTACACATTTTTTCTCGGATCAAGTTGACATTTCGCAAATTATTCATAGTCGAAGACAAAACATGAATCACTAAAAATAATAATAATTAATTAGTTAATCATTTAGAAGTTATTAATTAATTTTGTCTAATATTGAAAGAGTAGTATTGAGCGTTATGACAGTGATTGTGCGATGCTTTTTTTTTAAATAAAATATAAACCTTATATTTTTTTTTCAATAAATATTTTCTAGTTTAAATGGAACTGTTTATCTGTTGCTCATTATGCACCTTGTGCTGAAGTATGGGTGGGAGGGGGGCTGGACAGCACGTGTCAAGGACTGGAGTCAGCCCTATGGTCGTAGGTTACACATAAATGCTGTTCTATACCCCCTCCGCTTCTACTGGAAGGGGAGAGAAGTAAAAATAGAAAGCTAGTGACATGGTGTAGGGCCGGTCCTACGGATTGCAGGGCCCTATGCGAAACGGATTGAGCGGGGCCTAGTCTATGTATGGATAAGGATAATAAGTGAAATTTAAGATTTTGTTGTACCAAATAAATGTGTCTTTGCATTTTATTCATACTTTACTAAGTACAGAATCATTGTCAAATGAACTTTACGAGCCATCTACAGTAGATAGTTTTCACACAAAAAGCTGATAAACATTCAGATCTCCTATTTAGATTTACTATCGACTAGTAAAATATCACTTTTGATTTTTGCTTTTTTTAATCGCGTGTAGGATTGGCGTTTTCCATATTAATTGACATCCCGGTCACCCCAAAATGCCAATTTGTCTGTTTTTATGGAGATGTGCATGAGTTTTCAGAAGATTTTAATAATTTCAGGACAATTCTATGAAACCTTTAATAAGTTACAATGCTCTAATTTAATAATTTACACCTAGATTTCGCGCGGGGCAAATGAGATTGCGGGGTCCACTGCGGTCGCATAGGTTGCAGTAGCCTAAGACCGGCCCTGACAAGGTGCAAGATGCATGGAGGTTTGACGAAGAATTTTTTTATTTGAGGTACTGTTTCTACACTACTTTAGACATTTTCTGAGCTTGTACCCTAGGTATATCTAGTGTTTCCAGACATTTTGTATGACAACTTCTGTTTGTTTATAGAGTATCTTATACGAGCATAGTACACGCAAATAAATATAAATCTTTTTTTTATTATTATAAAATGGCATCCGTGTTTTAAATGGAATTATCTTCATCAAATTCACCGTAGTCTCCATTGGTATCGAGAAAGATGAAAAAAAAAATATTTTGGTTTTCTGATACCTCATGCTTTTTTTTTTTAAAGATTATAAATGTATATCTATATTTAAAATACAATCATCCGTGGCGTAGCTAGGAAGTTGGGGGCCCTGGAGGTGGGGCTTGATCTTTCTAGGGGCATTTTGACATTCGGCATCATGACATGAGATCTTATCTTATATAATACAGACGTTACTTCAAAAAAGAAAAGATATTATACTTAATAAATATATAAGTCTAAGTTCCAATTCGTGCAGTATGTAAGTAAAATAAAAAAAAATCTTTTAATGAATAATACAGTTGTTTATGGGCGAGATAACGCACAAGTGATAAAATCTCATATTTAATGTAAAAAAATAATTTAGGATATTCCTTTGGGGGCCCTCTCAAGTAGTGGCCTGGGGGGACTTGGAATTTGGATACCCCGCCCCCACTCAAGCCACGCCACTGACAATCATAATGAAATACACTGTGAGCGTCTGTTAATAGAAAACTACACATAATTACTCATATGAAGTGAAACAAATTTGAAAAGAAGTCAACAAGGACGCATTTTGTGATTAACACCAACACTCAATGTACACTTGAGAGTTTGTACTACCCGAAACTCCATTCTTTTCCCTCTTTACTTTTGTTTTGAATGACGCGTTGTGGTTCCTTTCATTGTTTTACACCAGCATGACTTTGAAGGCGTTCATTTAATGGGGGCTACTTTGTCTTTGTCTCACTTGACAATAGCTAGGCTGGAGTTAAATAATTACCAGCCTACTTTCATTGTTTGACACCACCATGACTTTGAAGGCGTTCATTGAATGGGGGCTACTTTGTCTTTGTCTCACTTGACAATAGCTAGGCTGGAGTTAAATAATTACCAGCCTACTTTCATTGCAACTATTTAGGTTTTGAATGATTGAAATGCTAAATGTTCTCAACCACTAGCCTTGCACCCTTACAAGAGTTCTCAAGTTCAATACTATACGCCTATAGAGTTATAGACTGAAGATGTAAAGTAAACTGTGCAAGAATCAAATAAAAGTAGAACTACCGAAGATCGAAAGCATGTCATTCGTGTGTAGGAATGGGTCACTTAGTGTCTCCACCTCGTGGTTTTGTGGGCTTGTGTTCCTTGAAGATGTGGTTCCGCTGGTTAGCTGGGAGACCTCTACGTCATCCATGGTGAGGTCTGCTTCCCCGTCTTCACCATTGTCTCCGTCAAGATCTGGTTGATAGACTGCCAAACAAAAAGTGTAACATATATATATATATATATGAGATTGTGTGTGTGTGTGAGAGAGAGAGAGAGAGAGAGAGAGATTGTAGATTCTTACATTACCCTGTAAAGCAGGTGTTCTCAACCTGTGGATCGCGACCCCCTTGGGGGTCGATTGACCATTAGCCAGGGGTTGCCTAAGACTATCGAAAATATGGATTGGTATTGTCTACTCTTCTATTGCTATATGTGTGTGTGGGGGGGGGGTCGCGGCAGAGTGGGGGATTATAAAAATAGTCGCCGAGCTTAAAAGGTTGAGAACCGCTGCTGTAAAGGTTTTTAAGTAGTTTTTTTAAAGAGTTTCTCGAAACACTGATAAACAAATTGTGGGCTCTAGACAATCTAAATCGGATAGGCGGCCGAATAACAGGACAAAAAAGTAAAGTTAAAAAAAAAATGTATCCCCAAAGGTTTATGTTCTGTAGGGGACGGGTTTCTAAGACTACGGGAGGGCCTGATCAAGGTTTTGTCTTGACCCATGTATTTCTTCTATATTGGAGGGCTGGAAGGCTGCGAATAATAATCATACACCTGAGATTTGTCCTTAAGATTTGCAGTTTTTACGTTGGTCAGAGTCACTGACATAACCTTAATGATATTCTATACATTTCGGGATATTTTATGTAAAACTATGTGCAATATTATTAGATTGAGCAGAAGCACAATTTGGTTGAGGTGATAGAGACCCGGATACAGACTTGCCGACTGTCTACTAGATTGTCTTTGTAGACATCTTCACTTTCATCAAGCTGGGAAACATTTTGATAGTTTTGATATTTTCTAACGCAACTGCAATGTAATGTTATTTTACCGCCGCCAGAAATAAATTATGTTTTACAGAAACTGTCTTAACTTGTCGCGAAGGAAGGCTGCTGAATTTAAAGCGTTTGTTCTAGTGCAAATAAAATATATAAAAAAATTGGATAAAATTCTGTATAACAACCTATATAAAATTGGATAAAATTCTGTTTGCCTGTTTAGAAAACACAGACATTAAGAGGTATTTTTTTTTAATGAAAACATTTTCGATTCCATATAACTATTATCGAAATTAGCTGCCTTACGAAATAAATTAGCTGTTAGATTCTGTACAACTATACAGCTAAACTAATTGCTCGATCCTACATATCTACCATTTAATATAGATTAACTATTCGATTTTTATACCACTATTCACTTAAAGGTATGCAACCAAAAAAAAAAAAAAGAATGTAGGTTGTATGATGCTTATACCTTAGTAATTAAGTTGTTTCATTTTACTGTTTAAATATATAAACATTTAATTAAAATGTGACTAAATATTGTTACGATCTCTCTCCTAATCAGGCCTTCTGCAAACACTGCTAAACACAACACAACACATCAAGAACTTGACAACAAGGCTCCAAATAATCTGGTACTTTAATATGGGTCAAATGAAACAGACTATATGACACAATTGGCAACACAGCTACTACAAAGTTAGACTGTATATCACTGTACTAAACTCATAAACTCTACTGTCTCTTCCTGGACTCGTACGTTTCACTGGAGGGCTGCACCAGGACCGACGTCATGGTCGACTAACAGTCCCGGTCTCCGGTCTTGAACTGCCGCTTTCTTACATACTGTGTCTCTGGTCTGCGCAGGCCTATGATCAGATGACCATAACACTGGCGTTATTCACGTGCAAAGTTCATGCCAGTACTGTCCCTTGCCTTTCAATATAGCACTCTAAACTGTATTATTGGCCTGTATCACATATGTCAGCGGATCACACACAGTTAACCCTTTAGCGTCGCGAATAGGGTTATAACAATATGTTACAATCTAAATTGTAATTAAGTTGTTATATATTACTGTTTAAATAAAAAACATGTAATTAAAATCTGACTAAATATGTTATAATCTAAACTGTAATTAAGTAATGGACCTCATTCACCAATCGTAAACAAACAACATTTAGTCACGTGATCTTATTGATAAAACAATGAAAACATCGTCACGTGACAACCATCGTGAATTAAACATGAGAACGTAAATTCTATAGAAGAGATAGAGCAACACGGAGCTAAATGTTGTTTGTTTACGATTGGTGAATGAGGTCCATTAAGTTGTTTTATTTTATTGCTTACAAATATAAACATTATCATTAAAATGTGACTAAATATGTTACAATGTTCACACACTTAGACAAGAAAAAAGACAAACCTCTTGAGAATATACTTAACTTGAAAGACAAAAGTCATACGGCGATAGCTGTGTCTTCGTGAGACCTATTTGACTTTGTAATCTCGCTATGATTCATAATATGCTCGAAGGAAATACGCGCTTATTACGTTCATTTACATAAAAAAAAAAAACTGATGCCAAAGAGACATAAGAAGTGAGCTTTAAATGAACATGTGGTCTAGTCCCATGAAGCTTATGTGTGTTTATACAATCAGTAAGTGCTAATTTTAGCGTTATATTTTTCCCGAAATTGATAAGTCATTTATCGATCATGGTTATTTTATTGGACAAACCGGAGCCCCTAGTGAATTAACATTTCCCCGCTAGTGTGTGTTTACATACTCCCAACCAGTCTATTTTTAGACTGCATTCTATGTAGTGTCACTGTACAGGCTAAAACGGGTTTTTCGAAAAGCATGTTTTCCAAAGTATATTTCAAATCTAGGTCACGAAGATGTCAACATTTCCAAACTTTGAATTAAGATCCTTGGAGTATCCGATAATTTCCCAAGGGTAAAACTCCAGTGGGGAAATATGTCCATAATACTGTTTTTACAACGCTACAAATTTTCTTAATTATGCAAATACATACATACCTACAGACACACAATCAGTGATGTCCAACATACGCCCGTATCCAGTACGTGACGAGGTACTATCCAGCTCTTTCAAAACTTCTGCTTAAAATGTAAAAGACTCGGTTCCAATACATTTCACTTTATTTCCTCTCAGCCCTACGTCCCACGAACAGAGTGTTTCAATTATGACCCAAGTCGAGAAAACAATATATATTTAAACATGGTTACAAAGACAGTTTGTGTGAAACACAAACTCAAAATCGGCCCCCGAAGTTGTCCACCTAGAGTCTTCAACAGGATTTGATCACGGGACTTCCAGTTCCAAGTTATTTACCCCTCAGCCACAACATCTTCATATATTCATTTAGCGTACACTTATATTTTTTTAAATAATAATTATTAACTTTATCCATACATTCAAAATTAATAACATGTTGCAATATAATAAAGAGAAACTAAAAATGATTTATTCTTCTAACAAAATTAGATCAATTGGCAACGCGAAAAAAAATAATTCTTGAGCTTCTTTAAGCTACAATTGTGAACAGATAACAAGACTTTCCCCTATCAAATAAAAATTAATACATACAAACTAGACATTGATCTAGCTAGATCTAGACCTGGTTTTAGATCAAGATCTAGATTCAAGATCTAAGTCTAAGCCTAGATCTAGAAATAGATCTAAGTCTCTAAGTCTACAGCTACAAATATATCTCAGTCTCTAAGTCTAGATCAAGAGTTAGATCTAAGTCTATATATAAGTCTAGATATAGAATCTTGATATAGAATCTACTATATCTAGACAAGAACTCGTATTATAAATATAGATCTATGTAGATCTGGGCTCAATTAGGGCTCAATTTATTGTAGGCCTAATCTAGATTGTTGTCAAGTGTATAGCCTAATGAGAATGTGTGAAAACTGCGCGGGGTATGGTATTTTTTTAAACTTACAATTGAAACGAATTTCGTATTAAAATTCTTTTTAAAACAACATTTGAATCAGTATTCTATTCCATGAGTTAGTTAATACATGGAAAATCTATTTTATAATGATCCATTGATACTTTTTGCATTGTGACCTTAAATGCATTTTTTTTTGTACCAATGCACAAATCTATGAATAAAGTTTGATTAATTAATGAAGAAGCTTGTGAACTTTGTAATTAGACTTACTTCCCCTGGAGGTTTTCATTGAAGAGTGGTGTAATTTTTTGAAAAAATCTGCTTGCATATATAATTTTAAATATTAGATGGTTCACTTTCGGAAAAGAAAAGAGTAGCCGTTGCTCAGAACTTTGAATGATCTAAAATATCATGATGTCCGATTTTCATTTTCTCTTCTAGTTTTTTGATATCTAAACGGGACAGACGGACAGACAGGCCACACAAAACTGATAGCGTTTTTTCCCCTTCCGGGGGCCGCTAAAAATACATTTTAAAAAATGCAAATCTTATTTAAGGAGAAGAACTGCAAAATCACAGCAACATATCTCCAAAATAATAATTGCAATGTCTTTGATACCTAAGTTTAACGTTGAATGCAGTGTTTCACACCGCTAAGCTATATTCCAAGATAAAACTCCCTTTTTATAGAAAGCATAATTTACTAATTTCCACTAATTGATTTACTAGTGATTAAATCTCTGATTCCTATATTGTTCTCGACTATAAATTATGTGAAATTGTAACTTGATCCTAGAATGGATAAACGGAATGTGACGTGTACACAATTTGTATCAAACGAGGTGACCTTTGAACTTAAACGTGGATACCTATTTCTCTCTGTAAATTATACAAAGGACTAATTCAACTTATACCAAATCAGTCAAGTATAATTATTATATTATTATAGCTTTTATATAGCGCTACTTTCATGCTTATTGCATGCTCAGAGCGCTTTTGTCCAATCTCATTTGTGGCCAGTGGAGGGGGGGGGGAGGGGGTACCTAAGAGATGGTTTTCCGTGTTGCCCGAGTCGGGTGTCGAACCTCGAGCCCCCTTCTAGGTAGCCAAGCCAAGTTCAATCGCACTTGGCCTCTCGACCACGTTAATGTGTTTCTCTTGTTCAATACGAAACAAACATTATTAAGCAATTAATTTTTTTTTCTCCATTTCACATTTGTCGGGCAAAAGGAAAATTTTGTGCAAATTTTAAGTTTGATCTGACATTGGGTGTGGGAGAAAACACGTGTATAAACCTTTTACTAGATAGACAGACAGACAGAATTGATAAAAGCTTTGTAAAAGTTAATTTTTATAGATCCGTTTTTGTTTAGAGAGCGTATTTGTTTCTCAACCAAGTAGTCTAGAGTTCAAATCCCGGTTAAAGCCTCAACTTTCATGGGTGCCTACATTAGTTGGAGAAAGTAAAGGCGATAAGTTATTGTGCTGATCACTTGATACTCTCATTAATCAAACAAAAACAGAAATAGAAAAAGGTCCTATAATGAACATACAAGAACACATTGATAATTAAGTCCTATAATAAACATACAAGAACACATTGATAATTGGGTCCTATAATGAACATACAAGAACACATTGATAATTGGGTCCTATAATGAACATACAAGAACACATTGATAATTGGGTCCTATAATGAACATACAACAACACATTGATAATTGGGTCCTATAATGAACATACAAGAACACATTGATAATTGGGTCCTATAATGAACATATAAGAACACATTGATAATTGGGTCCTATAATGAACATGCAACAACACATTGATAATTGGGTCCTATAATGAACATACAACAACACATTGATAATTGGGTCCTATAATGAACATACAACAACACATTGATAATTGGGTCCTATAATGAATAACATGAACACATTGATAATTGGGTCCTATAATGAATAACATGAACACTTTGATAATTGGGTCCTATAATGAACATAAATGAACACATTGATAATTGGGTCCTATAATGAACATAAATGAACACATTGATAATTGGGTCCTATAATGAACATACAAGAACACATTGATAATTGGGTCATATAATGAACATAAATGAACACATTGATAATTGGGTCCTATAATGAACATACAACAACACATTGATAATTGGGTCCTATAATGAACATATAAGAACACATTGATAATTGGGTCCTATAATGAACATACAACAACACATTGATAATTGGGTCCTATAATGAACATACAACAACACATTGATAATTGGGTCCTATAATGAACATACAACAACACATTGATAATTGGGTCCTATAATGAACATATAAGAACACATTGATAAGTGGGTCCTATAATTAACATACAAATACACTTTGACAATTGGGTTATATAATGAAGCTCAGATTCACACAAGGTATAGCTTTACCCCACACACTCTCACAAGTTTGAAAGTATCTATTGAACCAGACTCAATTAAGTGGGCAATTAATTTAATATTTCGCGTTTAAATGTTTCCTTAAAAAAATTAATTAAAATTAAACACAGATCAATAGGTGTTGTTTTTTTTTTCTTTTTTCAGCATGTTAGATGGTTGAGTTTTGTTTTCAATTTCTAACAAGCAACAAACTTTGAGGCCAAAAACTGCGTAGATACAATGGCACACCAAGAGAGAGAGAGAGAGAGAGAGAGAGAGAGAGAGAGAGAAAGAGAGAGAGAGAGAGCGAGAGAGAGAGAGAGAGAGAGAGAGAATGAGTGTCAGAAATAAAGAGAAAGAAAATAAGAAAAAAAAAGAGGAAAAAAACAAAAAAAACAAAACAAGAGAGAGAGAGAGAGTAAGAGAAGAATAATGAGCTATAGGTTGATCAACCATTCAGATCAAATATTCAAGTCCAGATTAAATAAAATTGTGTTCACTTTTGCTAACATAGTCTCTAAAAAGAACTTAGAACTAACTTGATTTAATTTCATTATTCCCCACGTGGATTACTGGCTTACCTGTAACAGAAGACTTTGATTTTCTGCCCATTGAAATGTTGTCAACACCAGAAATAAAATACAAATCTAAGCGTGCTTGTATAGACTCTGCAGTAAATCCACTAGTCAACAAGAGCTCATGATCACACTCTGGTCAGAATAAGACGAACACAACAACAGATCTACATCTAGATCTAGATCTGTCTATCTATATATATAGACACAGGACAGTAGGCCTACTTCGGAAATTTGCTAAACAATGTCTACACATCTACACACAGTGAAGTGAGATGTGCTGAAGTCTGGTTAAGTTTACCATTAAGACTTGCCAGTAACCTACACCTTTCATTTACTTCCTTGTAGGCTGGCTTTACAACTGGCTGTCAATGTTTGGCCTACATTTGTATTTCCAGATCATTCGGTTATGTTGATAAAGTTCAGAGTGTCTGGTATAAACCCGCGGAATGTCCTTTAGTTTTAAATAAGTGAAGTGGTAGTGACGTAGTATATCTCGACCATAAGACGTTCCACCATGTCCAGACAACAACAGAATATGCGTTCCCTCTTCTATTACTCAGCTCGGTTGTCTTGGGAGGAGGGGGGGGGGTGCGCTTGAAACTAATCCTAGGATCTAGGACATTGTCCCTTCGCCACGGTTTTCATCATTCTGATCTGCAGAAATGCATTCTCCTAGCGTCTTAGGTGTATTATACAGTGTTAACAAAGAAAAAAAAAGTGTTTTATTATTTCCAATACAATGGCGGGCGTCATTAAAAGGAGAGGAACATTCTTTTTGACAAGATGTTTTCAGTGGGCTTTTTTTTTAGGTATTTTTTTTTAAGCCAATGCCGTCAACTGAATGATGGTATGACACTTTGGAGAAATGTAACAGTTTTAATAGAAGAAAAGACGAGTATAGCGAGAAGACTTGCTGGAATGTATAAATACAAAGGACGCTGCGAGTCGTTATCGTTGCAGGCAATTTTTATACTTCGAACATTAAAAATATTTTTCGATTGGATTAATTTAAATATTTTTGTCTTATTTAAAACACTAGACATATGTTACCCGCGACCCGCGGGTCTTTATTTGCGCATTACTGTCGATATAGTCACTGAGAGTGTTTGTAAACAATTAAACGAAATAATAATGTAATAAGTAAAGCGAATGTGTCAATGTAAAAATAGTGTGAATGAAGCTATCAGATCAAAATAGCTAATAGGGGAAAATCCATTTTTTTTTAAATTAAAACATTTGCTTTTGTATAATCTAGTGGATTGGATATAGATGTATGTTAAACGTAGCTAATGATCCTTTCACGTTATTTCTCTTTCGCTACGAAAATAAAATTAGTTTTGCGAAAATGGTTTACCCAAAGTCGATACATTCTTATCTATTAAAACGAAAAGAGCGATAGCTTTTTTAAATAAATGGGATTATAAAGTGAACAATTAAACGAAATAATTTTTAGTACGCGATTCATGAATGAATATAGATCTAGGCCTATCTCAACTCGGCTTCGCAGCTTTCGTAAACGAATGTAGATTTAGAAAACCAAATTTGAATGTTTATTTGATCAAAATATGAAATGAATGGACTTTAATTAATATATTTATTTGTTAAAGTATAAAACTATCTGTGCGAAGAGAAGTTTTATCATCTTAGAGTTGGATTAGAGTTTTAGATCTAGGGATGGGATTATAAAGTAAACAATTAAACGAAATAATTTTTAGTACGCGATTCATGAATGAATATAGATCTAGGCCTATCTCAACTCGGCTTCGCAGCTTTCGTAAACGAATGTAGCTTTAGAAAACCAAATTTGAATGTTTATTTGATCAAAATATGAAATGAATGGACTTTAATTAATATGTTAAGTGTTAAAGTATAAAACTATCTGTGCGAAGAGAAGTTTTATCATCTTAGAGTTTTAGATCTAGGGATGGGATTATAAAGTAAACAATTAAACGAATTAATATTTAGTACGCGATTCATTACGGTATTGTCTAATGAATTAATGTTCGTCAGGAAATCTGTAGTCACATATATAAGGAACTAATTTATGTAAAAAATGCTTTTGAAACACAACATTGAAGGTTAATTTTATTATATAATGAAATTAATGGATCTTCTTTTGTATTTTCATGTGTCAAAGTAAAAAACTATCTGCGCAAAGTGTATTTCTTAAAATTAGATCTAGGTCTAAATCCTTTCTATCTTTTCTCTTGTCAACATTGTAGACATGGCCTAGATCCATAAAATACTATAGCTTTAATAGAGTCGGACAACTTTATTTTTTTTTTTGAGGGTCTTAAGTTTGTTTTAGGGCTACAATACATACACTACGGTCTAAGTTAGTACCCAAGGAACATTCCTGCCTAGTTTTATCAAGATTGGTCAAGCGGTTTTGATGTCTATAAGTAACATACATACATACATACATACACCTCACATTCTACTTTATAATATAGATATTAGAAATGATGCTATTTTTTTAATAATCATAATTTGAACACACTTTAGTACTATAAATGTGTTAGACTAATTGTCTCTGAAATAAAGAAGCCTAATTCTTGAGTTTTTTCTATTTTTTTTTTATTTTTTTTTATATTTTATTATATTTAATTTCGAAAGAGTTTAGCCAAATGTCATGTGACAGAGACGGATTTTACTATAGAATTCACACAATTTGTATACGAATTTATTACTTATGTTTATAATATATGCTAATTATTTATATTTCAACCTATTTTTAGATTACTTCGCCCCCCCCCCTCAGGTATGTTGGCTGATTTATGGGGTCGGGAGGGGGTGATGGCATTAAATTTTAGAAATCACAGCTTGCTAACAGAATCAATTAAATATCTATTTGATTAAAACGTGTTTTGGTGTTTTAACCGATCTTTATATTATGCCGTTCCCCTGTTTTCCGATTGGGTTGGGGGGGGGGGGGGGCAAATACATCTACTGCCATTCCCACCTAAACCCTTTGAGTGGGGGGGGGGGTCCTACTTTTATGGGGAAATCATAGTTTGTGAACAAAATTAGTTGAATTACAATATAATTTTTATATTATGTTGCTACACTTCTGGTATCTTAGCCGAATCGGTGAGGTGGAGGGGGGAGGGGCGATTGCTTCTGCTTCCCTCCCCACTGTAGCCCTCTGAATGGGGTGGGGCGGTCCTATTTTTATGGAGAAATCATAGTTTTTGAACAAAATTATTTGAATATCTATATAATATAAGCTATATATTGATGTTTTAATCCATTTGTAAATAATGTCGGATGAAAAGATGACGGTTTAAAACAGAAAAGTCAAATGTGGCGACAGAGTTTATGTAATTGCACACGAATTCATTTTAGTTATTTTAAGAAGGACTTTTTTTTTTTTTTTTGGAAAATTTAGAATTCATACGAAATTTTTCATAATAAGAGTAACAATTGAGATGTGTTCTGAACCCAAATATTATTTTCCTAGTCATCTTTTTAACCTTTACTCAAACTGATATTTTTCTGTTGTAAAAAAAATATTTGGGACAATAATTCACAATTTATGCTTGAATACTAAAAATGAAAAAAAATTTGTGTAAAATCTAATTGGTTCACTTAATTTCTCCTCCCACTTCCAAAATGTTTTTTTAGAGCTTTGAATTATAGTTCTGTAACAAACCAAATTACAAACATGCCTATTGAACAAAATGTATCACTTACAAATGAGCTTTTTTTAAAAAAATATTATTTATCGAATAGATGTTTTTTCGGCGGCGTTCCTCAAAGTCATTCCAAATCGGTTGTATTTGCGATGTAGTAAGAGCATGTAAAATCATATTAAATATTTTTCAAGTAAAACATTATTCAAAAGGTCCTATCTTAATAGGATGAATAATAAGCTGTAGATGTCAGGAAAAAGCGTTTCTGCAGTGAAGAATGCAAGAAAACGATTTTGGCGTCGGGGCTTCGCCCCGATCCTCAATGGGGGAGCTTACAGCGCTCCCCCAGACCCCCTAGCTGTCAAGAGAAAGGCCTCAGACCCCAAGACCCCCTTATTTTTTTAAGGAACAAATCGGTTGTATTTGGTAGTAAGGGCCTATAAAGTCATATTAGAATATTAGAATATTTTCAAGTAAAACATTATTCAAAAGATCCTTTTTATTGAATAGGATAAATAATGAGCTGTGGATGTCAGGAGAATGCGGTTCTGCAGTGAAGTAAGCAAAAAAACGATTTTGGCATCGGGTTTCGCCCCGATACCCACTGGGGGAGCTTACAGCGCTCCCCCAGACCCCCTAGCTGTCAAGAGAAAGGCCTCAACGTTGGTGTTTTTGTCTGCTTTTTTCGCCGAAGGTTGAGAAACACTGCATTTTTTTAAACATTCTAATATACGCATAACTTTGAGAGTTATATATATATATATACTGTAAGCGCGTTTATTGCATAGGGTTAGGGTTTTCTGGGGGTTAGGGTTAGGGTTTGGAAAAAAATCGCCCCCCCCTTCCGAAGTTCTGGATCCGCCAGTGATCCATTGAGTTACCTTATCAGGGAAACAAAATAAAAAGACTATTTAAAATGATACAACACACAATAACAACATAAAAAAAATAAAAAATACTTGAAGAAAATAAAAAGGTTACAAAGACAGTTTATGTGGAAACACAAACTCAAAATCGGCCCCCGAAGTGGTTTACCCAGGCAGGTAAAAATGCAAGTTTCAATATTTTCAGAAAGAATATCAGATTCAATCAAAGGCAAATGACAGAGAAGAATGAAGGAAGACGGTTGACAGATCTTGTGTGGTGCCCCAATGGTCCAGCAGACCAGGGATAGGTGAAAGTGAAGAAGAAGTTATACGAGAACCTGGTTTAACTGATGTTATATAATGATTATCTAACTGATCTAATTGTTTTGTAAAGGGTCAATCTCTAATCCCAAACCTTAAAAAAAAAAGTCTTGGGATTCCGTTTATCTGCTGCAGTTCAAGCGATAACATGAAAAACTACTTATTAATTGCTGTTTGGAATTATGTTCTACTTATTTGCATATTAAATAGATTTTTTCTCTTTAAAAAAAAAGTTAACATTTTCTTTTTGTAAATGTATTAATGAGTATGACAAAACTTATTTATATAAGCAATACATTTGTAAAAAAAAAAATCCTTTTTTCAAGAAAAATCCAAAACCGTTTGCATAAATGTATTAAAAATATGGTAAATATTTATTGTCCTTACTAAATAGCCTCCTTTGTTTGTTACTATTAATAGTGAATAGTTGTAAAAATGGTTGCTTGCTTGCATAGTCGATTTTAAAAATTATATTTTTCGCTTTAAGAAAAGAAAAAGTAGCCGTTGATCAAAACTTTGAAAGGTCTAAAATATCATAATATCGAATTTTCAATAACTTTTCTAATTTACGAGATCTAAACGGGACGTACGGATAGACAGACCACACACAATTAATAGCGTCTTTTCCCCTTTTGGGGGCCGCTAAAAAAGCATTTGTAATAATAAAAATGGGGGAACGACCTGAGTTCGAAGTCTCTCAGGTGTCTGAAGCCAACACGTAACCACTCTCTTATCTATTGTTTCTAAAGTGTCTTCCTATTGTTTATGTTGTGCTAAGACTCAGAAGACGACCTACAAAAGGTGACTACTTCAGCTTAAACCACCACTTTAGTCAAGTACACATTCTTTCCCTTGTTTGAGATACCAAATACAATAATTAATTACCAATAGTTAATTAGCTAATTGGTTAACTTTTAAATTGGTTCTTGTGCTGTCAGGTAAAAGAAATAAGTGTGCGAAACTTCAGCTTGATCTGAGTTTGGGTGTGGAAGAACTAACGTGAACAAACTTTTCACCAGACTGACAGAGTGAATTGATATGAGCTTTGTAAAAACAAGCTTACAATTAGATAGTAAAATGACTCTTGCATACTGACATTAGAAGAAACTTTTAACAGAACTTTGTTTCTTTCAAAGTTCTTCATGGCTCATTTGACGTAGCCTACTTGTAAGCTTGATCAAAACTCAGGAAAAGAGGAACATTAATCATTTTATGTTATTTAAAATCATTTGCTTTGAACTTTTCATTTTAAACTCAAAACTATAACAAGTTACATACTTTTTAAAGACGATTTCTCCTTTACAGATGACTAATCATCACAATTACAAATATTTTGCTGAATTAAAAAAAAAAAGATGTAATATTTTTTTAACCCACCCCATTCCTGGTAAAGCAAATATATAAATTTACTCCAAGAGTATAGAACATTCTAATGATAGACACACTGACCAAGACTTACAAGACTGTGCGCAAAATGAATGTCTATTTCTTTATTTAGTGGGAAGAGTGGTCGAGAGGCTAAGTGCGCTTGAACTTACATTGGCTTGAAGGGGGGTCGAGGTTCGACACCCGACTCAGGCAGAGTTGTGTTTACTGAGCACCTAAAGGCAGCACGGAAAAACCTTCCCCCTCCCCCCACTGGTCCACTACTGAGATTGGACCAAAGCATGAAAGTAGCGCTATATAAAAGCTAATTTAATACTTGCGGGATTATCCGCTGACGTATGAGTGTCCAGAAAATACAATGTCTTGAACTCCAGACCAAATTTAATATTCAAATAATATATTTCGAAAAATCTTAACGTTCAAAGCTGATTTTTTTCTCTTATCTTATCTTATATAATACAGACGTTGATTCAAAAAAAGAAGATGATTATGTCCTACGCGTCATGCATTTAGTCATGCGTATTAACCAATGACTTAAATTCTGCTAAGTCACTGGTTTTCCTGGCTAGCTCAGGCAACTTATTCCATGCTCTAATAGCACTAGGGAAGAAGGAGTATTTGTACAAATTTGTCCTAGCATATGGGACGAGGAATGTGCCTTTATCTTTGTGTCTTTCAGAGTATTTTATTAAATTTTGTTTTTGTATTTGAAGATTATGGTTCACTGTTTTATGTATGATTGCTACTTTACTTTTGAGCCTTCTGTCCTGAAGACTTTCTAAATTTAGTGATTTTACTAAAGGTGTTACTCTAGTCAAATGTGAATATTCGTTTGTTATGAATCTCACTGCTCTATTTTGTGTCTGTTCCAGTTTCTTAATGTTTTCTTGAGTTGAGGATGGATGCATATTCTATTATTGGTCTAACCAAGGTTAAATAACATTTTAGTTTTATGTTCTTATTTGATTTATAGAAATTTCTTTTTGTGGCCAATTAGCTTCCCCCCCCCCCCCACCTCAAAGACATAATTCAACTTTCAAATTTTTTAGGAAAACCGTTAGAGCCGTTTTAGAAATACGTGTCAACTGGGGTTTTATTTTATACTAAGAGTTTGCAAGCTTAATTGATGAAATATAAAAAACATGATTTTCTGTCTGTATTCAGATTAAATATAATGAATTCTAATAATTTTTATGTATCTAGCACTTTTGGTAAACACAATATAGGCTCCTCATAATGAGAGAATTAAAATGGCATTCTTTTTTTTTCACACTACCTCTATTCAAGCAGAACACTTTTGGCTTCGAGATTTCAACTTAAAAATACAAACATTTCTTACTAAGGCTAGCACTAAGACTGCTTTATTTTGAGAGCTAATGAAATTTGGTGGGACCACGAGGACTTTTTTCTCAAATAAAAAAAAACAACAAAGAAGACCAGACACAAGACACAATGTTCATTGCGTGACTACACAAACACGTCATGGTCCATTTCATGATCTCTAGTCAACGAGAGCGCTAATACAAACGGTAATGTCTTCGATTCCAAAGATTAAGAAGGAATGCAGCGTTTCACATGGCCAAGCGAACTTAGTTACGACCTACGTATTTGTCCACATCTTATGCAGAGAAAAAAAAAAGGGGGGGGGGGGGAGTAAATATTTATCTTAATAGAATAGGTGCGTTTCTTTCTTATATAGACACTGATTACAAAGTGTGACCCCTTTCTAGTCGATTCTTGCATTCACAGGCAGCCAATGGAGTGTACGCAGGAGAGCTATTCAAACTTCGCTGCTCTTTTCTTTTAGAAGCTATCGAAATAACATTTCAAAACCTGCACAAATAACATAAGTATTTGGTCTAACTATGTTACATAGTTTTGTTTTCAATGCTGACGACTTTGGTGCAAGGTTAGGCCATACTCAGTCCTCATTGGCTTAACTTTTTGATAGTCTGACAATAAAAAATAAACGCCTTGGGTATCTTTGTCCTATACTAATGGTAGTTAGATTTAGTTACTGGTGGTAAATTTAGTTCTAATTTGGACCTTAATTTCGTAAACCCCAAGACGATTAAAAAAGGAATCTACACATAATTTTACCTGATGATAAAAAGCTAGAGATAGAAAGTGGTAGACCAAAGTATTCAACATTTCTTATAGCCACATTTCTAGCCCAACACCTGTATTCTGAGATAATGTTTAACTGTATTCGCTTCCTGGGGTTCAAAAGTAATTCTCAGTACTGGATTTACTGATAGCATTCTAGACATTAAGATAAAAGACGCGGAAATGGGAATCAGGAAGTTAGTGGATATACCTACAAACAGTTATCCATTGGATGATTTTAAATTTGAGATGTCAAATATTAGATAGTTCAAACATGCTTAAGAACAACCTCTGTGCGTTACCCGTACATCTCTTTGTCTTTGTATAGATAATAAAAGCACGAGCCATATGGATTTGAAAGTGGTCAGCAACTGCATATTGGCAAGGGAGGCCACATGTTATTAATTTAATGGTCAGAGAGCCATCCCGCCCTTGTTACTAGGGGTTATAGCTCTGAGCTACCCCATTAGTCCTTAAGTGAAGACGCGGTCACCAGCAAAGTTTTACATTCGGAACTGAAGAAATGAATTATTCAGGCAGAAAAGTGCCGATCGTATGTATGTACTTTTAAATAAACACCCTTGCTCAAACACACACACATACCTTCTTTTTCATTCACACAAACTTTCTCTCTCTCTCTCACACACACACAAACTTTGTCTTGCACGCACACACATTCCCTCTCAAACAAAAAAAAAATCTCTTTAACACGCAGACAGTTTCTCTTACAAACAAATCTTTACTCTCAAACACAAAAGCTTTCTCTCACAGAAACATGTTCTCTCACTCAAACACGCACACACACACACGTTCTCTATCACACAACTATTTCTTCCTCTTAGTTTTGCTCTGTAACTCTCTCTCTCTCTCTCTCTGCGTCTTTCTCTCTCTGTCTCTCTATTTCTCTCTCTGTGTCTTTCTCTCTCTGTCACTCTCTATTTCTCTCTCTCTCTCTCTGTCTCTCTATTTCTCTCTCTGTGTCTTTCTCTCTCTGTAACTCTCTGTCTCTCTCTCTCTGTCACTCTCTATTTCTCTCTCTGTGTCTTTCTCTCTCTGTCACTCTCTATTTCTCTCTCTCTCTCTGTCTCTCTATTTCTCTCTCTGTGTCTTTCTCTCTCTGTAACTCTCTGTCTCTCTCTATTTCTCTCTCTCTCTCTGTCTCTCTCTATTTCTCTCTCTCTCTCTGTCTCTCTCTATTTCTCTCTCTCTCTCTGCGTCTTTCTCTCTCTGTCACTCTCTATTTCTCTCTCTCTCTCTCTGTCTCTCTATTTCTCTCTCTGTGTCTTTCTCTCTCTGTAACTCTCTGTCTCTCTCTATTTCTCTCTCTCTCTCTGCCAATCTCCACCCCTCAAATAAGGCTCAAACGATTTTCCTAGAAATTTAAGAGTTGATGTCTATCGCTGAGAAAAGAATACCTAGCTCGTTGGCCACATGGAGAAAACTCTAGTTTGACCATTTTCATTTGTTTTTCAAAGCATAACAAAACTAAAATTAAATTTGGCTATAAATTGGAGTAAACAAAAAAAGAATGCTTGTTAATTAAGTTTAAAGCTGCTTAGAGTTTATTGATACTTTATCTAAGCTTTGCTTATATTTTTTCACGTAAATCTAATGCATAATACATCTAGATTTAGACTAGATCTTAAAGAGTTCTAAATCTGATATGTGTCATGTAGTTACCAATAAATAATTTCTTTCTTATCCAATGCCTGCTTGCCCAACTGGAAGAACCGTTCAAGAAGCTGACAACGTCAAAATCACTAATTCAATACCCGGTTTGGATTATTTTATTTTTGTTAGATTAATTTTTTTCATAATGGAGGTATGATCTTTATTAAATAAAACTTTTTATTGTTATTTTTTTTCTTGTCGTATCACCTAGTACCTTACTCTTGCTAATTCTCTTAATCTCTTTCTCTATATTTAACGTTATTTAGAATTTGGAGTAAAACGGTCTGCCTACACAACCGCATAGTTATAGCAACAAGATACAAGTTATATTTGTATTTGATTGTGACAAAAACGGATGAAAGAAACTTGTGAGAAACAAGTAAAATAGCGAAATGTTTATTGTGTACATTGATCTTTAGTTTGGTTCTTTAAGTCAACAAAAAGTAAAAGTATTTGATATCGATAGACCGGAAACACTGAGTACTTTGTTGACACTCAGATTAGATATAAAAAAAAGTTCGTGAATGATAGAAACATACACTGTCACAATTTGTGTCTGTTTTTAAAGTATGTTCCCGCTGCTATAACCCCAACTATATATTTCATTTCTGTGCTCGAATTTTAATTTTAGACTTAGAAGATTTCCATTTAAAAATAAAATTTAGTTTTAAGCACAGACCTATATATATTATATCTAGACTGGAAAACGGAAACAATTCTTATCCGCGGTTGATCAACTCACAGACCTATATATATATAGATTTATGGGCGTAACTCCTGTTTAAGATATAAGGGAAGTCGCCCCGAATCTTAGAAAATCGATCTTTTCTGTCTTAGAAAAGTAATGATCTTTTGTTTTCGAAGTTTAGAAATATTACAATATCATTTTGCGGATTTGTTAAATAGAATTGGCTATTAATCACAGAACTATATATGCACGCAAATATATGAAAAAAGCCATTTCCTGTTAGTTTCCTTTGAGATAAAGTTTCGAAAATCCTAGATTGAAATAATTCCCAATGTTGATTTTAATCATCTTATGTAGATTTAAATAGATTGACTACCTAGATCTTTCTAGATTATGTATCTAAAAATTGCAAAATAATAATTATGAGACTAGAGTGCTCTTATTTTTGATGTTCAATTACAAGATCTAGATCTAAACATTAAATTATATGTGACATAGGTTAGGGATGAAAAAAAAACAACCACTTTATTTCTTATCACTACTTTAGAAAACAACGCCTTGCTTCAGATTTTCTTTACAACTTTTTCACGACATTCACGGAATCAATGACTAAATATTCTTGCTAGTTTTGCTTTTCAATACATTCTATATACATTTGTCACAGATAATTAAAGTTTTACTACCATTAAATATTCTCTTTGATTAAAAAAAAAGTATACATATTAAGCTACGAAAAGTCTTAAGTAAAAATAGTAAATCTTTCTTTCTTCTGCATCCGAGAAGGTACAAATCAAATTCAGCATCTTCTTTAGTTGGCAGTGTAGACCTGTAGAAGTGATGTCCTAACTACGGCCCGAGGGCCAAGTTCGATTTACGATGTGAATGTATTTGGCTTACCTAAAATGTCAGTGCAATAAAGTTGCAGATGCTCTGTTACATCGGATTCGAGATTTGTGTCCCCTGTAGGATGTATTTCCGCAGGCAGGAGTAGGCTGTACTTTACGCACTGGCGGATCCAGGGGGGGGGGGGGGGGACGGTAGGGGCGATGGCATCAATCCGCCCCCCCCCACCATAAACTTTCGAGTGGGGGGGCGGTCCTATTTATTTGTAGATATCACAGCTTGCTAACAGAATCAATTAAATATCCATATGATTAAAACTTTTTATTGGTATTTAACAGGTCTTTATATTATGTCGTTCATCTTTGGCCGATTGGAAAGGGTGGAGCGAATACCTCTACTGCCTTTCCCATCTAAACCCTTTGAGTGGGGGGGGGGGGGCGGTCCTACTTTTATGTAGAAATCATAATATGTGAACAAAATTAGTTGAATATCTATATAATATAAACAGGTGGAAGGGTGATACATGCAATCACCTCCCCCCCCCCCCCCCCCCCCCCAATCGGACAAACCAATACTTTTTCTTTTTGTATTATAGTAAGAAATTACAAAATAAAATAAATCTGTCACTAATATAATTTATATATGCTATAAAGTAAATTCTTATATCGAGTCGCCCAACCTCTATTCTTTAATGCAAAATGCAATCATTAGCAGAAATTATAAAAAGGAGGGAGGATTAATCGTTTTCATTTTACCGCCCTTCCCCTTTCCAGACAGAGTTTGTGTAATTTCACATGAATTTATCATAACTATTTTAAGAAAGACTTTGCTTTGGAAAAGTTATAATTCAAACGAAATTTTTCAATATAACAGTCACGGTTGAGATGAGTTCAAAAGCCAGATAATCTTTTCCTAGTCGACTTTTTCCAACCTTTACTCTATCTCATATTTTTCTAGTTAAATAAATTTAGGACTATAACTCACAATTTATGCTTACATTTTATTGAATATTATTAATCGAATTTTTTTTTTTCGGCGGCGATCCTCAAAGCCTTAATCTAAATATGTTGGGTATCTTATCTTTTCAAAGAACAAATCGGTTGTATTTGCAATGTATTAAGGGACTATAAATTCATATTAGAATATTTTTCCACATTATTCAAAAGGTCCTTTATAATAGAATGAATAATGAGCTGTAGGTCAGGAGAATGCGTTACTGCAGTGAAGAATGCCAAAAAACGCTTTTAGCGTTGAGGCTTCGCCCCGAACCTCACTGATGAATAATAAGCTGTAGATGTCAGGAGAATGCGTTTCTGCGGTGAAGAATGCAAGAAAACGCTTTTTGCGTCGGGGCTTCGCCCCGAACCCCACTAATAAGTAATAAGCTGTAGATGTCAGGAGAATTTGTTTCTGCAGTGAAGAATGCAAGAAAACGCTTTTGGAGTTTCTGCGGTGAAGAATGCAAGAAAACGCTTTTTGCGTCTGGGCTTCGCCCCGAACCCCACTAATAAGTAATAAGCTGTAGATGTCAGGAGAATTTGTTTCTGCAGTGAAGAATGCAAGAAAACGCTTTTGGAGTCGGGGCTTCGCCCCGAACCCCACTAATAAACAATGAGCTGTAGATGTCTGGAGAATTTGTTTCTGAAGTGAAAAATGCAAGAAAGCCCGAACCCAACTGAGGAAACTTACAGCCCTTTCCCAGACCCCCAAGCGTGCAAGAGAAAGGCCTCAACATGACTGTTTTTTTTCCTGTTTTTTTTCGCCGAAGATTGAGAATCAGTCTTATTTTATTCTCATATATATATATGCTGTACGCACGTTTATGCATAGGGTTAGGGTTTACTGGGCGTTAGGGTTAGGGTTTTGAAAAAAATCGCCCCCCCACTCCAAAGTTCTGGATCCGCCAGTGACTACGCACCCATTCCATCCCTAACCTGCACATAAGACTACAATAACCAGCAAATAGAATTTACCATTCTGATCTTACTAGTATCTGTTAGTCCCAAAAAATCAAACAAAAGTGTTAGATGTTTACCAAGATTTCTGTTATGTCCCAAAACGCTCCAACGCTTGACAGCACTTCAGTGACAGCACTTCAGTGACAGCACTGAAGTTCTGAGTGAAAACAGTATGTTTTTAACTTGCGTTGTGTTTAATTCAGAATACATATTGTTGTTTCTTGACAAGCTCTAAATTTAAATCTGAACTGATCATCCACTGAGATCTATGATCGAAAAAAAAAACAACAGATACAATGTATCTAAATTAACATTTGCCGTGGACAGTCTCTGAAAGGTTTCTTGATCACAGTGATGAATTTCACGTGTTTGTATAGAGGTTAACAGAGGTCAAAGGCTTTAAATCTCCAGGTACTCTCTCCTCTCTCACTCTTTCTTTTCCTTGCTCTCTCTCTCTCTCTCTCTTACGATTATAGTCAAACTGAATTTACTCTTGTTAAAACTAATAAACTAATCTTCTTATCTATTTTTTTCTCTCTTTCTCCTTTACTTTCTTTTATTCTTTGTCTCTATTTCTTTCTCTTTCTGTCTCTATTTCTCAATCTTTCTGTTAACACCTGTACCTTTGCTTGAACTACTATTACCTACTTGTAATTAACATGCATCGATCCAACTGTTCAATACCTAGTTATAAACTCGGCTGTACAGAATGTACATTCGTTACATTTAATGTCAATCGCTGTAAGCTATTTAGGATTGGATTTACATGACGCACACGTGATGCATTATCTCCCTTACAATACAGAGTTGCAGAACATGTAGTAGGTTATGTGCTGCGGAATGGTCTATCTTGACGCCTGCATATCTTCACTTTAAGTACAGTTTTACGGAAGAGATCATGCGAAACGACATGGCCAACATTGACAAGTGACCCAATGCTTGACCTGTAGCCTCGCCAAGCTTCTGAGCTTCATCAAACAGAAATGGACATTGCCAATTAAGGGATAAGATATTGACTATGTCAATCAAAGAACTGAAGTTGACACTGTCAATGAAAGAGTTAAACGTTAACAGTGCCAATCATTAAGTTAACAATTGACTCTGTCTATTAAAGAGTTGAATATTGACAATAGTGTGGTGAAATTGTTGATGTGCTACTTGTGTATAGATGAGAATGTGCTCACAACATTGATTTAGTGTGTTATTATCTAAGTATCTTTAATCAGTTTTATGTGTAGTTCTAGCTTAATAAATCCTTCTTTTAGGTTTCTCTGCAGTGTTACCTTGATTCGTATAATAATTACATGTAGTAATTAAGAGTCAATGTCTCTGAAAGTCACTGAGTTCTCATCAAGTTGTAGATGAAGCATAGTTTCTGCACCATTCTGTAATTTCCCAGTGCAAACAACCATGGTCTTTATTCGGTCATCATCAAGCGTTGGGTAAGTCTTTTGTTCTGCACAATTCTGGCATTGTTCAATGCAAACACAACCATCAACCATGGAGCCGTCCATTAGGCTACTAATATTCATATTTCAGAAAACCTTGTGATATCCTCATTGGGCCTCCTAAGTCTATCCTTTATAAGCAAAAGCACTTTAGCAAATCTTTCAACACAGTATAGTTCGATTCTGTAATTTACACAAACATACGCAGAAGAGGTTCTCTATAGATCTCTTTTGGCGATAATTTATTCTCGTTAATACCCCGGGACAACAGGTCTCCACCAGAAGATGCCGGGAGATCTTAGAGGTCAGAAAGAATAGCCAAACGTCTACACAGAGATGCGTATTGCCCCTGGAAGTAGCAAAGTGAAAACTCTCATATCAAACGATAAGGTATTTATAATAAAAATGCAATCATTTCAGCATTGTCAACTAGTTTTATTAGTCCTTTACTTCTTTATGAAAAGCTTATTTTTTTTTTTGGAATCAAGAACAAAAGAAAAGTTAATTGTCAAATGTAATAATTTATTTATTAGTGTTAATTTTATAGTTTTTATGTTTGATAATAATAGTAACTTACAATAGTAAAGTTAATAATATCAAGAAAAGAAAGCGTATACGTTTATGGGTTAATGGTATAAATTGCCGTCATGTTTGTTGTTTTTTTTTTTGGAGGAAATGTCCATGGAAACAAGTAGGAAAAGTTGATCATATTGATAATATTTATTGTCTTTGATCAAAAGTTCCTTGCACTTTAAAATATTTATATATAAAGAGGTCTTAAAGTTTATTAATTTTTTAAGGAACTTCACAAAGACCAGGGATTCTTAATAAAGTACAAACCACAGGCTCAATAGTGGAGTTCTCATTTTTTAAATTTGTTACACGTTGCGGCGTTTGAATTTAAGATGAATTGAACTGAATGACATAACTTACCATCAAAGTGGGGGGGCATTTTTAAATAAAGGGATTGGGGGGGGGGAGTTAGATACCTATGTTATTGCTAAGCAGTAGTCTAGCGCCAACGATATATTCCCTTGAGAACAGGTTCACGTGTAAGTCTGGGCAGAAGTAGCCTAGCAAGAAATTAGTAATAAGAGAAAAAAAAGTTAGTTTCTTTTTTTTTTCCCAATAATAAATAAAAAATTGACAAAACATTTGAGATTCATAACAACAACAAAAACTGAATTAAAAAAAAAAGAATACGAAATCCTACAACAGTAGATCATAATAGAAATCGATGAGATGATTCAACTACCATTGATCTCTGGATTGGGAGTTTGGGAGAACTTGAAATAAGACTTTTTTCTTTCTCTGTGGTCGTAATGATTTGAACTGCGTAAGGCTGTAAGCCATCGTCTGCAGTAGTTCGATTACATTTTACAAAGAGTGAACCTCAGAGTAAGGAATGAGAAAATTATTTACAATATAATGAAGGGAAGACTCGAGGTGGTTTCCTTTTAGGCAGGGGCGGACTTGCTATATGGGCAATTGGGGCAAATGCCCGGTGGGTCGGTATAAAAATGGGCCGGTAGGGCATGGATGCCACTATGGCACTTATCAAATTGTTATAGGTTTTAAAATATTCTCCATAAAGAAGTCCCTCTAAGCTTCGTGTGTTAAAAAAAAAATCATCTTCCACAGACTCTGCCATGTAATACTATTTTAATCAAAGGGCCTTCATACGTAGCGATTGAAATGCTACACAAGGCTTATATTTCTTATAAATAGAGTTCACTTTAGGCTTGCGTAAAGCTATCGCTACATTATCAAACTTATGGTGATTTTGAGGACAGTTAGACCTAGAATTGGATGCCCAACATATGATTTAGAATTTTTCGGTCGAATTTTATAAAAATGCCCGGGCCGATTTTGACACCTAGTCCGCCCCTGCTTTTGGGTCAGTTATAGTTTGGTCTCAGTTATAGCTCGGTCTGAATTATACGAAATACGAATAAGAAAAAAAGGTAAGAAATCTTTTATGGAGGTTGTGGACAAATGCAAACTGCCAATGCAATCTTGTATTAAAATATACATCTGCGCAAAAATATGCAGATTAAGGTTTCAAAAACAAGATGTGGAGGGGGGGGGGGGGGTCACTGACAAGCATCACCACCATTTGTGTCCCTGCATCTCCTAACGTCACTGATTCCTTGTCACCTTTTATGAAAATGTATCAGAATAATGCATACACAATAAGAGCATGTTGAACGTCCAACCATTGAGTGGTGTGGCTGGAGGCTATACTCAGGAACTAGGAAGACTGATGAGGGGGGACAACAAATTAGACGATACAATGGTTCTCAATCATTCTGTAAAGAAACCAACAAAAGATGTCAACAGCCAATGCTCCCTGGAACTCTCTACCGTCTGCCTTGTTAGCACCTCTCTCCAGCACCAGCGCCAAGGAATGCTCAAATTTTCTTTGCTAGGCGGCTATCGCATCTATTAGATTTCGTTTTAGGCACTGATGCTTGTAGTCTTGCGCGTAATGAATCACAGTCAGTCCCTGGAGATCAGTGTGTACCTGTACTTCCTTGTCTATACGTACTAGAATGATGTTTCTCTTCCGTGATTCTGTTCGGAAATATGGAGAGAACAAACAATAAATTACAAGGAAAATGTAATCCTAAAGTATCGTGTTATTTCTGTGGAGGCCATTAAAGATTATGCCTATTCTAAATCTATTAAATACTTACATTATTGTCTTTTTTTTTATTTTTTTGGGGGTGGGGGGGTTAAAATATAATACAATAACTAACTATAATCACAGATAAAAGATGTCAGGGGCAAGCATGACTACGTGAATTATTTTTTTTTTAATCCAAACTTTAATATGAAAGAGTTATATCCCTTTGCTTCTATTAGTATAAATGTGAACAGTAAACACTTGATGGTTTTTACTGTGTTCGTTTTCCTTGTATGAGACAGAGAAGTTGGTAGTCAGTTAGTCAGTGGTTATCTTGTGGGGGAACAAAACGTTAGTTCGTCATGAGTACAAGTGTGTCTGAGATAATGCGTATTAAACTTCTTGAGCTGATGTTTGTGAAGCGTTGTTTTGTGTTTTTTTTACCACCGTTAGAGATTATTTATTTAATTGAAATAAAGTTTCTAGATCTGTAGAGGTTGAAACAATAAAAGTTAAGCCTGCACGGAAAACCTTCTCCAGGATACCCCCTCCCCTCACTGGTCCAAAAATGTGATTGGACCATAGCGCTCTGAGCATGCTATAAGCATATAGGAAGCGCTATATAAAAGCTATTTTTATTATTATTATTAATCATTCCCCTAGAGGAGCCAGGAAAAGGAACTGACTTTTTGGGGGCTCGTCCGGGGAAGAGTAAAGACAGTTGGTTGTTGTCCTAGCCACATGACACCCTTATTAAACGTGGCCACAGAAACAGATGAAATCTACATCATCTGCCCCATAGATCGCAAGATCTCTAAGGGAAACTTCACTTTTTTTTAATAAAAGAAAATAGAACAAGTTATTATCTTATCTATGAAAGAAGACATTTATTAAAACCAAACATTTTAATGCCTATGCATCTTGATTGATTAAAAAATGTCGCTGCATAAATGCTGGTTAGATTTTAATTCATCTAGAAAGACTTGCCAAAGTCCAATTCCCTGGCCAAGGAGGTCACAAAGGCACATTCCTCTGAAGCTTCGTAGTTGACAGATAGGACTACAATAATTTTACCATTACATCTGAAATAGAAATAAGAAGATTCTATTGGAAAACCTAACCGAGTTTAAGGATAATTGAATTTGTTTTGTTTCCATTAAAATATTTTAATTCTTTATAGTGAATAATTATTTTACACGTTTTAGTATCAAATGTTAAGCATGAGAAGGTAACAAACTGAAAACAATATTTTGTAATAAAATAGTTGGGTAGATGAAGTAGATAGAGTGTTACTATAATAACGCGGTAGATAGAGTGTTGCTATAATAACGCGGTAGATAGAGTGTTGCTATAATAACGCGGTTGTCTTGTGCTCGAGTCTCGTACTTACCCTTTTTCTAATGACAAATCTGATGTAATCAAATCCGAAACCACTCGATCCTTTTCATCAGATCTTATACGGAACAGATTCGTTCCGACCAAATCGGATCTTATCCAATTCTATTTGAACGTAAACGAGGGATTGATTTTGAAAATAAAAATGTTTCTTGTTCAACATCCTAATGTTTTATTTTGGAGTTGTTTTATGCTGTTAAAACTTTACCTATCAAAGCTTATAAGGAAACGAAACTTACAAGTTTTTTAAGGTAATTTTTCAGTGTCAAGTTTTGTCTTCCTTGACTTAGTCTTTCTTCAGCTGTACTAATAAATTATTGCGATTCTTTGTCCTCCAATGGACAAGACCCTATATTAAACTCAACGATTCCATTAAATTAAATTCCGAATACTTTAATTCAACATAAATAATTTCACCAGACAGAATCGCACAATTCAAACAATCTTAACAGACTTGTTAAGCTAAACTAGTAGTAAACATTACACTGAATCTATGAACAAAATGAACCTCGATTACTTCTTTCGATACTATTTAAGCGAAAATCTTGTAAAATCTAGATATATAATTCTCTTCGTCGCCCAACCATGCGGTACACCACGCACGCCGGCTACCCAATTCTCGATGAAAAAGTCATGGAAATATAACTATTTTATTTCTGCAAGTTGGACTAGAGTTACCCCACATAACTTTTTCGGCAACAGAGAGCGCGGCTCAGAAAAAAAAAGAGGGGGTGGAGGAAGTAATCTTCTCACCTAAATAGCAGCGAATGCTACGCCGCAGACAAGTCTTAATGTTCTTCAATGAAGAGAAGCATTAGGTTTGCCTAAGGTCAATGGCGAGCAAGATCCAAATCTTTGCTTCATCTACTGAAATAGCGTGCAAGCCATTGTTGTTGATGTAAAAACTTTAATAGCATTGAGGGGAACGACTCGGGAAATATGGAGTGATTTTGAAGATAAGGTACGAGAAGATATCATTGTATACATGTAAAGACAACAAACTGTAGCCATCGTATATTCGATTTTAGAATGCAGTAAAGCAGCAGCAGAATCGCGTCTCGTTTTGTTTATCCGTGAAGCGTTGTTCTGATTTAGCTGCAGTTTAGCCACAGGAATACCCGCCAAAACAGAGATGCAGAAGTCAAGGTGGGATAGCTAGACTCAGCTGTCAAATATAGTCACACCTGGTTTAATCTACGCGGCTACTTATAAGTTATTTAGACCATTGTAGTAGTAATTGTAGTAGCCGTCGAAGTGAAACAAGTTCAAGGTCAGACCACGCAGCAATGATTTCGTTTGGCCTGTTGAAAACTAAAAGACTTGCTGCATATCTATTACATTTCAATGAGAACATCGTTAAGGGAAAACTCTTTGGCGAGCCGTGTGGGTCATTCGTTTTAGAAGGCCTGAACACTGACCTGCAACGTCACAACCTGTGGGCAGTTTAGACTTATAGCTCGTTGCCAGGTTCTCTGACGTGGCAACGAGCTCTTGGTCTAAACTGTCCAAGGGTCACGTTGTAGGTCACTGTATAGGCCATCTATAATGATTGGTCTCGGTCATGCTCAAGACTTATTACGTGTTTACGTTCCAAAAGAAACTGTGAAGCTGATGTTAGGGTTGGGTATTAGCAACTATTGCCTATAGCTTGCATCCGTACAACAGGGATTATTGGAACATAGCAAACATATAGATTTCGTTTTGAACATTCAGATTAAAAACTCTTGATGCAATGTTGTAAATGTTGGTCCAACGATTGAAACCAAAAAAATAGTGGACATACCTCTCTTCCAGGGCTGTGGACAGGTCATCAATATCACAACTTTTGAGCACAAAGTCCCTGGGAGGTAAAAATATTTTGAAGCCCCATCCTTGCAACATGGAATGGAAGGCCATACCAAACTGAGGCAAGTCGTCAGGTGCACAGCTCAAGTAGGCTGCATAGTTCTGTTTGAATTGACCTGGTCCATCTGTGGACATAATACGTAAACTGCTAATACACAAATGTAAGAAAGAAAGAAAGTAAGAAGAGAGAGAGAAAAAAGAAAGAAAAAGAGAGAGAAAGGAAAAAGAGAGCGAAAAAAAGAGAAGTGAGACAATGAGACAGTGAGAGATTGAAAAAGAGAGAGAAAGAAAGAGAAATAATAGAAAAAGAGAAAGGGAAGAGAAACAGGAAGAGAAAGAGAAAGAGAGAGAAAGAGAAAAAAGAAAACGTGAAATAGAGGGAAAGGGAGAAAAAAAATATATGTGTGTGTATAGTGAGAGATAAAGAATGCGAGATAAGCAAAGAGAAAACAAGAGTTGAGTCCGTTTGTTGGGGTTACAATTAAAACATGGCCAATGTGTTGTTCAAAAAATACCTAGATACTGAAAGAATAGTACAGGAAGATGAAAGATACTATGTAGAACTGACTGAGGCGTATCGAGGGTGCTAGTCACGCGGGCAGCCACGCCTTTCATACTCCCAATCCTGTACACAATTCTTATTTGTATAACATCATTCACCAGTTAGAAATACAAAGCGTTCATATACAATTGACCCTTGATACTCCGACACACTTGTATGATAGAGAGAAAATAATCCAACGCGAATTATTTTCGTAGAAAGAAATAAAAAGCTAGAACAGATTCCAACTACCCATGAGTACATTCATGTCATTAATATGTACAGGAGTGTCACAGATTACATTATAGAATTGTTGGTACATTTCACTTTTAAAAGAAATATAAGCCCTCGACATGAGCCTCGGGATTTACCCCTCAAATTTAGACACTTGACAGCACGTCAGGATTTACCCAAGGGACGTAATTAGTATGTTTGAAATCTATTGGTTGATTTGAAATTAAACAAAGACATTTTTTTAAAAGAGTTAGCGCCAGAGAATTGGCGGGGAGTAAGAAAGTAACGCCAGTCGATAAAATAATGTCCTAGTAGACAGTCAGGTTTCTAAGAGCTCTGTTTGAAAAGCCTTTGTAATATGTTTCATGCTCATTGATTTGTAATTTGTACATAAACTGTACTTACGTTGTATTTAAATAAAGTTCCAGAGTTTTGTTTTATCAAAGAATCGTTAATTGTGATTCTAGATCGTAATTTTTTCTAACTATTGAATTCAAGTAAAATCCCCGGCATAACAACACATCGTACCATCCAAATGTTGTTACAAGGAGTAAGCATATTTTTTAAAATGAGGGAGTGCTTCAATTGAGATTTAGTACCTGATGTGAAAGCTCAAATGTTTTATTTATTTTTTTTTTTTTTTAGATTTTTTTGTTGATTGGAAGTTGAAGAGAATAACTTTTACACATCCTTAGATACATGAACACGTTTCTGGACGTGACATTCTTTAATGTTCAGCTCACCTTTGTTCACACAACGTTTTCAATCAGACACCCCCCCCCATCCCCGTCTCCTTTAAAGGTCAAATGACGTTAACAAACGTAACGACAGAATTTATTTTTTTAATGCCCATTTTAGCGCACCGTTCTCCAAACCTGGTTAAGCCACTGACAGTTTAGAAGAAAAAAAAAAGGACCTTGTAACAAAGGACACACACACACACAGCGACCTGGCATTTCATAACCCAAATAACGACAGTACTGTCTTAGTGTCATACACTTCACCATAAATAGTGGGAGTTGAAAACGAAAGTGAAAGTAGAGACAAAAAAAAAGAAGTCAAAATGTATCGCGTATTTCTTCCCATAGGTAAAAAATAAACACATTGTCTCGATATTATAAAGGCCAAGTATAAATAATTATGTTGATGAAATGTAAGTAAAAGTTCACTCTCACAGAAGTTGGTAAAAGTAAAGTTCCCCTTTCAGACCTTGTGGTCTATTTGGCAGATGATGTAAAGGTCATCTGTTTCTGTGGCCTGTGGTTTACGAGGGTGTCGTGTGGCCAGCACAACGACCAACCGCCTTTACTTTTCCCCAACTAATGTCAGGTACCCATTAGAGCTGGGTGGACTGAGAGGCGCCCAAAGATCCCGAAATGAAAATACCAGTCTTCACCTGGATTCGAACCCGGGACCTTCGTTTCGTGAGTTTTACCGCTCAGCCACCGCAATTTCAGAAGTTAGTGCAACATTTCTCCCTCCCCAGCCTCTGTATTTAAAACTCATTTTGATATGGTACGAATTAAGTGACTGATTTTTGCTTTCATTTTGTTTATTTTAGGTGAGATTTTAATACTAAATCATCACTTACCACAGCACAGCCGAGGGGGTTTTGAGTTTAAAACCCCCTACCAGTGGGTTTGGAGATTTAAAAAAAACCTATCAGGGGGTTTTGAGATACAAATACCTCTACCAGGGGGTTTTGAGTTTAAAACCCCCTACCAGGGGCTTTTGAGTTTTAAACCCCCTACCAGATGTTTTTGCAGTGAAATCCCCCTCTTCTATAAAACAAAAAAAAAATGCAAACAACAATCCCCAAATTCCAACAGCACAGTTAAGGAAGATTTTGATTTTAAACCCCCCCCCCTTCCAAAATTTACGATAAACCCTCTCTCCAATATAAAAAAAAAGCATATTACACACTATAAAATCTATGAGCGTAGCCAAAGGGGTTTTGAGTTTAAAACTCCCCTGCCATCGGGGTTTGAAGCTGAAAACTACCTCTTCAATATTAAAAAAAGGCAAATTACGCACTCAAAATGCAATGAGCGTAGCCAAAGGGGGTTTTGAGTTCAAATCCCCCTCCTCCAGATGGCCTTTTCTTTAAAGTTTAAAACCCCTCCAGATGGTTTTGAGTTTAAAATTCCCCTACAGAGTGTTTAGAGTTGGAAACCTCTCTCTACAATATTATTTTAAAGCAAAAGACAGTCACCAAATTCAAAACAATTCAAAAACAAACAAAAAGACAGAGATTTTTTTAGTTTAAAACCATACTATGTGATTTCTACTAAAAAAAACTTTCCTTTTCGATATAAAATCTAAAGCGAAATACAGGCATGTAATTCCAAGAGCGTAGTCAATAAAAGGTTACAAGTTTCTACCAGTGGCTTGGGCTCCATTAATAAAGTGTGAATGGTCTTCTGCCAAAATTGAAAAACACTAAATGTGGCTCAACAAAGATCGCTAAGACAGATTTTAGGAGTCAGTTATAGAGATCGGGTCTAAATCAAAGAAATCATATGCCGAACTGGGAGTCGAACCTTAGTAAGGTTGTGACAGAGCGTCGCTTGAGGTTTTGCGGGACATGTTCTCCGACAAAATGAATTACGCAAAATAAGAGTTGCGGAAACAGCTGGTTGGAAAATGCGCCGAACGGCGCGAGAGGGTCTAAATCAGTAAAAATAGCACATTAGGTTTTTGAAATAAAACTTTTTAATAGCAATATACTGTAGATACCTCAGAATATGCATCTTGTTGCCTTTCAATACCAGAAATAGTGCTCGTCTACAAATTTTCCACTAATTCCAGGCACAATCTATTCTAGGGCATAATAAACGTCTTCCGAAATGGTCAAAATGTAATAAAGATTAATTATGTACGCACACACACATATATATAAATATATATATATAATTGTTTTCCGCGGGGGGGGGGGGGGGGGGAAACGGTGGGGAAATCCCCCCCCCCAATCCCCCCCCCCCCCGGAAAAAAAATCCTGGCTACGCCCATGGTACACCAACACTCTGACAATGGATTAACGGGACTAGTAAACATTTATTTAAACAATGAATTTTTCACAAAAATATTGAAAGCCTTTCCAGCTGGATAATATACTTAAAGACGAATCGTTAGCCCGATGACTCATCCCTAACTCTCTCTCTCTCTTGGGGTCATGGGAAAATGCAAAAATGTGCCCTGTTCTTACTCACCGTGTTCTGTGTGACATGACCTCTATTTCCCCTGATATATCATTTATTTGTTTATTTATCCCAATGCGTTTTCACAAAGGTGGCTTTGAGTGGATATTTGGTAGAAGAGGATATTTCCGTCTTTTTCTTAAGCACTTATTGAAACTATTGAGTGGGTAACTGGTGTTTGTAGACACGTCATAAACAATCGGATCTTTCCATGTTTTATTTTATTGTCCTACATTTTCAATGTGTGTTTTGTGTTTTCAATTTAACAGATAATAGAATTCAGGGGCCAAAACCATGTGTGGAGGAGAGGAGCGTAATTAAATGTATTGTTGTTTAGAATATATATATATAACAGTGCTTTTATTGTGACAGTACGCACCAGTACGGCTTACCGGCACCTTTTTCAATATGGGGATAAATTATGTCTTTTCTCTTTTCATGTATTTCAACGTTTTTAGTTAATGTATGAGTAGGTAACAGTTAGGCAATCCATCACTGAGTACCGGCACCTAGTGTTTTTACACAAAAATATAGCGGCTCAAGTATCTCATTTGAGCGAAGCACGAGTATCAGTAATACTAAACAGTTATTTTATAGAACCTCTTTGTGAGGAAACAGTTCAAAACTGGACCAAAAATGAAGAAAGCTTTTTTGTTTCACTTTACTTTACAGAAGATAGATGGAACCGATGGATCTAGTCGGGCATATATTTATTTATACATATATCAAAACTCAGAGAATTTTAATGTTACCGAATATAGAAAAGAGATCGTCTGCTGGCTTAGGAAAAAATGTGATGGCTGTTCTGGAAGACTCGAGACGTTGTTGCTTGATACCATTAGGACTGTCATCTGGAATATCAATGAGAACAAAATGTATTAAGTTAGAAACAGCTTTAATCACCGTTACTCCTAGAAAAGTGGTACCGAACTGACAACCACATCCATCCGCTGCACATGCATGTTGTAATGTCGACAGACAGTCAAGAATAAAACATGACATTGTATACGTAGAACATCATTGTATACGTAGAACATTGTATACGTAGAACATTGTATACGTAGAACATTGTATACGTAGAACATTGTATACGTAGAACATTGTATACGTAGAACATTGTATACGTAGAACATTGTATACGTAGAACATTGTATACGTAGAACATTGTATACGTAGAACATTGTATACGTAGAACATTGTATACGTAGAACATTGTATACGTAGAACATTGTATACGTAGAACATTGTATACGTAGAACATTGTATACGTAGAACATTGTATACGTAGAACATTGTATACGTAGAACATTGTATACGTAGAACATTGTATACGTAGAACATTGTATACGTAGAACATTGTATACGTAGAACATTGTATACGTAGAACATTGTATACGTAGAACATTGTATACGTAGAACATTGTATACGTAGAACATTGTATACGTAGAACATTGTATACGTAGAACATTGTATACGTAGAACATTGTATACGTAGAACATTGTATACGTAGAACGTGAAAACAAAAATAGGACACATTGTGGAACACACTTGCCTAGTTTCGTATAATGATATATATATATTAGTACCTAAACTTTTATAGTACACTTAATTGTATCTGAAAACTGGAATCATACGGTTTTTGTTTTTACATTCAGATTAACAAATTATTTATACAAAGTTTATATCAACTCACGCTGTCAGGTAAAACGTTTGTACACCTTATTTCTCCCACACCCAATATTGGTAAAAGCTGAAATTGAGTACAATTATTTTTTTTACCTGATAATACAAGAATGATTTTTAAAAAATCACCAATTACTTAATCAACTATTGGTAATTAATTAATTTTTTTTTTGGTATCTCGATCAAGGAAAAGAAATTTATTTGACTGAAGGGGTGATGTAAGCTGAATTAGTCTCCTTTATAGGTCGCCGCCTTAATGTAAGTCTGAAACAAACAATATTCACCACCTTGTATCTCTCAAGCCTACATTGCGAGTTGTTGGTTTGAATACTACTTACATTTTCACAAGGAGAAGACAATCTATGTAGGCAATCTTTCTTCAACATGTATTTTTTTCTTTATCTAGTTGTTATGTTCTAGTTTTGAGGTCCAAGCATTTCTTAATTTTAGGAGAAACAATTTCCAATAAAGCTATGGCTGTCTGCATTCTCAAGGTTAGTTAATGAAACAGTCAAATGACACCGAGTCATTGGTTTCAGAAACAGGCGACGAAAACTAGAGTTTGAAACTGAAATTCCTCATGCTCCTCCCGCGACTCTGTTTCAAAGGATGCTTGACATTAATCCATTTGACATCAACTTGATACTTTTAAAAGAAAATTTTTTTTTGTCACGGTACGGTAACTTCAAACAGAAGATAACATTTGAAGAAACCAGGAAGCCAATGACTGTGAATCTGAGGTTCAAGGTCATAGGAATTTTAGATTTTAACATTTTTATTTCAAGCAGATTTGTTATCTTTTATATCTCTTTACTTCTGTGAAGAGGAAATTAGTTCTTTCAGTTCATCACACTAGTTCTTTCAACCTAACAAATGAGTTCTTTCAGTTCTACACATTAGTCCTTTCAACTCTACACATTAGTCCTTTCAACTCTACACATTAGTCCTTTCAACTCTACACATTAGTTCTTTCAACTCTACACATTAGTTCTTTCAACTCTACACATTAGTCCTTTCAACTCTACACATTAGTTCTTTCAACTCTACACAATACTTATTTTAATCCAATACATTAGTTATCCCAGGTTTACACATTAGTTTTTTCAACTTTATACATTAATTCCTTTTAACTCAACACATTAGCTCTTTCAGATGTAAACATTAGTTATTTCAGCACAACACATTAGTTCTTTCAGATCAACACATTGCTTCTTTCATCTCCACGCATTAGTTCTTTCAACTTAATATATTAGTTTATTTCTGCTCAACACATTAGTTCTTTCAACTCTACACACATTTTCTATGACAGGCCTACCGCCACCTCTTTTCGAATCAAAGCAACGTTCCTCATACATAACATTTTAAAAATGTGGACAACAATTTCCTGAGACGGGATCTCGTCTTTTCATTTTCTTTGTCACATTTCACGGGAGGCGTCGCAGATGGAGAAGAAGACAGTCTGTTAACAGGATGTGAGCCTACTATCACAAAATAATTTAATTCAATTCTTTCTAGGCAAACATTAAGCATTGATAAGTCCATAATTTCTTGATGATTCTTCATAATTTTCTTGTGAAAGGAAGCAGAATTTCAAGCTTTATGATAACAATAATGAATTGACTTGTTTTGTGTGTAACAAAATATGCAGGTTGCATCTAGGTTTATAGCCCACGTTAAATTCTGTACTGTTCAAGTCTTTGTCAATCTTAACGCTTCGTCTTTTTATTATGACTTGTATTAATATTGATAGGCTTCAACAATGCACTGACACGCAGTGTAAGCGTCAAGGTCTTACGGAATAAGTAAACAGGAAGTTTTCTCACACATTTGTTTTGCGAACAATAGACCTCGTTCACCAATCGTAGACAAACAACATTTAGCCACGTGAAATATCTTCTTATATCTCATATGATACAGACGTTACTTCAAAAAAGATGATTACGTCCTACGCGTCATGCATTTAGTCATGCATATTGTTAAAACAATGAAAATTACGTACCACGTGACAGCCTCTATGGATTGAGTAATTTGTATAGAAGATATAGAGAACCACGTGGCAAAATGTTGTTTGTTTACGATTGGTGAATGAGGTACATTATGCTTTTAAACAGAAGACTAGAGAATGAAAGGGAGTTTATTAAAAAGGACAAAGTCTTACTTTATTTCAGGCTTAAAGTTTTTATATTGAAAAGGGGGAGACAATCTTATAATCGAGGTCATATTGTAAATAAATACTTATGTGTATCTATTGCCGAGATTAGTCAATGTGTGTTAATACTAATTGAATATTTTTAATACTTTAAACTTAAACCAAGTCTACAGCACAACAGCTGTTTTCCGTAATTACACGAGCATAATCATTGACAAGTGTAGCACTAGACCTATTTTAAAACACTTACGTTAACCCACTTTATGATTGTCTATTTGGCAAGATCGTGGAGAGTATTGAACTGTTGAGATAAGGTTAAAACTTTGAAGGACTATGTATTGTCGATGACAACACATATATCAATTTTAAAAAATTAGTTAATTAATTTGTGGTAATTATTTTTTTGATATAAAAAATGAGGCATACATCCTGTAGTATTGAGAAATAAGAAAATAATTGATCAGCTCTTTACCTTATATAACTGTTTAATTTTTGTTTTTAATTATTCTCTTGTTTATAGAATGAAGAGAGAGGTCAGGCTTGGGATTATTATTCTTAACACAATCTCTAGAATAGTATTCAACACAGTGGCTAGTGAAATCAGGTCAGTTTGATTTGAATTCCTGTTCAGCGATAGCTTTAACTCCCCCCTCCCCCCAATTGCAATAATTTCTGTGAAAACGTTATTTATTCATTTTTGTTTTTGCATGGATGAGGAAGATTTCGTTTAGTCCGCACTTGACATTTTAGTTTAGATGACGAGAAGTGAATCTGTTTGGAGGGCTACATTATTACACGCCTATGTGGAAACATAACAAAGAAATAAAAAGAAAACTTCTTAGGAAAATGTGACTCATTTAATGAACTACCGAGAAAGAAAGTAGTGGACAGATAAAAAGTACACAGTAAACTTTGTATCTCTGACATGTTGAAATGTAAAAAACTGAAGCCTTACGAAGTAGCAAATATATCAAACCTAGCTTTATTAGCCAGAAACATTTTTACAATTTTTACAATGTTTAATCTTATAATAAATATATTCATAAAGCTATTTACCCCATTTTCTTCATTTCTAAAAAAAAAAAAAATAAGTAATCCTCTTCATTTGGAAGGGAACTAACCCTATCACATAAAGCCCTAGAGAAGAAACGTACAGAATTGATCGCATGTAAAAGAAAAGCAAGTAAAAAAATTTAATACTTTAAAAAAAAATATCATATAAGGTTAAAACTCTAGATGTACAGAAATTTTCTCTATACTGTGAGATTTATATCCCTTTTCGATATCAAACAAAATGAATTAATTATCACTATTTCATTAACTAATTGGTTGATTTATTTTGATTGATTTTGTTTGTTGTTAGGGTCAATAAACAATTGTGCAGAGTTTCATCTTGATCTGACAACGAAAATGGGACGAATAATGTGTTCGAAATGTGAGACAGACAGACAACGAGAGTGAGTTGATATATGCTTTGTAAATAAATGGACTATATGGATTCCTTATTATTTTATTCACATAGTACTTACCACTACTTTGTAATACGTCACTGGGCTGAATACAGGACACCGTTTTATTCTGAATACTCTCCACACCCTTCTCGCTCACCAACTTTCCAGATCCACCTTGTGAAGCTTGCAGCATGTACCTTCTACAAGATAAAATATATCTTGGCGTCCTCACCGGCATTTCTTCGGAATTTTCTTTCAAGTCTTTATTTTGAACATTTGATGGCGGCTTGTCCTTTATTTTCCTGTTCGTGTTGGAGAGTTGAACGCCATGAACCAGTTTGGTACCATTTAAACGATCAGTATCGCTTAACAGCTGGAAATGTTTTTGCGAATTTGAGGAATTTTCCACTTTCATTGACTCTGGATCAGACGACACTAATGAAGGCGGGATCGATTGAAAAGAATCGAAAATTTCCGACAATGCTTCTTGAGCCGATGTAGAAGAGGGCAAGTCAGACGAATATTCTTTACCTAACGTGCTTCCTGTGTCAAAGCCTTGTGACGCCATACCCTCTGGACAGTTTGAATTTAATCCTTTCCTAAAGTCATAATGATAGTCGCTGCTTGGAGTGAGTTTAGTATGGCGACTTTCAGGTTTCTCAACAACATCGATTACCGGAGATTTCCATCTCACTTTGGCATTTTCGTTGGCGGCTCTGTCCTTTTGTGTTTCCCTCGAGACGTTTCCTTTGCTGAGAGAACGCAAGCTGCAACAATCTTCAACAAACTCATTGATAAAATCTTGAGTCTGGCAAGAATTCTCCAGTCGTTCTCTGGCACTCAAATTCTCGGTGTCTTGAGCACTAAGACTGCCTGTATCTCGTAAAGTTTCATCACGGCATCCAAGCGAAGGTTGAAATGAATCCAATCTGTTGCGACAATGTTTCCTTCCAGAATTCACTGAGCTTCTGTTCTCTGTCTCATGATGGTCCAATCTGTTAGGCTGTCTGTCCCCTGAATAGAAGTGAGAGTCTGACACTGGTGATGACATTTCTATTTCAGATCTTCTAGATCCACTTGAGCCTAACAACGTATTGAAATGAAGTTTGTCATCAAATTGATCAGAGTAGCTCGATTTAGACTCATTGACCTGTTTGCATTTAATACTGTTCATTACATGAAAATATGCCTGCTCGCTGGAATAAATAGAACCTTGCATTATCACATGAAAACGGCAGCGTCCTTAGAAGAAACCTTTAGGTGAAGTTATACCATCAACATCTAGTGTCTATCACGCACATTGAAATGCTATCCCTTAAGACTTCCTCACAGTAATTTAAACACTTTGTCGGCTGTCCTACTCTACTTTCGGTGAAGATTTCTTTTTTTAGAATGATTTTTAAAAACCCAGATACATTCAAATGATTTTACTTCCTTGATCATGTCGCGAGAGACATCATCGCTAGGCGAGGCTCTACTCAATTGTTCTCAGATTTAAAAAGTAAGATTCAAATGTAGCTACCGGAAATACAGAAATACATTTAACTGTAGGCTTGATTGCTCTGACTTTGTACAGAGATATATGAACATGATGATATGTATACGTACATCAAGGCTGAACTGAAGAGGAGTATTAATTGGTGTCAATCCGAAAAATCATACAGAAACATTGCAACTAGTATTTTATTTCCTAAACCAAGGGGGGTAACTAACTATCTACACCACACTGGCATATTCCTGAACAATTTATGATAGAACCTTATCTGTGACCATACAAATCACAACTTTTAGGTCGATCGTTAGTTTTATTGTGTCTTTAATGCGTTAAGAGAATAATGTTGTTACACCATATGTTTTCAGCCTAAGTAAAAAAAACAACAAAAAAACTCAAGACATTTTGTGTGGCCCGTTTGTCCGTCTGTCACGTTTAAATCTAAAAATTGTTAAAGTAGTTATGATTCGTTGACATCAAATAATGAAGCATGAATAATTTATACCGTATTTAATATTTTCTTTTGTTTTGTTTGTTTTTTGTTGAGCACAACTTTCCTACTTATAGACTGCTCAGTGCGGTCTAATTACTTGGTGGACATTCAGTGGGGGAGGGGGCGGCTACATGGGAGAAGGTTACCGTGCTGCTTTTACAAAAGCTATTAAAAAAAAAATGTTTCTCGAAACTGAATTCACATTCGGGGTCTTAATGATTGAATTGATTGAAGGCTGATTGATTAGTCGCTGAGATATAAACGTACTTATAAAAATAGAAGATTTAATAATCTCAAAGGGTCTATACTTAAACATTTTCAACGAACGACCTTGTTATTTACACAAGGCTTATTTCCCTTAAGCTTTGTGCATTTCTGTATAAAACAAAATTTATTAATTATGACAAGGAGATTAACTAATTGGCTCATTTTTATTGATTGATTCATTTGTTGTCATCAACAATCAATAATTGTGTAATTTATCAACTTGGTCCGAGAATGGGAAGTTGGAGAAATAACGTGTAGAACTTTCCAGCCAGATAGTGTGAGTGCCTATAACAACTTTCTAGCCAGATAGTGTGAGTGCCTATAACAACTTTCTAGCCAGATAGTGTGAGTGCCTATAACAACTTTCTATCCAGATAGTGTGAGTGCCTATAACAACTTTCTAGCCAGATAGTGTGAGTGCCTATAACAACTTTCTAGCCAGATAGTGTGAGTGCCTATAACAACTTTCTAGTCAGATAGTGTAAGTGCCTATAACAACTTTCTAGCCAGATAGTGTGAGTGCCTATAACAACTTTCTAGCCAGATAGTGTGAGTGCCTATAACAACTTTCTAGCCAGATAGTGTGAGTGCCTATAACAACTTTCTAGTCAGATAGTGTAAGTGCCTATAACAACTTTCTAGCCAGATAGTGTAAGTGCATATAACAACTTTCCAGCCAGATAGTGTGAGTGCCTATAACAACTTTCTAATACGATACTTAAAGGCCAAGATGTAGCTGTAATTTTGTATTATTTTGTAATATTTATACATTCATTTTTGTTAGAAATCGAAATAATAAGGCTTGTCTTTGAGTCCGAAGATTAATGAGAAATGCAGTATTTCCCGTGGCTACGCAGCCCCAGCTGTGACCTACTTGTTTTTCCACACTTAGCGCAGGCATAACCATTGTACAAATTAAAATGATGTTATGAGAATAACGATAGCATGCATTTATGTGTTTTCTAATCTATTAACTATAAACATTGAGCCGAATTAAAAGGCGTAGAAAGTAATGCATATTTCGTCATTTAGGTTTCTAAATTAATAGCCAACGCTTTGTGCAATTCGTTGACAACACACTTCGTCACTGCGCATGTCTGATAAGCCAAGACAAAGCTACTTCAAACCCTTGACTCAAGAGAGAGAGAAAGATTTTTTTCAAAGTGGTCTGAAATGTGATATTCGCTATTAACCCACCTCCAAGCCTAAAGATTCACCCATCAAATCAGATCATTAAATCAAATCCGTGTTGCATATCAGGCCCCCTTGAGGTTGTAAGAGGTTCCCCGACAATTGTCCTACAATTTACCTCAACTAACCTAGGCAAGGCTGCCACCAAACCGTATGAGCCTGTGAGAAACGGCATGGAGAGTTGTGAAAGACTAAATGATAAGGGCTGAAACAAAATTTTACTTTTACCAGAGACTGTCTTCACTTCGTTTACCTTTTCCCTTACATTTCAAGGCCTACAAGGCGACAAGCAAATGTTGGTGATGTGGGTAGTCGTAGGACATCCAGCTTTATAGGCAGGTTTTGTAGTGACGTAGTTAGACTGATAGATAAATAAATAAATCAATTATAGCTAATTTCATGATTATAGCATGCCCAGAGCGCAATGGTCCACTCTCATTTGTGGACCAGTTGGGGGTGGGGGTATCTTGGAGAAGGTTTTCCGTGCTGACTTTAGGCGATCAGTAAACACGACTCTGCTCGAGTCCCCTTTCATAGATAACCAAGCCATGCCAAGTTCAAACGCTCTTAGCCTTGATACAGTGACCTTTACTCAGGCATAATCCCTTTAGCTGAGGCCCAGGAAACTGGTGGTGGTGCTGGCGAGTAATTGGCTCAGTTGTTCAATTGGGTGCATCAATTATCTCCCTAATCTGAGATGAACTCCAATTGGTGACAAGGCAGGGAGACAATCTCCCTAATCAGAAAGATTCATTGTTATAACTCTTTCTCTCACACACACCCCCCCCCTCCCGTATTTCTTTGTTATCTGGGAAATCAATGTTTTACCTATGTTTGTTGCATTTTAAATTTCTCTACTTTGTTCTTACTTTTTTAGATCTAAAATTGGGATCCGAATTATTTTATTTATTTATTTATTGACTTAGAACATCGCTATTTAAAAGGAATTATTTCGGCATAGAACCATTTAAAAACTTCTAGTAGAAAACCAACTATATAAAGTTTTGTATGAACCAAAGAATATAACAAATTATTTATTTGATGTATAGATACTGTTGAGCTAGATTTCGTTTGACGTATAAGTTACCTTAAATTAAAACATGCTAGGAAGACCTGTTGAGGATTGTTAGTGTGTGTGTGTGTGCGTGCGTGTGTGTTTGTGCGTGTGTGTGTTTGTGTTTTTTTTCATGGTGACGATGAAGAAAGAAATGCATTAATTTTGGGTCTTGAAGAATGATGAAATCACGACAGAATCTGTCCTAGCTATTGCTAAGAACGACGGACAATTGAGTGACACGAGAAACATAAAGACGTGCTTTTGTTGTGAGTTAAATTGTTGTTGAATTTATTTCATCACTATTAGATTTATATCTAATCTCAAGTGGAAGCTGTTGAATCTTCGTTCACAATAGAAGTGTATTCATGTTATTAAATTTAAAATATAATACGCCTACATCGGTTTAGCAATTTGGTGTCAGAAGTCAACGACCGACCAGAAAACAAGGCTACTCCTCCTTACTCTAATACCTAACTGTGGACTGTTTAGTGTCTACAGCAGTAGTTCCCCTTTGTCCCACGTTCTCTCTCATCGGCAATCGTTTGTCTTTTGTTAATCAATGGTTTAAACATCAGATATTAGACTGCAGAGTTTCTCAAACAGTGGGGCGCGCCCCCATTGAGGTGGGGGGGGGGGCGGGGTTCCCTTAAGGAAGGGACGAGATCATGAAAAAAAAGGGGGGGGGCGAAACCAATCAATTGATTTTTTAAAGAGGCTAATAAATAGGTGCATTATGTTTTGTTTTTTATTATTATGAATCCGTATTTGTTTAATAACTCAGTATAATGACATTTTAAACATTTTTTTCAATGTATATGTTTCAATAGACTTTGTTCCATATTCTAATGAGGCCCTTCTATAACATATACCGTTCAGGCTAGAGGCCTCTGCAGCAAGATTGGCTCAAAACATTTTGGACAAGGCATTTCAAAACCTTATTCTTCTCGACTTTCGGGTTACTGAACGATCTAAATGTTTCCGACTGCTGTATAATTGCTATGTTGACGAATTTTGAGTGACAGAAATAAAAATGTCCTTGGCAAGACAAACTTTAGTAACACAAAGATGATCTTAGCACGCTCAAGCCCATGACAGATCTATGTGAGCTCTATGTACCTCAAATCATCGAATGGCCCTTATATAACAGTATGGCCAGTACTGTCTCCTTTTGTATTAGACTTAATTGACCAGAGATCTTTTTACTTTGATGAAAAGTGTGCTCTGATTGCCAGAAAACTTTTCAATAACGACTCGCTCTACCACTTTTTACTTTCACCTATATTGAAATGTTCTCCTCCTACTCCTAGAAAAGGTTGTTGACGCCAGGAGAATATATTTCTGAATCTCTGAACGCTGGATAAAGAAGGCATCTGTTGAATCTTAAACAGAGGGTTAAAAATTAATGTAAAATAAAAGCAATTGGTAAATACGCATTATAATTACATTTTTAAAGGTTCTTTCCTTTTTCATTACATTCTTAACCCCCAACCGCAGACCACACTTCCGGAACCTGCAGTGCCCCTCAGGTATCCAGCTGTCTAATGTCATTTATGGGGGCGCCACCGGTAAAAGTTTGACAAATACTGTTTTAGAAAATGTAATAAAAATAAAATATATTGTCCCAGACCTGACATTGTGTAATCAGCTTTAACTTCCAAACATAAGAAGAAGTATTCACCACACAAGTCCATTGTAACACACACACACACACACAAACACTCACACACACTCACAAATCTGACCCAGCATGCTAACAACATATAGCGATGTGTTATTTATTGAGGTTGTATATTTAACATGTCACACTAGAATAAGGAAATCCATAACGCACTTTTTTTTCTTCCTGAAGAATTGTAGACGGACAAATCTCGAGTCTATTTGGTTGAACTGGTTAAGAAAGGACGGATGTAAGAATCAGCTAGGCATTTGAAAAGCAAACAATAATTTCTACGAGCTTTTTTTTTTTAGGCAAAAGCTATGTTTCTACACACCGCCCATGACTTTGATTAAGTATTCAAAATCTCTGACATTGTTTTTCTACTTACTTTTTTCTAATGGTTTAATTGTATCACCCCTCACATTTACACACATCGCTTTCACTTCTTTATCTCTCCTACTCTATTTCATCGCTTCAACAATGTCAATCGGAAAGCTAAAGATTGAAAATGTAAACAAGGGACGAAGTACTGTAATTAACTTTTACATTGAAAGTCCATAATATATCCCCTAAGTTTAGATCATGCTATTAAATAGCGTATTTTTGTTGTGTTGAAGACTTTAGGGAAACATCGCTTACCTAGTGAGGGACTAGGAGGAGGATCAGTGCACCAGCCAAACAGGTATCCGTAACATGGGATAGACCGAAACTAGCAAAACATTTTTTGAGTCCACCGAAAGGGGAAAATACTCTATTAGTTGTGTCAGTCCATCTGTTCGTATTTTGTTTTAATCTTTATTCGATATGTTATTATCTATGTGTGTGTGTATATATATATATATATATATTGTTGTAAATCAAAGGCAGACAACTCAACCAAATTCCACAGTAAATAAATAAGCGTGCTTATACACCAGGATAAACACACAACAACCCTCCACATTCAAAGAGTCCCGTTTACAACTCTACCAATTTATTACACACCAAACCTGAATACGGACCAACAACAGTCTTCCCCGCTCCGCTCCAGGTCCCTATTACAGTTGTCAGGCAGCACAACAGACGTCTCCTTAGTTCCCAACAATTCAGACTCTCCACAATCACTTGGTACAGTGTTCTTTCCTCCAACACAGTGTCTTTCTGTTCTTGTTCAATAGTGCGTTCGCACCGCAAGCGCTGGTGCAAGGCAGGGTTATATATATATATATATATATATATATACTAGACATATGTTACCCGCGACCCGCGGGTCTTTATTTGCGCATTACTGTCGATATAGTCACTGAGAGTCTTTTGTAAACAATTAAACGAAATAATAATGTACTAAGTAAAGCGAATGTGTCAATGTAAAAATAGTGTGAATGAAGCTATGAAATCAAAATAGCTAATAGGCTTAAATCCATTTTTTCAAATTAAAACATTTGCTTTAAGGCCTACATATATTTGATTAAAATTTGAGATGAATAAACTAAATTTTGTATGTTCATGTGTTAAAGTATAAAGTAGATACTGAGGTAGACATAGATCTAAATCTACACTAATCTAGAGTTAAAAGTTGGCTTTAATAGACTATTGAGTTCATTATGTGCTGCGCATGCGTGAACTTTTTTTCATGAATGAATATATATATGAATGAATCTCAACACGGCTACGCAGCTTTAGCGAACAGCGAACGAATGTATTAAAAATGCTTTAGAAAAACAAATTTGAATGTTAATTTGATTAAAATATGAAATGAAAGGACAATAATTAGTATGTTTATGTGTTAAAGCATAAAACTATCTTTGCGAAAAGAAGTTTTATCATCTTAGAGTTCAATAAGAGTTTTAGACCTAGGCCTAGGAATAGACTCAGTAGAGAGATGTGTTAATGTGTAACCATTTGGTAATGTCTAATGAAATAATGTTCGCCAGGAAATCTGTAGATATCAGGAACTAATTTATGTAAAAAATGCTTTTGGATAATCTAGTGGATTGGATTTAGATGTATGTTAAACATAGCTAATGATCCTTTCACGTTATTTCTCTTTCGCTACGAAAATAAAATTAGTTTTGCGAAAATGGGTTTACGCGAAGTCGATACATTCTTATCTATTAAAAACGAAAAGAGCGATAGCTTTGTTAAATAAATGGGATTATAAAGTGAACAATTAAACGAAATAATGTTTAGTACGCGATTCATGAATGAATATAGATCTAGGCCTATCTCAGCTCGGCTTCGCAGCTTTCGTAAATGAGTGTAGCTTTAGAAAACCAAATTTGAATGTTTATTTGATCAAAATATGAAATGAATGGACTTTAATTAATATATTTATGTGTTAAATTATAAAACTATCTGTGCGAAGAGAAGTTTTATCATCTTAGAGTTTTAGATCTAGGGATGGGATTATAAAGTAAACAATTAAACGAATTAATATTTAGTACGCGATTCATGGTATTGTCGAATGAAAGAATGTTCGTCAGGAAATCTGTAGTCACAGATATAAGGAACTAATTTATGTAAAAAATGCTTTTGAAACACAAAATTGAAGGTCAATTTTATTATATAATGAAATCAATGGACCTTCTTTTGTATTTTCATGTGTCAAAGTAAAAAACTATCTGCGCAAAGTGTATTTCTTAAAATTAGATCTAGGTCTAAATCCTTTCGAACTTTTCTCATGTCAACATTGCAGACATGGCCTAGATCCATAAAATACAATAGCTGTAATAGAGTCGGACAACTTTTTTTTTGAGGGTCTTACATTTGTTTTAGGGCTACAATACATTCACTAAGGTCTAAGTTAGTACCCAAGGAACATTCCTGCCTAGTTTTATCAAGATTGGTCGAGCGGTTTTGATGTCTATAAGTAACATACATACATACATACATACATACATACATACAGACATACATACATACATACATACATACATACATACATACACCTCACATTCTACTTTATAATATAGATATATATATTTAAAGTCCTTTTTTGTAAAAAAAAAAATACGGTGTCGATACTCAGTGATGGATTGCCTACTTTTACTTTACTTTTAACTACTAATAAATTAATAATAAACGTTAAAATACAAGACAAGTATTATTTATTCCCCACATTGAAAAACGTGCTCGTACTCCGTACCGGTGCGTACAGTCACTATATATATATATATATATATATATATATATATATATATATATATATATATATATATATATATATTGTTAATTTGAATTTAGAATTACTTTTACTTCAGCATACTTTAGTCACATTAGCCTACAGTGCATTGGCGTGAGGTCCTATTACATTCAGGACTAGACTAGACTCCTTAGAGTCTGAAGTAATAATATTTTTTTTACCTTACTTTTTACCATAATAAACCTTAAAAGGCGTGTGGAAGTTTAGCCTCTCAACACCAGAATTATAATTCCATTTTGTATGCACTCATTGTAAAACAGCTCAGCATTTTAAGGATTAAGGCGGGCAAATCAATTAGGTTCTACAGTAAATTAATAGGCGTGTTTCTTCACCAGGGCAAAACACAGAATTATATATTGAAAGACTCTTGCTCCTACTTCTACCAGTCCTTTCCCTAACAAACCTGAATACGTACCAACCACACATTTCCCCCTTCGCTCCAGGTCCTTACTATAGTCTTCAGACAGCACAAGGACGTCTCCTTATTGCCGACTCTCCAAAACCTCTTGATGATCTCTCTTCTAATACAGCGTCCTCCTGACCTTGTCCAATAGTCCACTCGTACACCCCACAAGCACCTGTCCTTGTCCAATAGTCCGCTCGTACACCCCACAAGCACCTGACCTTGTCCAATAGTACACTCGTACACCCCACAAGCACTATGACCTTGTCCAATAGTACATTCGTACACCCCACAAGCACCTGACCTTGTACAATAGTACACTCGTACACCCCACAAGCACCTGACCTTGTCCAATAGTACATTCGTACACCCCACAAGCACCCGACCTTGTCCAATAGTACACTCGTACACCCCACAAGCACCTGACCTTGTCCAATAGTACACTCGTACACCCCACAAGCACCTGACCTTGTCCAATAATACACTCGAACACCCCACAAGCACCCGACCTTGTCCAATAGTACACTCGTACACCCCACAAGCACCTGACCTTGTCCAATAGTACACTCGTACACCCCACAAGCACCCGACCTTGTCCAATAGTACACTCGTACACCCCACAAGCACCTGACCTTGTCCAATAGTACATTCGTACACCCCACAAGCACCTGACCTTGTACAATAGTACATTCGTACACCCCACAAGCACCTGACCTTGTCCAATAGTACACTCGTACACCCCACAAGCACCTGACCTTGTACAATAGTACATTCGTACACCCCACAAGCACCTGACCTTGTCAAATAGTACACTCGTACACCCCACAAGCACCCGACCTTGTCCAATAGTACACTCGTACACCCCACAAGCACCCGACCTTGTCCAATAGTACACTCGTACACCCCACAAGCACCTGACCTTGTCCAATAGTACACTCGTACACCCCACAAGCACCTGACCTTGTCCAATAGTACACTCGTACACCCCACAAGCACCTGTCTGTCGCGTAGTTATCCTAACTCTTTTTTTTTTAATTTCCTACTCATAGTACTTGTACGGGGGGAGAGTACCTTGTATGTTTGTTTTGAATTGTTTTGCTACGTCACAAAGTCCGGTGACATCTATTGGTCATTCTTTGTCATGAGGCAGTTCACCCTCTGACTTTGGTTGGAACGGACGGTGTGTTGGTCCGTAAAAGGTTATTATATCTATAGTCTGTACTAGTTTCTCGGACTTATTATTCAGTAGGAATTTTGGACCTCTGTTTAGGGTGAGTTACTTCGATGTGATATCTCTTAGTGTATGTTGTATATAAGGTTGTCGCTGTTTCTAGTTTTAGAGTAGAAGTTAAGTTTTGTGTTTATTTCGTTTATAGGGTGACAGTGTTGGAGTTGTATATACTGAGCGCGAGTCTGTGCTAGTGTGGGCGTCGCTTGCAGTCTCAGAAATATATATTACAGTTTTCAGTGTCATTGTCAAATTGGCGATCATCTGAGGTCTAACTTTACTCTTACCGAGGATGGCAGTTTTGTGACGCCAGTCGGTCAGAGTCTGGTGGAATATGAAACCAGGGCGACAAGTTGATAGCAGTAGCAAAGGTGCTTAAATTAATTGTTGAATAATATCTTTATATTTATATATTTTATATATATATATATATATATATATATATATATATATATATATATATATATATATTGTTATGACTTTGTCATGCGCACCGCCATCCAAGATAGTGCAGAAAGAAGGTGCGCACTATCTGTGACTAAACAAGTCGGATGTTGACATTAGGGACTAACGATTTCCGCACAAGTGGAGAGCCAAAATGGAGATGCTGTACTCAAGGCAGATACCCTTTGTGTTTGTTATGTCTCTATGTAAATAAACGTCTATGTCCTCGTTGAGTTGCCTCACTTAAAGTTATTACAATTGGTGTCAGAAGTTGGATTTATAGGCAACTCAACGAGAGGAGGTAGGATTATATCTCTATGGCATCGCTGAAGCTATTACATCAGCTCTCAATTAAAGAGCTAAGACAAGAACTTCGAGACCGAGGTTTATAACCTGTCGGTAGCAGGGAAACGCTCACGGCTCGTCTGCGGCAAGCTCTGATCGATGAAGAGGAAGATCCGGAGACCTATCAATTTGAAATTGAGCCTGGGATTGTTGATGTAATGGGCAAGATCCAAGACTGTGGGGATGCATTTAAGGAACAATTGAGCATGATTAGGAATAAGATGAGGAGCATGATGTGGAACAAAGTAGATGAAAGTGTGTTGCCAGTAGAAGGCCAAATAGACCAAAGTGATAACATTGTGTCTCAAGCAAAAGGAGGAATAAACTCGTTAGGGAAGGAGCAGTTGCCTGGTCAGGACTGTGGCTGCACAAACAGTGGTGATGGAGGCGCTGGGGATTGGAGCGCCGTCTGTGACTGTGTTGTGGGCAAGTCTGTCGGGGATGACTTTCATGGCGAGAAACGTGACAACGATTGCTGCGGCGATATCAATGGGATATAGAGAATTGAAAGAAAAGAAACAAATGAAGAAACTAGAGAAGTCTGTTATGAGCCTGAAACTTTTGTTCCTGGTATACCTGCAAAGAGCCGGACAGATCAAGACAACGTTGGGTCTGCGTCAAAGCTGGCTGCTGTGGACCTTAAAGACCTCTGTTTATCTGTCAGTACCTTTGATGAGAACTCAAGCCATGAAAGCCTCAAGACCGTTTATGATTCCTTGCCTTTGATGTCGTCGAGTGAAATTGCGAATACGGCCCCAACAATGGCCGAGGCAGAAACAACGAATTTGACTTTGGCAGCAGCATCAGAGAGAACTCCATACCTGGCAACTGCATCCAGGCGATTGACTTGAACTGTATATGCGGCGTCCTGCGGGAACAGTGCCCATGCCATGAAACCCAGCTACAAGACCTGAACTTGACAGAAATGTGTACTTCTGCCCACATCAGTGAGAGTGACTTGAACGGTGTTGAATTAATCCCAGCGAAACCTGATGTAGTGGTGGATGAACATTACAAGGATGCTTCATGGACATACCTTACAGATGAAGCTGAGAAAGACTGTGCGCTTGAAAACATGGCTAGCTGTGGGCCTACAACTGTGTCACGACACGTCCATGGAAAAGGTCCGCTGACTCAGCGTCTTACAACAACAACCCTGGAATCTACGGTGATCGCCACAACATCCATTTGTGTTACGTGGCTGGCAACCCTGACCTCCACTAACTCTCCATGTGTCAGCTGGCTGGCATCAGCGACTATCGTCATGAGGCCGAAGCAGCGACCACGATATCACCTCAAGCGTAGACTGGCCAACTGGAAGAAGAGGAAGCGACGACCACGGAAAACTGTGCAGATGGCTTTGTGGACAACAGACACCCTAACGTCTGTGGTTCCCACCGATCGACCTCCACCTGAACTGTCAAAGCTCCACTGCACTGTTTCTTTTCGGAACGAAAAGTGCTAAGACGGGGGCAATGTTATGACTTTGTCATGCGCACCGCCATCCAAGATAGTGCAGAAAGAAGGTGCGCACTATCTGTGACTAAACAAGTCGGATGTTGACATTAGGGACTAACGATTTCCGCCCAAGTGGAGAGCCAATATGGAGATGCTGTACTCAATGCAGATGCCCTTTGTGTTTGTCATGTCTCTATGTAAATAAACGTCTATGTCCTCGTTGAGTCCCTCACTTAAGTTATTACAATATATATATATATATAAATATATAGATATATATCTAATATATATATTGTCTATTTATCATCTTCATTGTACATACACATGTATCAGTTTCATACAATTAAATTCATTTAATTTTTGTTAGTTAAACTATTCACATAGTTGGTAACTCTATGTATAACTGTGTGTGAGTGATGTCTTGTCCGGGGGGGGGGCCCGGGCCCTTAATTGTACACAGCTATTCTAAACCTGACACTGTCCTTGTCCAATAGTCCACTCGTACACCCCACAAACACCTGTCCTTGTCCAATAGTCCACTCGTACACCCCACAAGCACCTGTCCAAGGCATGACTACAAAAAATACTTTAACATAAAGGGTTTTTAGAATCACTGAAAAAAAGCAGGTGGAAAATGCGTCATGCTGTTTTGCTGTATCGGCTGCTTTTGCGGAAAACTCAAAGACTAATTTTAGCATTCGCTTCCGATTTCTTTACTCGGTAGATTACGTGGGTTTATAGACTCGACGTACACAAGTGCGTTCCTAGAATGCATAAACAGAGTGTTATAGTCATATAGTCACTGTGAACGATGTTACTAAGTGCGAAATTGTTAATAAAGATCGACCAAAACAAGTGGCTGCATTGTCACACCATCCCTCGTAAGTGTGCTAGTGAATTTACTTGTTTAGTGAGCGTACTAAAGATGAACTAAAAAAACAACTTTTGTTAATTGGGCAGTACTAGGACCAACTCCCCTGCTATGGGTCCTTTGCGCTTATCACGTGACAAAGTAATGCCGTCATCACCTAATTATCGGCGTGTATAAACATTGGCTGACAAAGTAGAAGTAGTTAGAATATAAAGCTAAAAGAATATTTCTGAAATGGAAACTATTGATCCACATAGACTAGTTTGAAAACAATGCAGTGTAGTAAGAAAATAATTTGAACACTCTGCCTTCCGTGTTTTTTTCAAACTAGTTTCTAGTCTTAGCGTCTAGAGCGCTAGATTCTGGAGAAAGAGCTAGAGTCACATAGATCAAGATATAGATCTATTATCAGATTACAAACTATAGTCACTATATGCCTACTAGAATCTTACTAGATCTACATTTAGACTTAGTATTTTATCTGGATCTATCTATACTATAGTGAAACAAAAATTATTGATATTTATTGATTTATAGCTCCTCCTTCGTGGTCGGAGCACATTTCTCATTTCCTATGGACTCTAAGATAACTGTAGAGCCCAATCCTCGCTTTAAATAGCCGGCGCATATGTGGCTTGGGTGGGTTAGGTCAGTTACAGATGGGCCTGCTTCTTCTCTCAGCTTTTTGTTGGTTCGGCGCTCTTTTGCCCTGGCCACTCTCCTTGCTTCAAATCACGAGACTCCGAGACTCACAGCTTCACGCCATGAGGAGCGATCGAGAGCTAGTGCTTCACAGCTGTGAATGTCGATATCGCATTCCTTGAAGGAACTCTTGGGATTGTCTTTATAGCGCTTGTATTGGCTGGCCTCCATGTGAGCGTTTTCCTGCACACAACTCCCCGTACAGATGTCGTTTGGGAAGGCGATTGTCTGGAATGCGGACTACATGTCCCGCCCATCGAAGTTAGGACCTTTTTTCAGTCGCATTGATACTGTACATGTTGGACAGCTTTAAGATTTCTGTGTCTGGTATGTGGTCGGATTAACGCACCTTATGAATACTCCTTAGATAGCGTAGGTGGAAGGAGTTTAGCTTTTTGTTGTGACGGGAATATAGGGTCCACTACTATGATGCATATAGGAGTAACGGGAGAACTACAGCACTGTATACATTAGTTTTGCGGATATGTTGATTCCTCTCCGTTACCACACTGAGCTGGGCTAATTTTATTGAGATAGACACCTAGCAGAACCTAAACCTATACGCTGCCTTTGTGGACCTTACCAAGGCTTAAGACACGGTCTGTCGCGATAGTTTGTTGAAGATTTTGGACAGGCTTGGACGCCCACCTACGTTCCTAACAATTCTTAAGCAGATTCATGTGGGATAAAAAAGGCCAGACCAGACACAATGTTGACCTGACTGATCATTTCACAATAGAAAATGGCGTGAAGCAGGGCTGTGTACTTGCTCCTACTCTATTCGCTATCTTCTTTGGCGTAATGCTGGGTCAAATGAGACAGTGATTGCACGAAGGCATCTACATCAGGTTTTGTTCGGAAGGCAATGTGTTCAATCTTCGACGTCTACTATCCCATACAAAAACAAAGGAGATGGTCATAACGGAGCTTCTCTATGCCGATGATTGCGCCCTGCTAGCTCCGAAAGAACATGACCTCCAAAACGGGGTCAAATGTTGCCACCTTTTTCGTTTTATTAATAAACCTCGGGAAAACAGAAGTCATGTACCAGAAGTCACCCAATAAAACCTACTCAAGGATCGAGGATCACCGTAAACGGACAGTCTCTTCACGTGGCAGACCACTTCACCTTGCCTTAGCTGACATAAAAGAGAGCACCTGGTTGCATGCGGCCTCACAACGAGACAGCTCGGGGTAACTCACAAAGGCCGCGGGATACACATTTGAGATTAAAAGATAATCCGCTACAGAGGACAGACGGAGACGGCGAAAAGAAAATCTAAATCGACCACGTTCGGACAATGGTTATGCTTGCCCTGGTTTTGGCAAAATATGTAGGTCACAGCTGGGACTGCGCAGCAACGGGAAATACTGCATTCCTCACTAATCTTCGAACTCATAGACAAGTCTTATTATCATTTCTTATTTAAATTAGCCATAGCCACATTTCATACACATGTGACGATTTTCTGTAATTAGACTTGATAATGAACAGGCTGTTATGCAAATAATGTATTAGTGTAAATTGAAACGGCAACACAGACAAATTGAGACATGACTGCAAACGATTGATCCAGATTTGTGTAATTATAGAGACATTTTTCGCTGCATCTGTATTAATGAGTTCAATAAACTATTTCTGTCTCCTACACATCTTCAACTTTGACTTTCATTGGAGTTTTGGCAAGTGAAAATGGAATGTTAAGTTTGGAAAGTTTGGTGTGTTAGCAAATGTTCTTTCACAAAATGATCACTTGCACTTGATCCTTGCAGTGACCTTTTTCATTGCGTTTTTGTAATTTTAGTAGCATTGTCCTCGTTATTAATATTCGACGATGAATCACAGAGTTTCGATGACTTTTGTCGACTCATTCTGTTGAAATTCAGACCAACATACATCAATACTTGGAGCACCATCTGTCCAGTCACCACTAATATTCTTAAAAATATTTTACACTTTTAAAAAAATGAACTAATTTTCTTTAACACGTACTAACGATGTCGTGGGTTGCAACAAGCTTGAAATGGCCAACAAGTATATGTCTAACTATTCCTCTAAACTACTGGGTATCCATGACGACACTTGTAAAAAGTAATATCAAGTATAATTATATAAACATTTGGAAAAGCGTAATGCAAGCATACTGATGAGTTCGGATGCTAGCTATCAAAATGACATTTCAGTTATTTCGGCTCCATAGACTTAAAGAACTTCGTTACAATTGACGTACTGGAGCTGTTCATTCTTCCTAATGGGTCAGACAGAGGAAACAGTGGCGCAGGTCTCACGAGAGTGTCCAAAAGCTGAGGGGAGATAACTGAAGGGTCACTTGAATTGTATGAGAGCTATGAGGCATTACGTTTAACAACAGTTTCTTATTAGAGCTCTACGGGAGGCCCATGCTGTCTTGTCCTGTTACCATCAGGAGTTCATGTTAGGTATTTCTATACAAAGTTTACGTATTAAAATTGAAATTTATGGATGCGTTATTCAACCTTTTTCAAAACATACACATTTTGGGTCACATATTACAGTTTCAACATGTTTGTTTCGACAAGATATAGACGCGGTGGAATTCAAACGGCGGACTTTATACTTAACAAATATCTTGACAAATTAGTCACTAATAATGTTGACTCCTGACCCTACAGACAACAATCCAATGCTGTACAACACGACCAGACGTAAAGAAACGTTATGCATTAATGCACATTAACTATTGAATATTTCTGCTGCGATAATTAAAATATTAGAAATGAATTCTGATTCGGTTGTCTGCAACATCTATCCTCGAATAAAAGTGAAAATAGTAAATTCCAAGGAAAAAAAACTTTGCATGTGTCAAGTTTTACATGTTAGAATTGACCCCCCAAAAATCCATATTTTCAAATGAACTTGAACGACCCCTGACAAATCTTCAATCGATCCATAGGTCGGGAGCCCCTGCTCTACATTGTGTGATACATTTCTATGAAGGATTATTACTTCTTACAGTCTTTTTATTCTTGAAGTTTTATAACATTCATAAAGTGGTGTTAGGATGTTGGCTATTTTATGAAATACATATATCATTATTTGTGCCTGCCATAAGAGGTGTTATTTGGTCATTCACAGTAGATGTATGAGAGTTTCAGATATATTCATCCTGATTATGACGTCACCATAACTCCATATTAATCATGAACTCAATGTCACCCAACATGATCATCTAAAATAACATGGTGACATTTTTTGTCAGAAGTGGGATTTAAATAAGTCAAGAATTGTTTTCGATCGGAGACATTTATTAGTGTCGAAGCTAGATTTCGATAAGTAAAATAAATAGTAGTGTAAAGTTATCTAAGAATGGGTGTGGGAGAAATAACGTGTACACACATTTTACCAGACAAAGAGATTTGTTAGAAGTTTGCGAAAAAAACATATCTTTTAAGGGGAAATAAATCTTCTTATAAAGCACTTTTGAAACTAATACATCTTCACTAGGGGAGACAACTGAATCTTCCTTTACAGCATTTCTGCAGTTCTTTGAGCATCACAAGTTGAAAACAGCGACTACAGCATAAAAAAGTCCATCTCATATCTCTGTGCATGCTAAACAAAAGTTGTTGACTTGGAGAGGATTCATCGAATAACAAACACGAAACAAAACAAGAAACTTTAACGTCGACAGTTTATTTCTCCATACATATGACCTTCACTATTGCGAAACATTGTATAGTTGTGTATGTTATATAGATAATGGGAATACGTTTTCAATAACCATACATGTATATCAATATGTAAACATTTGATCAACTATAAGCTAATCTACAAACAATCAAGAAATACTACAGTGTAAACGATACGTACATACCAGTACATACATGTAGGTAGTGAACTGCATTAAAGTGACGATTGAATTATAAAATACAGTTTCACGGGAAGAAATTTATTATTAGGAAATAATACTAAAATTTCTTGAAGAGTTATTTCCCTTTAAGTGTACATACATTTCTAAGCATTGTAATTGGCTTTTTTTGAAAATATATTCATTCATGAACAATACACAGTTTTGAATTATTTTAAAGAATTTTTTTTTGATTTTCCGAAAAACAAATATGATTTACATGACACTCCTGTACACAGATACAATATTACAATGAGATCTGGTTTTAACCTAATCTTTTAAGGTCATTGCGTACTTGCATAAACTGATTTGAACTTTAATATTTAATAATAAACTATTAATTTTGTTCTGGTAATTTTTTTTTTCCATTTCCAAAGATAAAAATTGAAACATTGTTAAAATGAATAGCTTTTCCATGAAGAAATGAGCTGTGGTTATAGCAGGAGCTGTGTCTGCTGTGAAGATATAGATTCCAGAATATTTTTTATTTGTAGAAAGATTTTTTGTAAAAATCTAGATTTGTTTTGCACATGCAAAGTAATTTTACGGTTGTTATTGTAACAAGTAAAGTAATAAGAAAGCAAAGACCCGATATCATAATCATGTCATACATTTTATTTGCTACATGCATTATAGTGACTTGAGCACTATTGCATTATCTATAGAAGGGCTTAGTTTGCTGAAATGTTATTTTAAAAAATTATAAAAGTAATTTAACTGGCTCCCTGCAAATCAATTACCTTAGCTCTGTATAGAATAATTATCTTAGTTTAATTGATTAGTTTAGTAGGACTTCATATGATGCAACTATTTTAGCCCTACAGCCTATCTTGACTTATAGATTATAGTTTCTGGTCTAGATTTATTACGCCCTACGAGTAGAGGCTTAAGCCTTATCATATAATGTATTTTCTTCAATCCATTCTCTGCTCTAATGGCGTTTGGCAGAAGAAGCACCTGTAGGAATTGGTCCTTGTTTATAGAAACATGACTATCCTTAGTTTTTGTCTTTCAGTGTTTTATTAGGTTGTGTTGAATTATGGTTCTTTGTTTTAGGAACAGTGCTACTTAATGTTTTAGTCTTCAGTCTCGAAATACCGTTTAGTTTTTGTTTATTTTACAAATGGTTTTATCTAACCAAACGGGAATATTTCTTTGTTAATATTTCTTTGTCAATAGCCGTTAGGCTTGGTTCTAATTTGTTGTTGTTTTTTTTTTTCATTGAAGGATCCCTAACAGAGGACGCATAATCTAATACTAGTCATACCAAAGTCAAGAAACATTTTAATTGTGTCTCCTTGTTGGACTGAACCAATGCTTTGTTTGATTTACTCAATAGTTCCATCAATATGAGGATTCCATGAAAGCTTTTTATTTATTACAACACTCAGGTCTAATTAGTTTTAGTTCACTGGTTTACCATGGACATATTTTCATTTCTTTTAGCTCTTTAGTTTATCTTTCTATGTGACATACAATAGAACAATTAGATAGGCTTGACATTCTTTGGGAATCTGTGGATTTGGTCCTAAATCAAAATAGTTTTAATATGTTTATTTAAAACAAAGAATTAAATGTCATTGAAAGACATTGCTCACTACTAGACCTAGACCTGTCCATGCGCATCTAGAACACGTGTAACAATTAAATGCAGAAGTGGTAGAGAGTAAAGTCATTTAAGGTCTAAAATGTTTTGAGGTTTCATTAGGAATTAAACAAAAAAAAATCAAACTTTATCAGACCATGGTCCAAGTATTGGAAGAGGATTAAATCATAAAGTCTACAAATAATTTAACAAAGATAAACGTTTACTTTCAGAAGTATTCCAGACGTTTTTATTTTGGAGAAAGGTTTCTGTGTATACAGAACAGAACAGCAAATATTATATGATATTGACAATCATGAGGGCTGAATGTTACAAATACATTCCATACAATTGAAACTGTTTCATTGTCAATATACGTGGCAGTTTAAAAGAGGCATAATTTTTGTGTGCTGCCAAGATACTGAGACCTACTTGCCTTGGCACATTGGAAAATGTGTTGCACCAGACTTTGGGACTTATGTTACCCAGACTTTGGGACTAGTGCTGTTAAAAACTTTGGGACTTATGTTACCCAGACTTTGGGACTAGTGCTGTTAAAAACTTTGGGACTTATGTTACCAGACTTGGGGACTAGTCCTGTTAAACAATTTAAACCTTGTGTTGCCCAAGACTTTGGGACAAGTCCTGCTAAAAACTTTGGGACTTATGATACCCAAACTTTGGGACTAGTGCTGCTAAAAACTTTGAACCTTGTGTTGCCCCAGACTTTGGGACTAGTCCTGCTAAAGACTTTGCACCTTGTGTTGCCCCAGACTTTGAGACTAGTCCTGCTTAAAACTTTGGGACTTATGTTACCCAGACTTTGGGACTAGTCCTGCTAAAGACTTTGAACCTTGTGTTGCCCCAAACTTTGGACCATGTGCTGTCTCAGACTTTCAGAGAGATAAAAAGAAAGTTTAAATTCATCGACATGAACCAATAGTCAAAATGTTTTCCTAAAGAACCTAAAAGGAACTCTTTTATGGCAAATTAAAATGAAATAAAAAAAGCGTATCAAACAAATTTTAAAGAAAAAGAGACACAGAAAGGTTCTCAATTCTAAACCTAATGAAAGTTTGATGACTTGAACACATGGCGACTTTGTTATCCACATTTGTAAGAGTCCTTACAACAAACTTTTTTCTTTTCAGGCAGCGATAGCATCCACCAGTTTCTGTTTCAACCATCCACATTTATAGTCGTGGTTGTATCGGATAATGGACAATCCTTTCAGCACATTTTTGATCTCTACATTTTTGTCAATCTGAACAGGGATAATGTTTCTCTTTCTGGCATCTGGACGAAATAGGGAATAAATATATACATATATGACATAGAATAAAATAAAGCAGAAAAGTCGAAAACATTTGTTTCCCTTGAGTAAAACATAAAAGAAACAATAGAACGTTGGGATATTATGTAGCACAGAAAATCTCTTTGTAACACTCCCCCCCCCCTTTGTAACAAATTGTAGAAAATCTTTGCACCCCCTCCCGAAAGAATATTGAATATTTTTATTTGTTTTGTTATGTAACAGATCTTCAGACCCCCCTACCCCTTGTAACTAATTGTAACCAATTCTTATACTCCCTCTCCCCGTAGTCATTACGTCATAGCCTCAATCGTCTGCAAATTGTTTTAATTAAATTAGATACATTTTAATCTTAAAAGAAATGCATACCTGATGTGTTTGTATATTGGGAAATGTTCAATAAACATAAAGCTATTACTTCAGACAAATATTGAATGAAAATAAAATAAAGATCTGTTTGAAAGCTTACCAGGATCTAAGACTCTGGCGAATGAAGTTAAAAAGGAACATTCTTCTGAAGCCTCATAGTTGACAGAGAGTATAACAATGATTTTACCATTACACCTGTGTAAGACACATTGTTTCTTACTAATAATGTTAACAAATATAAATATTAAAAAATATTTTAATGAACATTCTAAGAGACCTTGTATTCATAATTCAAAGAGACAAGAACAATCTTACTAACGATAAAACTATTGTTTTGAAGTATCCCTTGAATGGGTTTCAGAATGATTTACTGAGCATTAGCATTAGTAGTATTACGAACAAAACCTTCTTCTCTTAAATGATTGGAATTACGCAACGAATTTGAACAGTGAGTAAACATTTAACACTAGACCTATGTAGAAAACAAAGGTTTAGGGGAGACTCCATTATAATTTCAGTAGCCCGCAGTAGGAAAAAGCCGAAAGTGATTTCTGTGTTGTCTGAAAGTCTGTGTGTAAGGTTCAAATCTCAAAAAGCAAAAGTGTTATTGACAATTTCACCTCACCATCCTGGTTAAGCCAACCTACTGAAGATCTACTAGACTTTATAATATTCAAATGATAGGCCTTTAAATCTAGATTTCGAAGACGCTGTGCAAAATTTTCCTGAACATTAATTTAATAAATTAAACTCTTAAATTGTCCGTTCAAGATAACTATTTTCCTGTTCTCTAGCCAAATTTAAATGTATTTCTTTTTTTACTTTCAAAAACTATTTGAGCTGAACTAGAGTTTTTCCATTGTGGTCAATGAGCTAGAAATTCTTCTCCAAATGATAAATATTAACTGTCAAATAAATAAGAAAGTCGTAAGAGCCCTTTTCAAGATCCGTGTCCACCAAGAAGTTTTTTCCCAACCATATGGTTTTTCCTACTCAGAAGTTTCCATGAAGTTACGAGTTGAAAAGAGAGTTTGTAAACAAAAAGTCCAATTAAAAAAAAATCTATGTAGATTTTATTTGGCTAATAAAAAAACAAACAAAAAAACTACACAATTTGGGGATCATATCCATGAAAAACAGACCGGAGAGGTTTTATTTGTAAGTTGTTAAATCTTCAACTCAGAAAAGATTTTTTTCGAGCTATTGCATTAACAGAAAACACTAAATGACGCACCTCTCTTCCAGCGCCCTGGACATGTTGTCAAAGTTGCACCCTGTTAGTACAAGGTCTCTTGGGGGTAAAAATATTTTGAAGCCCCATTCCTCAAGCATGGAGTGAAAGGACAAGCCGAAATGCTGCAAGTCTTCAGGGGCGCAGCATAGGAAGGCTGAGTAGTACTGTCTGTATCCACTGGGTCCATCTGAGGGTAATAGAACCAAACATTATGTAGAAAGAATATTAACAAAATGTTTAAGCATTGATTTATTTGTAAAGACTTTATATTTCAACATAGATTGACATCTTAAGTTATCTTTGTACAGTCAATCTGGTTAATCGAGCCTCAGGTTAATTTTACCAGCTGCTTATGTGAACCGAATCCTAATTTATGAAATAAATCCTATTCTACATTTAAATCAGATTAACCGGATCACTATTAAAGGTACCACGGAGAAAGCACGAAGCAATGGTCGTCGAAATAAGGACTGGCTGGATAACATAAAGGAATAGACCAGCTTCTCACTTGATATCCTAAGAACAGCAGGTGACCGGGAAAGGGAGGAATTTGCTTAGGCGGACTGTCACAACACCTATACTACCTAAGTCCTGTCACAACACCTATACTACCTAAGTCAAGGAACAGATAAGAGTCGGATCTAAACGATCGCGTCCAGATGAGGTCCGATTTAAACCACAATATCCCGTATCAATGTATGCGAAACTATTTCTCTTTCACATCAACACAATAATAATTTTCAGGTCAGGCATACCATGTTTCGATAGATGAAAGTATGCAATAGTGAAGTGAGTCCTTGTGGAGTCTCACCAGCGAATTCTAATAACTCTTTCAAAAAAAATCCATATTTTCTCAATAGACACAAATGAGAAACTGGCCCCAGACATACTGTAGGACTGATCTGGAAATCGTTGCGCATTTGATCTTAGATAAAGAAATGTCTCACTAAAAGCTTCAACTTGAAAATGATGACAAGGAAGAAGAATCACTACTGATAGAATGTTGGTAAAAGAAACAGTTGAGGACATTCGGTTATGTATTGAAAGAATTTCTTTGGCAATACTATTGCTTTGGAGAGCAATCAACTCAGTCATCTCTATGCCGTATGCTATTATTACAATAAAAACAAAATCGTTCTTAATTCACTCCATTTGTGACTTTCATTTTGTTCGAAAGTTCCTCTTTACTTGTACTGACAAATACATTAGCTAATACTAGACGTGCTCTAGAGACCAGTGGTTCCCAGACATTTTGCTAAACGGAAAACTTCGCACATTGAGTATTTAACGGAACACTTTGTTGTTGTTGTATTTTAGACGGATTAACTTACGCGGTGACCTACTAGTTAATTAGTCCAGTAGTTTGTGGAACACTTGTTCAGGCCACGCGGAACACAGTTTGGGAAACACTGTGCTAGAGCAGCTAGACAAATAGGTCTTCCAAATGAAGTGTCAAACTTCTACAAGAAAAATCTCGTTCTCTTAAAGATATTCAGCTTTTTTTTAGTAACTGTATTTTACTATTGTGGTTCATGCTAGTCCCTACTCTATTCTAGGGGTCTCAAGGGGGGTGGGGGAACTTATAGAGCGACTATCAGAAACGAAGTGAATATAACTGGCTTGGGTCATGATATTCCGTTTCCTCGCTATACTACTGATACAATAACTGAATGTAATTTTCATTTTTCCCCTCTACCTTTGATGAGCCTGTAGTTCTTCGACACAAACTACAATGATAAAAAAAAGATCTAAGTACCCCCCCCCCCCTTTCAGACCTTACGATCTATGGTGCAGATGATGTAAAGGTCATGTGTTTCGGTGGCCCATGGTTAACGAGGGTGTCATGTGGCCAGCACAATGACCAACCGACTTCACTTTTGTTACAGGTCTGTCTGACGTGGCCACGAGCTAGTGAACTCCACTGCCCAAAGGTTGCGACCTCGCAGGTCAGTGTTGAAGCCTATTCTAACGAACTATCTCAGGCTGTGGGCTAAAACTGCTCGGCTTCCTCTCAATGGCGGTAATATTTTTATTTTTTTAAGAGCTGAGTTGTGTTTGCAGAGTGCCAGGAAATAGAGTATCCTATAGCTTACAAGAAGTCATAAGTAAAAGCAATTTAAATACAAATCAAAATTAATTTTTTTCTTTTACATATGTAGATTTTCTACGATCATTACCAAATATTGATAAGGCATCGTTAGCAGGTTCAGCAAAATTAATATCAGCTGGTTCATTTCTTTTGACTTGAACATCTTGTATGGTGGGATTTGTGTCTGAAAATGTACAAAAAAAAAAAGTCTCATTTATACAGGTTTAAAAAATACATGAAAAATGTCAGTGAGACCAAGGAATTATAAACTTATCATGTCTGAAGTATTGCAAAACAAAAATAGAACTTCCTTCGACTTTAATTGTAAGGATTAAGGCGAGGATACAAAGGATTACGTTTATAAATCTTTAGTTGATCGGCAATATAGATTTATATTGACAATGTTATTCTGAGTAAAAGAAAATAGCAACCCATTTATCATAAATAGCTATCTACCCAGTTATCATACAAAGCTATATACCCAGTTATCATACAAACCTTCTAAGTCTGTGTGTTTTTTGCCGGGTGAACTTGGCCTACTAGCAGGTGATTTGGATCTACTTTGGGGCGACTTCTGTCGAGTAGACGGTGACTTGGCTCGTCCAGAACTTGACCGAGGTCTAATAAACGGTAAACTGGGGTCAGCTTCTTGTATGTTTCCAAAAGATTCATATATCTCTTGCCTATCCTCCATCAGTCTACCAGATCCTCCTTGGGACGCCTGCCGGAAGTAGCTTTTTACAACTTTGTCAGTGAGTGTGACAGAGTCATTGTTAGAAGACGAAACACTACTGGTAGATTGATGAAACACTGACTTATTAAGACTTTTGGTAGAGCTACTAGAGGCGGGAATATTACTGGCAGAACAATGATCAAACGATTGACATAAAACTTTACTAAGATTAGCTTCAACTTTCGAAGACACGGATCTTGTTTTTCTATCAGATGCCTGGAATTGAGGATTTAATGAAGAAAGTGTTTCTTGCGTACATGCTAAATAATCTCTCTTTAAACTGTTCCTTAAATTGCTCCCACTTCCGCTCCGCACTCTGTTGGTCACAAATGGCAAAGAATTTGAATCTTTTTGATTTGAGTCCAATCTGCTTTCTCCACCGGGCAATTTAGCAAGCGCTTCCTGTGCACAAACAGAATCATCAAGAATACTTGGCTGAACAGTTTCTCCGCAGCTGCCATTTTCAGCCCAAAACCCCAACGAACTCAAACCTTCTTGGGACAAAGAAATTATTCTACTACATCCACCAAACCTTTTTGGCATTGCTTCCTGTGAAGAAAGAGAATCACCATTCAGGCTGTTCCGTAGAGTTTCTCCGAAACTGCTTGTCCGTCCTCTCTGGATCACAAAACCCAAAGAATTTAAACCTTCTTGCGATAAGGAGATCATTCTGTGTCCGCCACCAAAAGAAAAATTTTCTTCACACTGACCGGCTGTAAATCCCAAAGATGTTATTCCATTGTTTTCTAAATGGTAAGTTGTTAACACATGAGGTTGATCGCACGATGCCCTATTAGAGGACTCAATGCCATCACCACAAAAGTGAAATTCTTCGGACGCACTGCAAACAGAATGGGTTGATATGTCAGTACGCGTATTATAATTGATAAGTTCTCTGTTGAGTTCATGTGTATTGCACAGATCTGTGGGATAATACGAATCAAAATTATACGAATCGTAGGAATTACTATGATGGGATTCATAGACTGGGAACGATCTAGTATCGCCAGCGTGGACACTGTTAAAGCAAATACTAGCCTCAGCGGGTACACCTTGCAGTGGACCAAAGGAGCATAAAGAAGGAGCAATGTTTTCAGACAATGGAGCCAGTAGTGTTGAACTGCAAAATGTCAAATCTTCAATGTTCAATTTTGAGCAAGAATTATTGGTATTGTCTTCCTTTGAATTTCGGTAACGGTAAAAATCCTCGACAATACTATTCGGTTCTTGTTGATTAAGTAAGCTTGCACCCTGCTCGACAGTAAAGTTTCCCGTGTTGAAATCGTTATTTAACTGGACGTTAAAGTGACCAGACGTGTGGTCATATTCCAGTTTCCCGGCAGACACATTTTCTGCAGAGCCACAGCGCGACTGTTCTGGTGTTTCCCGAGTCATCTGATTCTCTTGATTGTGGGACATGACTAGGTCAACGTTCACCCATGTGATCACTTGCCCTTCAAGAAAATGAGCTGTAGGATAAGGAGGAGTTACATTGATATGGCATTCACTTTGCTCACTGGCATGGTTCACACCGAAACATCTCCTCACATTCTTTGCTGGCACTGGTGAGCTTTGCTTCTTTGGCTGTGTGGATGTTCTCGAGGAAGAAAGCTCGTTTTGCCCAACGCCATCTGTTAACTCAATAGAGCTTGGCTCCCCAGTCGCGATGTTAGCGGCTAGCTGAGACGTGGGCGATGGTCCTCGTTCTCGTAAAATGGGGTCTGAACCAGAGTAATTGTGATCGATGCTCCTCTGGCTCTGGAGGAAGGAATCTGTGGAGACTAGTGAGCTCTGCCTACTCCGTTGTTTGTTGATGAGTGAGACAGTGGGCACAGGGGCAATGTTCATGGAAATTGGTTCTGTGGCATTTCCCATCACGAGATTACCTCTGCAGATAGAATAATGCAGCATATTAGTTAAGGATGCCTCAAAGAGACACTCAATCCAATTGTGAAAAATGTAATACTATAAAACAGAGAGTGGATTTACTTCAATCTCATTGTAAACATAGTTATATCTAATACAATATAAGAAAGGGAGCCCAGATTTTAATTACTATTTTTGTTGTAACGGGACAGTATTTAAATAAAATTTTAATATGGAGCTAATGTTAAGTGCATCTTTGACCTAGTCCTAGACAATAATGACATCATATTCCCGAATCTTAGAATTATTTCGATCTAGGATTTTTTAAACATTATCTCAATGGAAACTATCAGGAAATGGCTTTGTTTCATAAATAAATTTGCTTAAATATATTTCTAAAGAAAATCCGAGAAATGATTTTGCATTATTTCTAAACTTTGAACACTAAAGATCATTTCTTATATAAGACAGAAAAGATTGATTGGGGCGACTTGCCTTACAGCTTGAAAAGGTGTTACGTACATAAAAAATCTATATAAATAGGTATGTGAATGGATCAATCGCAGATAGGAATTAGTTTCCGATTTCCAGTCTAGATATAATATATATTTAAGTCTATGATCTATATATTCGCTTAACCAGGATTTTCACTCTGAGTGGGAATGGGGAGGTGTAAAAAATGTTTAATTGCTTTTCAAACTAACATTTATAAGTAATGCAGAAAAAAACAATCTCTCTTACAGTTGTATAAAGGAAGTATAATCTTTTTAAACAGTATTTGTAATGTTTTTCTTGTTTTCTTAAGTCCAGAAAAAAGTACGTAAAGCGAGACTTATATCAAACTTCAGAATGTACGAGAAATTGACGTTACTCGAACGTTAGAATCAACAGAACGACTAAAACGAGAGATGTGCAGTCCGATTGCCTTGCGAGCGATGTCCCAGAATGAAACGGGTATTTTCCGAAGTAAACTGAATGCACCGTATTGATCGACTCTGAGGCGAAACATTTAATGGTGTGCTTATTACGTCGCTTGGTGAGTTTACAGAAAGGAAAATTACAATTCATAGTGACTGCCACATTGTACCATTGGAATCAATTAACCACTAAATGCTAGAACTTAACTTAACCTTGAACTTTGACCATTTATGACCTTAACCTTAAGGCCTTAGGCCTATATTTGATGGCAAAAACAAACATAAAAAAAATCGCTGAAATTATTTTTGGATCTAAAAATATATAATAATATTGGAGTATACAGCTATTAAAGGACGGTATAACGCTATACCTCGCTAACCAATGAAACAAGTTACTAGCCGTTTGATGTATATTAGGTATCTCTCTACAAAAGCATATAGCTAGCGCATTCGAAATGAATGCTACGTACTATACAAAAGTCACTGTACAGAGTTGAATAAGAAGATAATAATTCATTGGATTCATTCTTATAGGTCTATATATGCTCACACGACGCTATTTTTATCCTTCCTCGGGGTTAGGGAAATCACGTGACCTAATCAAACTTGGTAAGGTTATGGACTTTGTATTGTTTTTCGTAGACCTCGGTTGTCTGACTGAATACCATTGTTTTTTTAACATCCCTCTTTTTTTTTCCCTCCAGACAATACTCAGAATAACAGTCATGTCGAACTAATCTGGCTGATCCGTGAGTCTTGAAGTGCGGCTAAAAATAGAAGCAATATAATATTTAACCATTCGGCCAATGCCAACGATGTATCGTATCGGGAATATCCTATACATTTCCTAAGGTTCTATGTCATGGACGATATTTAAGAAAGAAAAAAAAAACAATTATCTGGCATCAATATGAATTATGTTAATGGTCTGAGGACAACAACGGGAAGGGGAGAGAATGTGTGGGTGATACGGTGTTAATAGTTATAGAAACATTTCAAGAACTTTAATTTTTTTACTTTTAAGAAACAGCTAGATAGTTTTTAAAAACAACAACAACAACAAAATAAAGCCAGGAATGATTCCGTTCATTATTTTTTAAAATATAACAAATATTTAATTTTTATGGTGTTTGCTCTAATGACATTAATTGGGAAAAAGTAAAGGCATTTGGTCGTAGTGCTGGCCACATGACACCCTCGTTAACCGTGGGCCATAGAAACAGATGACCTTTAACACAGTCTGCACCAAAGGTCTAAAAGGGGAACTTTATTTCACGACTGCATGCAGAGATGGGAACTGAGGCATCGGAAAAACAATCGAAGGGGGGAAAAACTCTCAAATATTTTAAGGGTGAAATTTTTTTCCGACGATCTATCTTGTCTACATCTGCAGTGCCATGATTCATCTGATTCTCTTCTCTCCGAGAAATACAAATTCAATCTAAGTGCCGTTATTCCAACCTCTTAAGGATAACCTGTTTCCGATATTTTCCGTGGATAATGACAGAAACTCAGTTCATCTTTAAGTCATAAATAAATCCACGAACAAATAACGCCATAAAAAAAAATAATTAGAGTAATATACAAATTCAAGCACTTTTATTTTTCTATTTTTTCATATAGGCCATCTTCTTTTATCTCAAATAATTAGATCTCTTATCTACGGCATTCAGTCCTCCTCAAATTCCTACTCTTATTTCGGACATTGAAGCCTTCTATCGTCACTGACATGAATTTCTCCTATAATTTCAAATGTCGAATCCAAATAGCCTATTATTTCACAAATGTAACCCTCCTCTTATTCTATACATTAAATCCTCCACTTATTATACGCATCTCTTATTTCACACATCCCATCCTCTTTAATATTTCACAAATCTAATTTTCCTCTTCTCACATATTCATTTTAACCATTGAAAAGAAAGCTTGTAAATATTGCTTCTTAAACGACAATTTCTAAGACAAAGTAGATAGCTCAGATATGTAGACCGTCACTTTTTAAGAGAATGTAGATAGCTCAGATAGGTAGACCGTCACTTTTTAAGAGAATGTAGATAGCTCAGATATGTAGACCGTCACTTTTTAAGAGAATGTAGATAGCTCAGATATGTAGACCGTCACTTTTTAAGAGAATGTAGATCGTTTAGATAGGTAGACCGTCACTTTTTAAGAGAATGTAGATAGTTCAGATATGTATACCGTAAGTTTTTAAAAGATTGTAGATAGCTCAGATAGGTAGACGGTCACTTTTTAAGAGAATGTAGATAGCTCAGATAGGTAGACGGTCACTTTTTAAGAGAATGTAGATCGTTTAGATAGGTAGACCGTCACTTTTTAAGAGAATGTAGATAGTTCAGATATGTATACCGTAAGTTTTTAAAAGATTGTAGATAGCTCAGATAGGTAGACGGTCACTTTTTAAGAGAATGTAGATAGCTCAGATAGGTAGACGGTCACTTTTTAAGAGAGTGTAGATAGCTCTGTTATGTAGACCGTTACTAATGATAAAAATCATTATTATTATTAATATTATTATTATTATTTCAAGTGCAATACTGATAACAACATGTCTTTGAGAAATTATCCTGCGAAGAAACAAGTAATAATATGCACTTAAAAAATTTAATTGAAAGCGTCGCATATTCGCCGGCACTACAACTAAGCAATGAATGGTCATTTTAGGAATTACATTTTAAATGACGAAATGCAAAACTGACAACGATGAAGTGTATTTACACTTGCGATAACCTCGAAAGTCATCTTAAGACACATGTATTTACAGTACTGAAACTTGACCCTTGGCCTTTGAATAGACATCAAATACAAAAAGTCTTTTGTGTTCGTATCATAGCGTCATTGTAACAAAGTTGTATCCGCCTGGTAAGTAGTTTTGTAGAGCTACATGAAATCACTTTGTTTTGATTCCGCAATATGCAATCTGGTCTGCACCACACATACCGGTGTTTATGACATTATCATGTGCTTTAAATTCAAGTAGATTTAGAAATTCAGTCGCAAATAAAACACTGAAGCAGTTGCAACTTTTTTTTAAAGTATGTCATCCCTGTATAAGTGTAACGCGATGTAACCTAAAAGCCAAAGCCTTAGTTGACAACTTCACTCCTTACAACTTCTCTCATTTGTGGGTGACAAAAATAATGCGACATTATAATTTGTTAATACTACCATGTACTAGGAACAACTAAGCGAACTTTCGAAAAAGACCTGCAGTTTTCCCCAATCGAAATTTCCATCATTTATTCGTCCTAATAATTTGTATAAATGTCAGATACCGTTTTTTTTGTGCTTTTTGTGTTATATGCTTTGAAGATTATTAAAGCTTAGCCCAAACCTCCTGTACAGCAGGGGATGGTGGCGGGCAGGGCTCGAACCCGGGACTAGCAAGACGACAGTCCAGAACGCATACCACACAACTGGGCAGCCACGCTAACCCAAAATGATGCTTCCTTGTTTTCCATTTCAATGCATTGCTCATTAAGGTTCGAAAAAATACGATTGCAATACCAAGTTTGTGCAATGATATGAAACTAGCCGAATATAACCCGCGGCCTGCGGGCCTTAGTTTGGGTATTACTGATCTAGTGGATTTGATCTATGTCAAACAAGGCGAATGTTCCCTTCATATTTTTTTTACCCGTTTTTTGAAAATGGATTTACCCGTTTAACCGACATATTCATATCAAATATAAAATACTGTGATACAGATTTGTTCAAAAGTGTCGTTCTTTAGTAGAAACAAATTTAGGTACTTTTTTTTTTATTTTTTAAGGCCCTCCGTTGTGGGAGATGCATTAAACGTATACTAAGGTCTTTGCCATGATCTAAGGAACATTTATGTCAAATTTTATCAAGATTGGTCAAACGGTTTTGATTTGTATGTGGGACATACATGCATACATACATATACCTAACATTCAGTTATATATATTAGATTATAAACTGAAATTCATCCATTTTAAAATGTGTAATTGCTAAATAACTTCTTTGATTAATGAATTCTAAAAGAGATTAAAATAGCGTAAACAACATTTTTCAATATGTCGGCTTTAAAAAAAAATGTGTCGAAATTGCGAAGATTTAAATGTAACCACTGAGGTGTCGATCATGAAAATATCTTAGTTATCTTAAATCCAAGGTAAGAAATGTCAAGTGATATCTTTGCAAATGTTTCGTCCAAAGCAAGTAGAAGAGTTAGCGATGATAGAAAAATCAGTCAGAGCCCTAGCGAAAATAGAATAAATTAGCAGCGTCTTACTTGTTTTTTTTTTGGATAAATACTTCATGCCAACTCCCATTTAACAGGTTTTCCCAATTAATTTATCTATTCGTCATATTCAACGCATGCGTTTTCCGAATCTAATTTTTTGCACCCATAAAACAAAATCTTGAAGTATCTGTGTCTGAATTTGCTAGAAATATTCTACATATAGACTACATTTTGAAAAACACAATACAAGTCATCGTATACCAGACACTTGTTCATTGTTTCACCATGGATTATCTAAATGACCTAAATCTATCTTTGTAATCATTTCCATATTATTTTATTTTTATTTTTTTTAGAATTTGACTAAGCGAGGTCCGGATTTCAGTAACACATGTTATAGCTTAGGGTCCCGCAAGAAGTATTTAGCACAGACATATATAAAGACCGCATATTTTAAATAACTTACAGCATTTATAAGTATAAATCTGGCACTGAGACCAACCCCTGTATACATAGTGTATGCATACCGTGGAATTTCTTTCATTAAAAAATAATGTTTATAATATTATTTGTTTTACTTAAATATCTTCTCCTTCAGAGCAGTAGAGAGGGGAAGTAAGCATAATGTTTGAGACAACTAGACATGTGAAGGCGAGACTTGTTTGTTCACAGACTGAACAGAATAATAATTCCGACCAAACGTACTACCCAGACTTTAGTGTGTCTGTGTGTGTGACACTATGCAATGTTCGTATATGTGTGTGTGTGTGTGTTTGTGGAAAGGACAAAGCTGTGACTATTAGTCAGACCCGTCGGATCTTTGTATTTTTAGTTCTTTCTATCTAGTAGTTAGAAGAGTCATTTAAATTCGTTTTACTAGTTGTTGTCCCTTATTGCTAATTAGTACATTATTTTTACTATAGGTAACATTTTGTACTTTGAATAATGTTTTTTTATCTGCGGGTGCGTGTTTACACCAAGGCTGAACAGTGACTGCTTCGACCTGACCGTGGATACAACTTAATAGGCTAGTTGTTATTTCGTATCACATTATCTTTTTTCTATTTTCTATTAAGCATTCGTATGATACATTAGGTATTCATATTTTAGATTGTTTTTTTTTATTATTATTTTATTCGTTGTCTCTCCTTGCTAATCTTTACATAATTATTACAAGTAGAATTAGTTTGCAAATAAAATAATTTAGATTTGTATTTCTATTCTACATCTGCTGTGTGTAATAAAGTGCTTACAGAAGATTCTCAACGTAATTGGCGACTTAACACCATTAAGTTATCATCCTTTCCATGGCATCAGACCAACAGAGGACGAATAAGCTCAGTTTTCTTTTAGTGTCTGTTGTACCGGGCATTCTAGGTAGAATCGTGCGGTACCTTACCAGTAAGGAAGTTATCTAATTTTAACCAGTCTTATTATTTAAATTAACATAGGTCAGTGATATTCCTAACTAACCTAGCCATTTTACATAGTTGTGTTAGTTATAACTGTTAGCATTTTTTTTTACTATAAGAGACCGTAGAAGCCAGTAAGGCTTAAACTGGAAGAGATTGTTTCCTTCCAGACTTTTATTATCATAGACATGTAATGTGTCATTTATTGTCCTACTATAGTTCTAACAAATTACATGTAAATCTCGAGACCAGTAGACCTATGTCAAACAGTCATTTTGTTGTTCTTGACACCTTTTTATTTTATGTTCATTATCATTCTTATTACATGATTGCTCTAGCTAGGCATAATTTTTTTTGTTAGCAATATGGGTTACTTTACATAAATGTTGATGCACTTTGATATATATATATATACAATAGGCACTACCCAATCTCCTGTTGTGGTGTTGGTTTATTTGAATACATATAGATATATGTGTGTGCATATAAGTGTAATATTTGTGTATGTATATGTATATAAGCATATATAAATCTATTTGAATGACTGTTATGGTATGGTAAGAGTGAATGTGTCATTTCTTTGTTACCATTGAAGTATGAAAGAGTTATATGCCTTTGTTTATTTTCCCCAGGCATAAATGTGAACAGTATATAAGTGATGTTTTTGAATGTGAGTGTTTTCTTGTATGATAGAGTGAAATTAGTAGGCAGTTGTTTTTCCTGGACTGATGCTTGTGTACATATATTTCTTGAGAGTGACTGTCATTTTTGTGCTCTATCGGTTATTAAAGTATTATTGTATTTCCATGGATATCTGGAGTTCAAGTTGAATTTAATCTACCATTACTTTATTGTTATTTAAGTAACCCCCTAACCAGCCAAGAAACCCGATATAGAACTTGCAAATAAATTGCATGTATTTTTTAGAAAAACATTAATAGATAATGGTGGACTCGGAATTTCACTTTTAGCTTTCTTAGATGACAGACGGACAGAGAGACAACACAGGCACAAAATGGATGTTTTATTCTAAACAAGAGCCGAACCAATACCACATAGATAAAAGTACAGGACCAGATTGTTATAGTCAATTCATACTTTCTTATAATTATTACTTTGAATTTAGGGTAAATGAAATATAAATGTTGAAACTACAGTCACTTAAAAAAGAAACTGAAATAAATAAATCCAAATTAATAAAAGAAAAAAAAAAGGTGCAAATGATTGTACAATGGTTTCTCTTTCCCTGCAGTCGAAAACAAAAGGACCACAACCATAAAAAGATGTTTTACGCAAACTCGTAGGCGGCTCCTGAGGGTCATAATTATTTTAACGTTGCACAGTGACATGTCAAAAAGAAGCTGCTAATCAATAGAAACCGCCTAAAATTAGGCTAAAATTATTTCCTTACAAAATATTGTATGCATGCGCTAAGCCAAAGTGCATGATTTTAGACACCTTAGTTAGCTAATCACACAAATCATCGTGATATTTAGATAACACACACACATATTGACATCTCTGTAGTCACACTGGTAAGATTATAACCCTTCTTTACAACAATCAATCATTGCACGGAGGTATTACTAAACAGAACATATTTGATAGTTTTAAGTTATTTGAAATCTTCTCCTTCAGAATATCATATGTAATCACATCAGAAGAACATAAGTATAAGTAGTTCTTGTACAAATGTTAAGCGCGATACTGATAATTAGTGAAATCGAATTTTCAAAATGCTATCAGACTGTTTTAGATCTAACTGACGGACACACGAATGGACATACAGGCTACACAAAATTAATTGCTGCATTTCCTAAAAAAAAAAAAAAGAAACAAAAACCTGCTCGTGTGTGTACGACAGAACTGCCTCTTCATGATTAACAAGTAGAAGTATTATTCGGAAATGTAGCTCAACTTTCAGAAATGTAGCTCAACTTTCAGAAATGTAGCTTAAATTTCAGAAATGTAGCTCAACTTTCAGAAATGTAGCTCAACTTTCAGAAATGTAGCTCAACTTTCAGAAATGTAGCTCAACTTTCAGAAATGTAGCTCAACTTTCAGAAATGTAGCTTAAATTTCAGAAATGTAGCTCAGCTTTCAGAAATGTAGCTTAAATTTCAGAAAAGTAGCTCAACTTTCAGAAATGTAGCTCAGCTTTCAAAAATGTAGCTCAGCTTTCAGAAATGTAGCTCAACTTTCAGAAATGTAGATCAGCTTTCAGAAATTTAGCTTAAATTTCAGAAATGTAGCTTAAATTTCAGAAATGTAGCTTAAATTTCAGAAATGTAGCTCAACTTTCAGAAATGTAGCTCAACTTTCAGAAATGTAGCTTAAATTTCAGAAATGTAGCTCAACTTTCAGAAATGTAGCTCAACTTTCAGAAATGTAGATTAAATTTCAGAAATGTAGCTGAACTTTCAGAAATGTAGCTGAACTTTCAGAAATGTAGCTGAACTTTCAGAAATGTAGCTGAACTTTCAGAAATGTAGCTGAACTTTCAGAAATGTAGCTCAACTTTCAGAAATGTAGCTCAACTTTCAGAAATGTAGCTGCTCAACTTTCAGAAATGTAGCTCAACTTTCAGAAATGTAGCTCAACTTTCAGAAATGTAGCTCAACTTTCAGAAATGTAGCTTAAATTTCAGAAATGTAGCTCAGCTTTAAAAAATGTAGCTCAACTTTCAGAAATGTAGCTTAAATTTCAGAAATGTAGCTTAAATTTCAGAAATGTAGCTTAAATTTCAGAAATCTAGCTCGTGTCACCGAAATGTAGCGCAACTTATGGAAGTGTGACGCAACTTTGAAAATGTAGACCCCCAAGACATGCAGCTTAGACCAATTAGTCTGTTTATTACAAAAAAACTACGGGAATTTCTAACTAAGCAATGTTCTACATCTAGCTTCCGCGTTTGTTTGTTATTTAAGTATTGAGATTATTTTTTTAAATGTTGTAATGATATTTCCAGACACAAATTGTAGTTTATTTGATATAAAAACAATGATCATCCAGAAGAGGCCACTGCTACATTACCTTAACACGACATATCCATGGAGAATTGAAAACGGCACAAAATAAAAAAACTATTTCCGTTAATTTCCGTTGAATATGACGTTTTGATTTAACGCACTACGTTATAATAGGCGCCCGTCAAGTTGACAGAAACTCCTTCTAGAATATCGTCTTGTGTTTTGGAAATGTGATTGTGTTTTGGAGATGTGATTGTGTTTTTTAGATGTGATTGTGTTTTGAAGGTAAGATTGTGTTTTGAAGACGTGATTGTGTTTAGCGTTAGTCTCCAGTCCAACGAGGAAATCAAACAGACGAGAGTACACACGACTAAAGTGGATCACTAAAACTATACTTCCAACACACCCAATACCATGGCCTACAAAATTAAATACAGGGGTTCCAACAAATGTATGTTTCACCACTATGTTTATAATACTAAGTTTTTAATAATATTAGAAGTTGCTTAAAATATCTTTGTAAACTGCTATACTAAGCATATGTGATTTATTTTAATTTACAGTAGAACTAGCAGTAATTTAAATTGAAAAGTAGATGTCAGATGTAAAAAAATGAAGATAATAGCTTATAAAGACCTTTTCAATATATATACATATATAAATAAATAAATATATATATATATATATATATATATATATATATATATATATATATATATATATATATATATATATAATATATACTATAAAGTAGAAAGTAAGGCGTATATATGTATGGGTGTAGGTCCTGCATAGAAATCACAATTGTTTCAATATCTTTGATAAAACTTGGCATAAATGGTCCTTGGGTACTAACTGAAAGCGTAACGATATAGTAGTCCTTAAACAAACTTAAGACCCTCAAGAAAAAAAAAGTTGCCCACTCTATGAAAGTATTACTATTTCATGGATCTAGGCCATGTTTACCATGTTTAGATCGAAACGATCTAGATCTAGATCTAATTTTTAAAACTACACTTTGCACAGATAGTTTTTCACTCTGACACCTGGAAATACAAAATATAGTCTATTGATTTCATTATTTAATAAAACTAACCTTCAAATTTGTGTTTCAAAAGCATTTTACATAAATTCGTTACTTATATCTGCAAATTTAGACGTCCTCACGTACTTTATATTCCCCTTCAATTTACAAATCGGGTAAACCCGTTTTAATTGTACTTTATATCCCATTCATCTCGTTCTACTTTCATTTTAATTGCTAAAGTTATCTCTATTCGCTTTTAAAAAATCGGGTAAATCGGTTTCCATAGTATTTTATATTTGATATGGATCTAAGCCCTTTTTCGCAAAACAACTTTTATTTTCGTGTCGAAAGAGAAAAACTTGAAAGGAACATTAACTAAGATTGACATAGATAGAACTCCAATCCACTAGATTAGAAATGCACAAACTAAGGCCCGCAGGCCGCGGGTAATGTCCGGCTAGTATATGTATATATATATTAACGACGAGGTTAAGCTTCCGTCGTCTCTATTAGTCAATAAACTTCTTCTCAACTGCTAGTCTCCCAAAGATGATCCGCTCTCTGCTCTTTCTGACAGTTGAAAGCACCTCAAAGACAAGAAGCTTCGGGACAATGCTTTAACATTAAAAGTGGTCTTACTGACAGGTAAAGAGCTGCATAGAACGTGATCATTCAGGCAGATTTAATTCGTCAGCTATATGGCGCTATTAATCTAGAAGAGAGGTTCCTGATTACAAACCCAAACTCCCGCTTCGTTTGGGTCTTATGCTTGTGAATTTGATCTCGAAAAATAGATCTCGAATAATGTTTGTATTATTTTGTACCCTCGATAGCGACTTTAATTGATGTCTCTTTATTAAATTTGTGCGTAACATTCTTGTGGTTCCCGTCAAAAGAGATGGTGACCATGACGCTTGGACATCCCAAGATTCCTTCATCTCTTTTGGCCCAGCGCTCTGGAGTATCGAGATCCAGCTTTTGTGATCACTTTGTTGCTCAAACTCAAAATTAAATCTTCAGTTCTTACAAATATTTTCAATAGCACAACGTCTTATTGAAAAAAAAAATTAATGTTTATTTATTACAAGAGATTCATTTTAAGAGCTAGAGAACCATTCAGATAGTCGACCAAACTACTTGAGGGTATCTTATACAAAAGGCTAACTGGTTTTGTCACTCTTGTTTTGTGTCGACTGAAATACTTCCGTTTAGAACGAATTAGCTTTGCGTTTTAGTGTGTTTCTGTCTGAGCTAATGCTAACATAATTTAGTTTTGGCGTGCAGTATTGAACAGTCACAAATCCATGAGTGTGTGTAGAAAGGTATCGGAACTGAGCACAGGAAGTTCTTATCAGGCATTCTAGGGGGGTTTTAATCTTAGTTCATTTCTGTCAATTATTTGAGCATCTACAAACATTATGTCTACGTAGGTCCTACTCAGCGTACTTAATGGCTCAAGAAGATGGGCAACCACTATAAAAAAATTGTTGCAAGAAGATCTCCACACTCTCTGCTCAAACACACACAAAAATGGAGGCTATAAATAAACACCTCCAAGACAGTCTATTCTCTGTTCACGCTCGGGACTGGCATTCTCAGGCAGACTTTCCGGCTCTCCCACAATGGAGTGACTATCGGCATGGAGAAGTTACCCAAGTACCTTGGGGTAACTTTAGATCACAAACTAAAAATGTCTGAACACATCCAGGAAGTTGCAAGAAAGGCCTCAGGGAAACTTTGCATTGTGCGAAAGCTGGCATCCACGGAGTGTGGAGCCCGAGCAGACATCCTTCGATCACTCTATTTAGGAGCATTTCGATCACAGATTTACTACAGTCTACCTGTGCAAATCTATGGCTCTAGGACAGTTCTTGAACAGCTTGATAAGATACAGTCCCAAGCACTAAGATTTATCTGTGGAACCTCTAGAACAGCCCAGTAAATGCAGCTGAAATAAAGAATTATATAGTTCCACTAAACCCTAGGATTAAACGGTCAATATTGACCTGCTTTGAGAACTATAAAAGGCTGGAAGAATACCTCCCAGCTAGAAAACTAGTGAATGGTTGGAGATTCAGAAGACCTATCAAGATGCAGTCTTTTATGCATCATGACACTAGACTATCCGATAAAGCTGGTCTCTCCACCAACCGACAAAACATTCAACGTTTTCATCGCCTTCCCCCTTGGTGTCGCCCAACGACCCTAGACATATGTTTGAAACTAGTAGACCCTAACACCACTATGCTAACTTATTCATCTAACGACCTTCAAATTCTAGCACTGGCGACCATTAATGCCTTCAAGTCCAGTGTCATTTTAGCATATAATGATGGATCGGCATCGATAGACTCTGGAAGAGTTTCTTGATATTTGGAACCAGTTGTAGTATTTACAGTTTTGTTGCGAGGCAGTCTGTGAAGCCTTAAAAGTCATTGATTCTCAATTCGGCGACGGACATTTGAGGGCAACACAGATTGTTGTGGTCACTGACTAAAAACCTGTACTATAAGCTTTGCAAAGTTCTGGACCATGGCCCCCAATATCGAAACTGTCATCATGGCTTCACACAACATAAAGCAACGCTATGGCACATCTGTAATAATGTAGTGGGTAACAGTCACAAAGATGTGATTGGCAACACCATTGCAGACTTCTTAGCCCACCAGTGAGGGCTAACATCAACCACCGGGCAGGCTGCGAGTTTTCATCATGCTTTGGATATAATCCACAAAAAAAAAAAGAAAAGGAAAAGTAGCTTGAGTGTTGAGACAAGTCCCTAAAAACCATGTGGAGTCTGGGAGCGCATGAGAGGTTTTTAATGTTGAAAAATTCTGGAGGGAAGTTTGAAACTCACCCCCGCCCCCCGGGTGACTGTCGTTTGCTTTATTTTTCGTTGTAGCCCGTTTAGGCTTTTCCAAATAAAGGTAATTTTTTTCAATAGGCATGAATTCCTGATCCAAGATCTGAAACGATGTCTTGATGTAGACTCCTGACATAAATAGAGAATGAAAATGGGTTTACCCGTTCAGCCAACATATTCATATCTAATATAAAATACGGTGAAAACGGGTTCACCCGATTTGTTTAAAACGTTTCGTCCTTTAATACAGATATAATTATGTTCTTTTTGTCTACTTTTAGGGCCTTCTGGTTGTGGGAGGGACATTAAACATAGACTACAGTCTTCGCCATCATCTAAGGAACATTTAAGCCAAGTTTTATTTAGGTTGATCAAACGGTTTTGACATAGCATACATACATACATACATGCATACATACATAAATACATACATTCATACATACATACATACATACATACATACATACATACATACATACATTCATACATACATACATACATGTATACATCCATACATGCCTTGTATTGTAGACTGAAACCACTATGTTAATCATTGACGTAGAATTTTCTTGTTAGTTTGTCGATATAATTAGATCTGGTAGATCGATATCAGCTGCATGGTCTGTTCATTCATTGACCACAGTGAAATCAATATCATTATCTAAATAACTGACTACATTTTAATCATACATCAGGTCAAATTTATTGAACACATATAAATTATTGATCATATCTTAATCATTGACCATTTCTTAATCATTGGCCTCTAAATCATTGACCATATCTTAATCATTGGCCATATCTAAATCATTGACAATATCTAAATCATTTACCATATCTTAATCATTGACCATATCTTAATCATTGATAATATATTAATCATTGATATTATATTAATCATTGACCATATCTTAAGATCCCTTTTGATCAGTGAATATATTTAAAAAATGACATATCTCCAGAATAACAAAGCCAAATGAGACGCCTGCATTATCAGAACAGGTTAATCAAGCAGCATGCACAATAGGCCAGGGAGGCAGCTTCGAGCTTGTGATACACACCCGCTCTTGTGCTTCACAGAAAAATTAAGTCACTAGTGTCGCGAAGTTTTTCGGGGGAAGATTTTAATAGTTATTTTTAAACTTTCATTCACAAACCGACTCTCTTGCTTATTATGCCAGCAAGGGGAACTAATCTGTTGCTTACTATGCCAGGAAAGGGAAATAATCAGCATGAAGTATTGAATTGACTACAGTTTAAGTTTAAACCCAATAAATTACACGCCCAGGATATGAAACTCGACTACGCAAGAAAACTTTCAGATGCAAAGACAAATGATTAGCAATAAAAATGTCACAGGAACTATCAAAACATCTCACGACCTGACGCTGACTCCAAGATGGTGTGTTTGAGGGGGGGGGGGGGAGGACGTGTGGGCGAGGAACAGAGGGGAAGGGCGTGTAGGTGTGGGGGCGTAGGAAAGGGACCCGAAATCCTACTAAAAGAAAAATATAATGACTACAACAAAAAGTCCTGAGATAGGAAATGAACATCGAATTTATGGATAACAATGAAATCACCTTCCTTGGGGGGCGGGGGGGGGGGGGGGTCGTGGACGAAGTGAAGGAATGGGTGAGGGTGTAAAATACTCATGAAACACGAGATGCATTCAAAAATGAAACCAAAAATAATCCTTGTTTTTGAAGATATATATCACCTTCAAATTGTGTGAGATACTGCATCTAGAGGACAACTTGACCATTAGGCGAATGGCAAAACGTAAGTAAGGCGCATAAGCTCAATACTAGTCAATACTAGGTATTATCAAAAGACAAGAGCTAAAAGTTAAACAAAAAAAAATTTTGCTAACTATAAATTTTTACTTGCTCAAGAAAAAAAATCCACAGCTATTTAAAAAAAAATACAAAAAATCCTTTTTTTTAGATAATAATAAATAATAATAATAATTTTATTTATAAAGCGCTGTTAACAAGCAAAATGTAGACTCAAGGCGCTGTGATAACATTACAAACATAAACACGGAGGCTAAAATGACAAACCAATCTAAAAAAGTTTTAAACAGGTAGGTCTAAATGTTCTTTTTGAAAGTGGTGTAGCATGTTGTCTGTCTGAGATCAATGGGGAGTGAGTTCCAAACCTTTTATCTGTGCACTGAAAACGCCAGCAGACCGTAGCTTTGGAGGATGAAACGCGGCACCACTAGAAGCGTTGAGTGCATTGAGCGCAGGGCTCTCTGAGGGACATATGGAGTGATCAGTTCGCTAAGATACAAGGGCGTCTCATTGTTGTAGATACACTGATGACAAAGTGTGGCCACCTTGTAGATACAGTGATGACAAAGTGTGGCCACCTTGTAGATACAGTGATGACAAAGTGTGGCCACCTTGTAGATACAGTGATGACAAAGTGTGGCCACCTTGTAGATACAGTGATGACAAAGTGTGGGCCACCTTGTAGATACAGTGATGACAAAGTGTGGGCCACCTTGTAGATACAGTGATGACAAAGTGTGGCCACCTTGTAGATACAGTGATGACAAAGTGTGGGCCACCTTGTAGATACAGTGATGACAAAGTGTGGGCCACCTTGTAGATACACTGATGACAAAGTGTGAGCCACCTTGTAGATACACTGATGACAAAGTGTGGGCCACGAGTCTCGCTGTCACAGGAAGCCAATGGAGCAATAGATAAACACAAAGCTTATCTAAGGGAATACTGTGAATACTGGAGGATTAGTCTCCCTTGTTGGTATCAATTAAAATAATATTAATAACTAATAACTAATTGACTAGTTGGTTAATGTTTTGAATTGATTCGTGTCTTGTCTACACCAAATGAATAATTGTGCAAATTTTCAATTTGAACTGAGAATGGGAGTCAGAGAAATAACGTGTACACAGTTTTGACCAGACAATAACTTACAGGTGCACGATATGTAACTCGACTACGCAAGAAAACTTTCAGATGCAAAGAAAAATGATTAGAAATAAAAATTCCCAGGATTATAAGCTTCGTAAAATTTTTAGCGTATATCATAATGTCAAAGGAGTGTGCTAGAAACACAAGTGAGTGGTGTGTTTATTGTTGTTCTATTTATATGACAGCTGTGGTTTTACATGTGCTAATTAAACATTTATGTAGTGTGTTGTGTTAAATGTGCTTGTTATATAACAAGTTGTTGCATAGTGTTGTGTTTAATGTACAAGTTAGACGAGATTTGTGAAGTATGTTCTATCAAATGTGCTAGCTATACGACATATGTGTAGTGTGTTGTATTCAATGAGCTAGTTAAACGACATATGTGTAGTGTGTTGTATCAAATGAGCTAGTTAAACGACATATGTGTAGTGTGTTGTATCAAATGAGCTAGTTAAACGACATTTGTGTAGTATGTTGTATTCAATGGTGTTAACCCATGTTACATCATTTGTGTTTGTGTAGTATGTTGTATTCAAATGAGCTAGTTAAAAGACAGTTGTTAGCGTGTTGTATCAAATGTGCTAGTTATACGACAGGTGTTAGTGTGTTGTTTCGAAAAAAAAATGTTTTTATGAGCAAGTGAGACCGTAGGGAAGTTTAACGAGACAGTCTCCTCTCAACAGGAATAAAAGAACGACTTAGGACATAGTCACGTCATGAGTCACCCTCTCACTCTCCTCGACATTTTAATTTTCCAAGAAGTCCACGCTACTTAACGTTTTTGGGTTTTTTATTTCGCGGTACAACGACTCAGGGGCGCGAAAATATTTCGGCGAGGAGTTAAAGGTAAAAATCCTAATACATTGTGAACTATAAAAAAAAATGTGTAATATATCACTTGAGAAATGTGCCTGTTTAAAAGTGGACGGAATGGTGAATCTTTAAATTACAATATCTTGATACTTCGGGACGAACTATAAACAATGCAATGGCTAACCTACGATAATGATCTTGAAGATTATCTGAATTGGGCTCGTTTTTTTTTTCTTATTTTAATTATAAAAAGTTTCATAAGTTCTTTAAAAAGTTATATTTTAATGATTACAGGCAATTACATGTAGTAGTGATGAGGGCTTCTTATTTCTTTCTTTAATATTTGAGGACTTGGGGTGTTACGTTACACAGGGAAATTCTAATCCTAGTTGAACTATTTTACAGCCTCTTAAGAAGCAATCGTCTTAATGTCACTTAATGAAATAAATGTTCCTCTACCTTACTAGTTACTAGCTTGTGTACATCGAAGTCTGCATCTTCTTGTGCCATGTTTGATCAAGTCATTGTAACCTCTCGACATAAGCACATCGAAGTCTACATCTTCTTGTGCCATGTTTGATCAAGTCATAGTAACCTCTCGGCATAAGCACATGCTAGCAAAAGTAAAGTCGCCTTCTCATATCATGAGATATATAGTGCAGATGATGTAAAGCTCATCTGTCTCTATGGCCAACTGTTAACTAGGGTGTCATGTGGCCAGCACGACGACCAACCGCCTTTATATTTCCAAACTTAAGTCAGGTGCCCATTAGAGTTGAGTGGACTTATGGCGCCCTAGAAATCCCGAAATTAAAAATCCCAGTCTTCACCGAGATTCGAACCCGGTACATCTCGTTTCGTAAGCCAAGCGCTTTAAAAAACATCAAAAAAAATCTATACTTACACAATCAGAGTGTACGGCGTTTAAAGTTGCTTTTAAATGCACGAAATGAAAAACACCAAAGGATCTTTTCATGAATGTATCATCCAAGATGTTGACACTGGACATTTAATAAGCCTGCATTGGATAGTGAACAGCACAGCTGTATGTGTTCAATACAGTCCGAGTGAACAGCACAGCTGTATATGTTCATTACAGTCCGAGTGAACAGCACAGCTGTATGTGTTCAATACAGTCCGAGTGAACAGCACAGCTGTATGTGTTCAATACAGTCCGAGTGAACAGCACAGCTGTATGTGTTCAATACAGTCAGAGTGAACAGCACAGCTGTATGTGTTCAATACAGTCAGAGTGAACAGCACAGCTGTATGTGTTCAATACAGTCCGAGTGAACAGCACAGCTGTATGTGTTCAATACAGTCAGAGTGAACAGCACAGCTGTATGTGTTCAATACAGTCCGAGTGAACAGCACAGCTGTATGTGTTCAATACAGTCCGAGTGAACAACACAGCTGTATGTGTTCAATACAGTCAGAGTGAACAGCACAGCTGTATGTGTTCAATACAGTCAGAGTGAACAGCACAGCTGTATGTGTTCAATACAGTCAGAGTGAACAGCACAGCTGTATGTGTTCAATACAGTCAGAGTGAACACGATAATTAAATAACTCACAGTTTTACATATTCGATACTAAAAGTATATTCATTACAATGTATTAGGTCAAAGCAAGATCTAATACAACAAGATCATTAAAGGCTTTGAGTAATTAGTCATCAGATCAATGTTTCGATTTGGCTCAAGAGTGTCCCGGTTTGTATTGAAGTAGATTCTTGTACAATAAACTAGATCTAGGAATCTTACTCTATTAATACAAGGCGGGAACAAGACAGCGGAAATGATACTTTCGAAACCTAAAGACTAAATGACCGCCACGTCCCAGTGAGCTGGAGACTTTTCTATAATTCACGACTTATGTAAAGACAACAAATGTTGTTCAACCATGTTGAACCAAATGGTGTTTAACTATTGTTCAACCATGTTGAACCAACTGGTGTTTAACTATTGTTCAACCATGTTGAACCAACTGGTGTTTAACTATTGTTCAATCATGATGAACCAACTGGTGTTCAACAATGTCGATACAGCTGGGGTTTAACCAAGTCACACCAACTATCGCTTCATCTGGTGTTCAAACATATAACATCAATTGGTGTTCTAAAATGTCACATCAAAATGTTTCCAAGAATGTCACGCCAAATGGTGTTGTCAACTGGTGTTCAACCACATCATATCAACTGTTTAACCATATAGCATCAATTGATATTCAATTATGGCAAATCAACTGGTGTTCAACACTATTACATCGATTGGTGTTCAATCACGTTACATCAATAGGTGTTCAATCACGTTACATCAATTGGTGTTCAATCACGTTACATCAATTGGTGTTCAATCACGTTACATCAATAGGTGTTCAATCACGTTACATCAATTGGTGTTCAATCACGTTACATCAATTGGTGTTCAATCACGTTACATCAATTGGTGTTAAATCACGTTACATCAATTGGTGTTAAATCACATCAATTGGTGACCTATATACTTTCATTGGCTTGCTTTCCTTTGCCCCTTTTCAATCCCCCCCCCCCAGAAAAAAAAAAACAAAAAAACATTCGTATGTAGATCTTCGTCCTAATGCAGGGGTCGGCAACCTTTTGAGTCGAAAGAGCCAAAAATTACAATGTACAAACTTTCAACGTTTTTAAAGAGCCACAAAAATGTCTTCTTCCAAACAATAAATAGTACTCGCATAAATAAAGTTTTTCGATTTAAAAAAACGAATCTATTTACTCATAAGAAAAAAGATCTAATTATCTTTATATCAATAGTGTTTTCACACGCCAACTTCTGACTGTAGTCATTTGGAAGACTATTCCATGCGAGGACTAAAAAGCTGTCCACTTTTGTGGCGTTACATTTCTGGACCTTCAACTCTTCCAAATGGATTTTCAACTCTGTACATTTTCCACTCCACACAACTTTACTTTTTAAATCAATCAATTGCGACTGTAGAGATCCAGTACCAATTCCAAATGGCTCAATGTGTATTTCGTAACTATTTGTGTTGAGAGGATTTTGTATAAAGGCGACAAATGTTTTGTTTGTTTCTCAAATCTGTCATCAAATTGTCTTTAATTTTTCTTTATAACTGTGCTGAAGTAACTCGTGTCAACAGTTGCACTGATTTTGTCGCAATATTGCTTTACAAATTGAAAATGAAGTAATTGACCGCTCTGAATATCTCCTGCAAAAAGAAATAATTTTTCTGCAAAACAAACGAATTCTTTTACCAAATTATAGTCTGTGTTTTCCTTTCTTTGCAGTTTTAGATTCAGCTCATTTCATTTCATTGTTATATCCACCATAAAGTAAAATGCTTGCAACCATTTGTCGTTCTCCTATTCAGAGTGATCAATGTTTTTTTTTCATTTAGAAATGTATTTATTTCATTCAAGCACAAAGCAAAACGTTTCAACACCTTATCTTTGGAAAGCCATCACACTTTATTGTAAAGAAGGAGGTCGAAATACCGAGTCTCCGTTTCGTTAAGAATTCTTTAAACTGACGATGTTAGAGTGCTTTTAACAAGATACTGATCATACTTTTGGCTCCATCAGTTGCTATTGAAACTATTTTATTATATCGATTATATTGTTTTCTATTATATTTTTGCACGACATTAGATGTATCGTCTCCTCTAATTTGTCATGAGAGCGGTATCGATCCTAGAGTTTCCTCTGTTAGACCTTCGGAAGACATTTACCTGACAACAAGTCAACTAATGCCGTGTGGTTTATGTCGCAAGACTCATCTATATCCAGTGATAAGGCAGAAGAAAGTTGCAAATATGTTACATTTCAAGACTCGGCGGAGGGGTGCGCTGAAAAGCGATTACAAGTGGCTGAGAGATCGGTGCTTAATACTCGTTAATCAAATCAGAATGATTTTTAAATGTTTTTTTTTTTCTTTTGATAAAATAAATAATTTTTGCGCATGAAATTAAAGAGCCGCAGCTTAATATCCAAAGAGCCGCGAGCCGCCGACCCCTGTCCTAATGAGATTTCTTACAGTAAAGGAAGCCTGCACCTCCCCGCCCCTTTTCAACATACACGCAACCAACTAATTGTAAACATTTTAAACTAAAGGTTCTCTATAGACTACCACTGAGCTTAATACAGTCATATCCATTTTCTTGTTCTTTTTCCTCTTCATTGCAATGTGCATATATAATGTGAATGGATCAACAACATTATGAAGTTACAAATCATGAGTGTTTTACAGCTTACGGCCACTTAGAATAAAATATGGTAAATGTACAAACACATAACTTAAAAAGTCTAATAGGTCACTTACCATCTCCTTATTACACATGTGAGATTGAAATGAACACGTCTGTCGTTACCACGTAAAGCCGCTCAGCAGGCCAACACTTCTCAGAATTCAACAACAGCACAGCAAGAAAAGAAAGAACTTATAACATAAGGGGACCAGCTCAACAAGCGGGAAAACCCGAATCTATATTTGGACATAGACACGTTCTTGACACAGCTTTGAATACAGCGTTTGGTGCACTTGTTGTTTTTTAGCGGCCCACAAAGGGAAAAAAACGATAGAAATTTTATGTTGTCTGTCTGTCCGTCTGACATGTTTAGGTCTCGGAAACTAAATAAAAAAATCAAATTTCATATTTCAACCACATTTATAACAAACAGCTCAACAACGAGAATGACACTCGTGGGTTTATGACATAAAAACACCGAACAAAAACCGTCAAGTGGTGTGTTTAATTTTCCTGAAAATTGTATGTAAGCCATGGTTCGCGTTTGTGTCAGAGTGTCAGAAGAGCAGGGAAATGTGGTTGGCCCTGGAGTTAGTATTTTCATGTGTGTCTCTTTCCACTTAATAAAGCTCATAGTTGCATCTGGACAATTCATCAATGAATGATCATTGATAATTAATCAACTAATGAGCTACCGCCCACCACCTTATTTTGTGTGATTTTATTAAATTGTTAGTCAACCAAAAGGGCTTTAAAAAAAACAGTATCTCTTTCAGCTCTATTGGGATAATGATGTAAAGGCCATATACCATGAACACTTATAAACGAGGGTGTCCAGTGACCAGCACAACGACCAACCGCCTTTAATTTGCTCAACTGATGTCATCCAAAAAACCTGAAATTCAAATCACAAACGAGATTCGAACCAGAGACTACTCATTTTCGGATGCTAAAGGCTTTGTACGGTAAAGCCTTCGGGGGATAAATAGAAGTGGCTTATACGGGTTCCAGCAGTGTTTCCCGAATTTTTTTTTCTAAACGGAACACCTAGCACATTCTGAGTATTAGGCGGAACACTTAGCTTATTTTCTTTTAGAGAGATTAATACACGTGGCGGCCTACTATATAATTATTCCAGTAGTTTATAGAACACCTATTCGGGCCTCTCGGAACGCTAGGGTACCGCGGAATACAGTTTGGGAGGCACTGTGTTAAAGAATAGATAACAAAGCGATTTTATGAGAGTTTGTGTTTTCGCAACAAAAAATAAAAAATAATAATAAAAATTCGGAGGCGATGTTAGTTTACTTTATCCCATTCCACCACTGAGTCAGTTTGGTAGCGATTATTTACCATTCTCAAATGTAAGTTGTTTTTTTTTTTCAATTGTCACGTGCTGAGCTTGAGCAGTAAGGGTAGACGGTATATATTGATTCACGTCACTCTAACGGATTCGTCCGCCTTCCAACGCTGTAGGCCTTTTGTTTTTATTTTGTTACAAAACATACTACCTTTAGTAAGTACTGCACTATTGGCCTTTCAACTACACAAACTCAAAGTGCTCTTCTTCAAGACTTTTGGATTTGATACGTCAAAAAAACTCAATGTAAAAGACATGGACATGTGGCTACCATCAAGCTTGCAGTTAAGTATGACGGACAAATATACCATCAAGCTTGTAGTTAAGGATGACAGACAAATATACCATCAAGCTTGTAGTTAAGGATGACAGACAAATATACCATCAAGCTTGCAGTTAAGTATGACAGACAAATATACCATCAAGCTTGTAGTTAAGGATGACAGACAAATATACCATCAAGCTTGCAGTTAAGGATGACAGACAAATATAACATCAAGCTTGCAGTTAAGGATGACAGACAAATATACCATCAAGCTTGCAGTTAAGGATGACAGACAAATATAACATCAAGCTTGCAGTTAAGGATGACAGACAAATATAACATCAAGCTTGCAGTTAAGGATGACAGACAAATATAACATCAAGCTTGCAGTTAAGGATGACGGACAAATATACCATCAGGTTCATAAGTTCATTTTGAATCCTACATCCGAGGTTCTGGTCGTGAGCCTAAGCGTTCTTAATTCGTCGAAGATGCTATTGCTGCATGGTTGGGTCGAATTTGTCAAGCATCTCAATCAAGCCTAAAAACTGGCCGTTGTTTGGCGCATAAAATCTCTGTTCTCCCACGTCATGCGCTGTTTTGTCTGTTTGTTTGTTTGTTTGTTTGTTTGTTTGGCAAAGTACTGAACGATAGCTAGAACTCTTGCCAAGACTTTTCTAAATTGTTCGTGCACCAAGTTAACTATAGCGCTACAATTGGAGATATTTGTTTCTACACTGAAACACAGGTTTTCCCACTCCGCCTGGTGTATATGCACAGTAGCTAATTGGAGAAAAATGAATACATCATCGTCAAACTTCTGGATGCTGATTGGCCCAAATAACTGTAGAGCAAATCAACTTTTAAAAAACGACAACTAAACTACAAATTAGGCCACAGTACCAAACAAGAAATCCTTCTCATACGTCACACGCCCTTGTCCCCTTTAGTTTTTCTATGATGCGGACTAAAGTAACATTATAGTCACTGTTTACGTGACAATTCTTTTTATACTGTAATGTGATAAAACAGTACTGTGCGACTCTTTACTTAAGAAATAAACGATTTTGATTGGTTGTTACTGGCTGTTTTGTTTTTCTTTTGATGCCAAGGTAAACTGTTAAGAAGTGATAGCAGCTTAGAGCGTACAGTTCATAGCACTGTCTTCATCGAAACTGAACGGTAGTTCGAAACCACAAAAGTCATGTTAAGAGCTGACGTGGTAATTGATATCATTGAGATGTCAGGAAATATTGAGCAACAAGTCATATTTTATGACAACTGGTCTGGTTTCGAACCTGACGATCACAAGAAAAACTATTGCGGGACCTCCCTCAGGCGCGGAGGATGGGGCGGTTGCGCCCTAATGCCGCTACTACCCTTCTGTGTTAATCGACTCAACCAATGCTGACCGGCTTTTTTTTTACTGGGGGGGGGGGGGGGGGGGGGGAGGAAAGGTGTTAATGGCGGAACAGGACCTCAATTTTACGTGTCCAATGTACATTTTTTGAGCCCTTTCATAGTAGTGCCCATAAGATAGATATAATTACCATATTATACAAATGTACAGCTTTCTTTTTTTCAGGACTTATTTCTTCAATCATTGCTAGCAAGCACTTTTTTGCATTCGCCATTCAAACTGGATTCGTGTCTCTACTTACAGTGTAAGAAGCAACTCTTTAGCTTGCTGGCTTTACAGCAGACTCATTTTCTTGTCTCTTTTTGGTACATATTTTCACCAATCCTTCACTGTAGGTGTAATCTAACAATTGCGTCTCAAACCAGGAATGCCGCCTTATTAGCGGTCCCCGAAATGGGAATAGACGCTATTAGTTTTATGTGGTATGTCTGTCCTTCCGTCCGTCCGTTTCGTTTAGATCTCGTAAACTAGAAAAAATATTGAAAATCCGACATCATGATATTTTAGAGCATTCAAAGTTGTGATGCAACTGCTATTTTTTTTTCTTTTCTGAAAGCGAACAATTTAAGTTTTTAAAATAAACCACGCAAGCAAATTTTTTCATAAAAAATACGCCATTTTTACAACTATTCACTATTAAAAGTAACAAAATAGGCAGGCTATTTAGTACGGGAGATGACAATTTACCATATTTTTAACTCATTTATGCAAACAGTTTTAGTTTTTTTTTTTTTGTGAATATTTTTCTTTTTTTACAATTGTATTACTAAGTTAGATTTAGATAAGTTTTGTCATACTAACTACTGCATTTAAAAAAAAAATATTATATTTTTAATTTTATTTTTAAAATCATTAGGGTTTATTAAAAGAAATTTCTATAGATCAAATAAGAACATACAATTACAATGTTATCTTACCATAGTTACGCAATAATAGAATATACAATACCAGTTAGCGACCCCACAACTCAAGAAGACTGAAAGAAACTAGAACAGACCTAAAATAGAGCAGTGAGATTCATAACAAACGAATATTCACTTTTAGTAACACCTTTATTAAAATCACTAAATTTATAAAGCCTTCAGGACAGAAGGCTCAAAAGTAAAGTAGCAATTAGGCACGAAACACTGAACCATAATCTTCAAATACAAAAACAAAATTTCATAAAATACTCAGAAAGACATAAAGATAAAAGTACATAGTGTTGTTTCATATGCTAGGACAAATTTGTACAAATGCTCCTTCTTCCCTTGTGCTATTAGAGCATGGAATGGGTTGCCTGAGCTAGCCAGGAAAACTAGTGACTTGGCAGAATTTAAGTCATTGGTTAATATGCATGACTAAATGCATGACGCGTAGGACGTAATCTTCTTTTTTGAAGTAACGTCTGTATTATATAAGATAAGAAGATAAGAAATATGTTTACCAATTGGGGAAGGCGGGGGAGAAAGAGAGAGAAAGAAAAGGTGACATCTGGGTTATCGCTATTTAAATGCATTTATAAATAAATAAAACTTAACGACCTGAATTCGAACTACTTAGCCTACTCAAGCCAATACATTTTCAGTGTGTGAAATCGTGATCCGAGATTGTCTGTGTGAGAAAACGTGTACAAGCCTTCTAACAGATGGACAGAGGAAGTTAATGTAAGCTTTAAAAATAAAAAAAAAAATAAAGAAAATACTTGTAAAAATAAGCTTATATTAAGTGTAATACTATTGATAAACATGGACCAGTCATGTAATTCTAGATACGACTGTCGTAGACATAATAGAGCTGTACTATTAGAAACATTCGTACCAGTTGTTTTTGTTTAGCATTGTGATGTTGCTTGTTCAGGTTGTCTTGAGGTCAACTATGGATGACTGTTGAATTTCAACCAATTACTCTGCAAGCGTTTGGGTGTAATTGTTCGGGTGTATTCCGTGTAGTTGATCAACAATCCAGACAAAACAAACACATCGGTTTTAACTAGTGAAGAGATGTAGTCAACGCTGATGAACAACTTCACATATATTTATTCTAATAAAAGGCCACAGTAAAAGTCTCTGTCACTAAACACGTCGTTACCCTGGAAGATTATATCGCTAACTGATTTTCCGGTCTCTAACCCAACATATCCCAAACGTCACTAGTCCCGTTCAATATGCGTCTTCTATGGTGCGTCGCTAAATAACTAAACTATAAATAAGGTGTCTAATAGATTCCTCCCCCCCTTGAAAAAAAAATATGTCAATATTTTTCCACTACTGTCAAGTCTTACAAGGGCATTTTCAATTTAAGGGGAAGACAACAAACATAAAATCTTGACATCTTCATCTTGGCTTGACAGTTCATCATGTTCATGTCAATGTTCATAACATTACACTGTTACTTCCAAAATTCCAGAATCATCTGTAAACAGTAACAGTTCATCATAGCAATGTGGCATCTCATGGGCACATCATACACTTCTCCCAAATGTTCTCCACTGGCAGTAGTCTGACAAAATACAATATTTTAAAAACAATTATAGACTTTATTTCCACATTCAATAAGCTTTTCCTTACTACCCTTTTATACGCTTTTGTCCATTTTTCTTTTATACTCACCCTTTTCCATCGAACTAACTTTCGTCAATGATATATGAAATGATTCACACAAAAAAAATATATCCATACTTACTTTTAAATGCTTAACATCAAATTTATATATCTCCCTTTTCCATAACATATAAATTGTGCCAATATATTAATATATATTACATAATCAATATAATCATAGTTTATTTACAAAATTATTTCATTTCAATGTCATTCTAGACAGTAGATCAGCTACAATATTCACAGATCCACTAATAGCTTTCACTTCAAATTTATATTCCTGTAGTGCTAAGAACCATCTATAAACACGACTGTTTTTCATGCTCTTTTGCTGTATATACTGAATAGGTTTATGATCAGTTAATAATATGAATTTCCTTCCTATTAGATAACTCTCTAGCTTAGTAATTACCCATATTACAGCTAATGCTTCTCGTTCAATGACACTATATTTTTTCTCTGCCTCTGATAATTTTCTACTTACATATAATATAGGATGTAAGTTATCATAGTTCTGCATTAGACAACCACCAATAGCACTACCAGACGCATCAGTTGTGACATAAAATATTTTGTCTTTATCGGGTAGTCTTAATATTAATTCATGACTAAAAACATCTTTAATTCTGTCAATAGCTTTCACACATTCCTCATTACAGACTACTTTTTGAGGTTTTCCTTTTTTAAGTAAGTCATTTAATGGATTCACTATTTCTGCTAAGTTCTTTATGAATTTTCTGTAATAATTTACTATTCCTAATATGCTTTTAATTTGTCTTTTTGTTGTAGGTATTTTAATATTAAGTACTTTCTTTATGTTATCTTCAATAGGGCTAATCATGTTGTTATTTACTTTATGTCCTAAAAAAAATTATTTCCTCCAATCCTATTTCTACTTTTTCTGCCTGAATTGTAAGTCCACTTTCTTTTATTATTTTGAACACTTCTTTTACTTCTACCAAATGTTCCTCCCAACTATTATTAAAAATACATATGTCATCCAAATAACAAATAACATTTTCTTTGTTTCCAATTATCATATTCATCATTCTATTAAATGTGGCAGTTGCATTTACTAATCCAAAACTCATATAATTCCATTGAAAAATACCATATGGTGTTACAAATGCTGTGTAAGGTTTTGCATTTTCTGTTAAAGGTATTTGCCAATAACCTTTAGTTAAATCCAATTTAGTAAAAAATTTTGCTCCATTTAATTTATGTAAAATATCCTCTATATTTGGCATTGGATATGGGTCAAATTCTGTGATGTTGTTAAGTTTCCTATAATCAATACATAACCGTATATCTCCATTTTTCTTTTTGGCTATCACAATTGGTGAAGCATAAGGAGATGTTGATGGTTCAATTATACCTGATTCTAGTAAATTGTCTATTTCTTTTTTTACTTTGTCTTGTAAATATAGCGGTATTCTATATGGCTTAAGCTTGATAGGTTTTGGGTCTTTTACTTTAATGTCATGTTTAATAATATTTGTTTTTCCTGGTATGCTGGAAAAAATTTCTTTGTATTCCTGTATTATTTTAGTTATATCTTTTGACTTTTCCTTAGTTAAATTATTAAGATTAATCTTTTGCCAAGTTTGATTCTCTTTTGTTTCTATTACAGGTATTTCCTTAATATCATTTTCATTGTGATTTTCATTTGTTATTATCATCAAGCATTCTTCTCTTTCTGAAAATTTATTTTCTCTTTCCTCCTGAATGTTTTGTATCAACTCATCTTCTCTATCATGAAACAGTTTCAAATTATTTATGTGATATGTTTTTTAATTTTCCCATTTATTTCAATTTGATAATTCACATCACTAATTTGCTTTATCACCTTAAATGGACCTTTCCATTGTTTACCAATTTTATTTTTCAGGTCATTTATTAATATTAATACATTGTTTCCTACTTCTAGTGTTTTCAATTGTCTTTTCTTATTTATATTCTCATGAGCACTTTGTTTGTACTTCTTATTGTTGTTATATGCTTGAGTCCATATTTCTTTCAATTCTGTTGTGATTGTTGTTTCACTGTCATTATTTAATTTATTCTCATTGTCTATTAGATTTTCTTTAAAAACATCTAATTCATCTCTGGGTTTTCTTCCATGTATTATTTCATATGGTGAAAATTGTGTTGCTTCATGGATGTTGTTTCTATGAGCAAATAGTACATAGTTAATGTAATAATGGTAAACTGAAGAGTATATGTGTTGTATATTATATTGTTTAGTCCATTTCTTAAATTGTTCTGACTTAAACTGAGATCCCTGGTCACTCAATATAATTTTAGGTATACCATGTCTTGTAATTACTTTTTGAGTTATGGCATTAATGATATTTTCTGCACTTGTATTTGATAATGGGATTGCTTCTGGGTATCTACCAAACATGTCTATTACTGTTAGAATGTATTTATTATTATTTTCAGTTTGAATTAAAGGACCTATTAAATCAATAGATACTTTCTGAAATGGTTCTGTAGGTTCATCCATTTCTTGAATGGGTGCTTTATTCACTAAACTTTTGTTAGATCTCTTTTGACATATGTCACATGAGTTTATGTATTTGTTGATTGTTGCTTTCATTTTGGGCCAAAATACTTGTTTTGACAAATTCCTATAACATTTCTTTACTCCCCTAAATTATTATCATGTGTCATGATTAAAACATCTTTCCAATATTTCTGTGGTAAGACAAGTTGTTTTATTTTTTTGTTATCATTACTTGTTTGTCTAAATAATATTTTATTCTCTATACAAAATTTCTCCATTGAATTATTATTGTTTTTATCTGATATTCTTGAATATATTTTCCCAATAATATTGTCATTCATTTGTTCTAATGCAAATGTGGGTGTTGTTTTTTTTTTCACTTTGACTTTGAGATATTTGTGTTTCAAGACTATTTTGTGTTTCATTTTCTATCTCTCTTTCCTTAACATCTGTATTTTCTATTTGTATTACATTACTGGTTTCTTTTTCTTCATCATTACTTATTACATTTATTGTATTTTCCTGTTTCTCATCTTGTTTATCCATTGATCTTGTTATTACCATACTTGTTATATTTTGTGTTTCTATGTTTTCATGATTTTGTCTTATGTTTTTGTATTTGTTTTGCCAGTCTGCTAATTCTTTTCTTGAACATTCTTTTAATCCTTTTATGTTTCCTACTAACATATCATATCTCATTTCTGGTATTGCAATGCCATCACAATATCCAGTGAAAAATGGAGTTTCAATGTATACCCTTATAGCTTTAAATTCCCTTACGGTGCCATCTGCTAATTCTACTTTCCTAGTAAACCCTTTATACCAATGAGGTTTGACAAATTTAGTTTTTACTGCCAAAGTGTTACAACCTGAATCCCTGATTAATTCCACCGGAATTCTATCTACAAACCCTGGGTACACTGCAAAATTGTTCCTATTTCCTTCCATGAAATAAATCCTATCTGTACCTTTATTTTTGTATTCCCTACTGTAACTCCTATTTCTATAATTTCCCCTGTCATTCCTATCTCTACTCCTATATCTACTGTTATTTTGTTCAGTGTATCTATTTCTACTTCCAGACCTACTATTCCCTCTTCTACAGTTAGCTGCTATATGACCTTTTCCTTGACATTTAAAACAGGTTATTTCACTATATTTTCTATTTCCACTATTTGATCTGCTTCTATTTCTACTTCTATCAACATTTTCTTTGGTGTATCCTATTAAATCTATTTTGCTCTTATCCCTATCAGAAAATGGTTTATTTGGATAGGCATTTTTGTATACTCTCATTATCTCTGTTATTTCATCTATAGTTTTGGGGTTTCTTTCTCTAATAAAAGATTGTAATTGAGGATTACATTTATTTACAAAGTTGTCCACTAGAATAAATTTTTTTAATCCCTCATAAGAGTTTATTACTTTTTCTAATTTTACCCACTTATTGAAAAAATCCTTTTCCATATTAATAGTAGTTTGGGGTTCTATTCCTAATGATGGTATATTGTCAAAGTATTTCTTTCTGAAAGTTGTAGCATTATGACCATAGGCATTCAACAACTCTCTTTTCAAAACTTGATAGCTATCATCAATATGTTGGTCATGATTTTGGCATATTGTTAGAGCTTGACCATGAACGAAGTCTATCAGTATTTCAGCCCATTCTTCTTCTGGCATATTAAATGTAGACATTTTTGCCTCATATCTTTTCAGAAAATCACCAATGTCATCCTTCTATTCATCAAAACTTTGTATCTTTCTCTTTAGCCATGTTTGCAAATTAGGGTTGTCTCTTTGTGTGGTAATATTATTTGAGTTATTTGTGTTATTTCTTTGAGTTGTCTGTTCAGTTTGAGCTCTAGCTTGTGCTGCATCCAATCTCATCTTCTCCATTTTAGCTTCATGCTCTCTCTGCCTTTCTTGGTCCTCTTTTTGCTTCTCATATTCTTCCTTTCTGATCCTATCTTGTCTCTCTATCTCTTGTCTTTGACGTTCTTCTTGTTTTTCTATCTCTTCTTTTTCCCTTCTTATTTTATCTTGCCGTTCCATTTCTTCCCTCACAACTTGCTGTACATAAGCTGCTAAGTCCTTTCCTTTTAACTCCATGGCCTTTCCATCCTGCATAGCTGTTTCCTTAACCTCCTTAAGGTCCACATATGATGATGTAGCCATTGTATTTTATTTTCACCCAATTTTATATATTTTTACTTAGCCTATATTAGTTATGGCTATACCTTAAACTTATTTTATATTTAAGTTTTTACAAACTTTTATACAAGTTTTAAGTGTTATGTCTCTATAGATTCAGTAAATGTGTAAATCTAGTCTGAGTTATATTCAAATCTGTATATTAATATCACACAAATTTAAATCTAGTATATTATAGTATATATAATAGTACCATTTAGATCTACAGTTATCAAGAGCACTATGACTATTAGATCTAGTATGAATAACTATGATCAATTTTAAAATTTGATGTGACTGAAGTGTCTAGAGTAGATAAGATAGATCTAGATCCAATCCAGAAATTATGGTTCTATTTAACCATATGAAATAAATATGTTTATACAATGTCAAATATATCTATAACAAGATATATACATCTAGAATGTACTACCTTCATTCATCTTTCAATTAATAATAATATTCCAAATTAGAGTCTAGATGATTAAATGTACCAACGAGATATCCAAAAATTTGTGGATCTAAAATTAGCCAGACGACAATGTTTGACTACAATGCCAGTTTCGGCATTATTCTCATGGCAAAATCATATTTGATTTTAACCGCTCAAACTAAAATGTATTTTAGTCTGATTCACAATAAAAGAATCCTACCTGTACTTTCTATCATTAAGTGAAAAAAATACAGATCTAATTAAATTAATAAAAATAAATAATTTAAAATAATATACACAAATGAAAAAATTAAATGAGACTATCACTATGGGTTGGGATATGACAATATGGCACACATTAATAACGTCACGAAGTAACCAAGCAACAACGGATATGACGTTTACACAAACAAAACAATCACTATCCTAAACGTATAATATAGCTTTTCATCTAAATTACGTCTTCTACCCCGACGGGTTTTAAGGCGCACCACCTTATTTTACTACTCAGGCTAACGTACCAAATTTAGACAAAATCTATTTCTAAGGGCAATCTAAACATATACTAATAAGAAAATGGCACTTAGCTTTTGATAAGAAAGATCCCCTTTGTTCGGATTCCCGAATATGATAGATCACAACAAATTCCACTGCCTCTCTTCCAGTTCTGACTCTGTTCTCCGGTGCTACCAGTGGATACAATCCGTGTCGAGTATCCCACGTAATGCCACAGATGTCTTGATATGCCACAGCAAAATGTTTCAGTTTCTTCGACGACTGTTGATGACCGTATGTGTAGTTCCGACGACTTTGTGTACACAGTTACTGACGAATAGTTTAACGGTTCTCCTGGCGACGACTTGATTTGCGTAGACGACTACTGACAAATAACAGTCTCTTGGCGGCAACTCGATCTAGACGACTGACGAATAACGAATTTCTTGACGATGACTTGATCTGGGCTGACGAATAACGACTTTCTTGACGATGACTTGATCTGGGCTGACAAATAACGGTTCTCTAAAATAGTTCACTGCTTCTGCTGCTACTCTGGTAGTACGACGAAGTTTGCTGTTGTACGTTGCTTCACTAGATCAAAATGTCCAATGTAGACTAGGTGAGACCAAGGTCACCTCCGACGACGTTCCGTTATACGATTAACGGTTTTCAACAAAATTAAGTGGATGTATCTGTTTCCACAACTTCAATATCAACAAGTCTAGATATGGTCTAGACCAACGTATAATAAATATATCAATGTCCAGCAACGACAAATACGATTTCACTAACCTTCCAAAGGTTAAACACAGTGACCGTTATAAAAGTGGCAAGCAACCGGTTCAATGAGCAAACTGCTCCACAAGAATCTCTCAAAGGGTAAGACGACAGAGCGATTTAGTTAGTTACCAAACTTGTAGTACTCACAATACTTCTGACAGCGGGCAAACTGTCCTCAAAACTGACGAGGTAAAACTTGATACTCGATGTGGCTCCTACGACTGTTTTCTCAAGCGAAGAAAAAAATATGTCCAACAGGTTCACTGACAAACTCTCACCCGTTATGAATGAACGGTTCCTCTGGCTGTAGGTCGATTCAGCATACGAAGATCAGGCGTTTATAATATAAGTGTTGAATAGACCAGACGTTGCGATGATTACTGTCCTGACGAAGGTCACCCTGAGTTAACGGCTCGTTGAACGTACGATCAAGCAGGCGACGACTGCATGTAGATCTAGAACAAAGTCACTCTGCGATGATGCTGTGTTCAGCCGTACTCCGATGAAACTTTATATCTTCGAGTGCACAACCCTTACCTGAGTAAACGTTCAGCTTCGATGTCCGGTTCAATGTTCGGCTTCGAGGTTCGGGTTAATCCGGGCTTCGGGCGTCGGGGTCGCCACTGTGATGTTGCTTGTTCAGGCTGTCTTGAGGTCAACTATGGATGACTGTTGAATTTCAACCAATTACTCTGCAAGCGTTTGGGTGTAATTGTTCGGGTGTATTCCGTGTAGTTGATCAACAATCCAGACAAAACAAACACATCGGTTTTAACTAGTGAAGAGATGTAGTCATCGCTGATGAACAACTTCACATATATTTATTCTAATAAAAGGCCACAGTAAAAGTCTCTGTCACTAAACACGTCGTTACCCTGGAAGATTATATCGCTAACTGATTTTCCGGTCTCTAACCCAACATATCCCAAACGTCACTAGTCCCGTTCAATATGCGTCTTCTATGGTGCGTCGCTAAATAACTAAACTATAAATAAGGTGTCTAACAGCATTTAGCTTTAGCTTATCTGGTCTAGTTGCGTTCAAGAGTCCTCAAGGGAACTAATTCTACTTATACCACCACATCAAGTACGATTTGAGATACCAAACAAAATAATTAATTACTAAAAAACTTCTTAATTTATTTATTCTTGCGATGTCAGCTAAAAGAAATAATTGTGTGTGGCAAAAATAATTTATACACATTTTTTTTGCCAGATAGACTGACAGTCACAGTGAGTTGAAATGAGCTTTGCGAGGACTTTATAGGCTACTTTCGACTTCAGTTTTGCATTTTTCTTACATATTATTTAAAAATGTATTTATAGTTTTTTAACTCGCTAAGAAACTCAATCCATATGTAATTAAAACATTTTTTTCAATCAATTATGTTGCCCACTATAGCTCTGTTTATTATTACACTTGTTATTTGTAGTCTATAATCCAATTTAGATAAAATTGAACAGTAAGATATTAATGTATCTAAGGGAGATAATATAATATTAGTTACTTTTCATATTCTCTACCCAATTATCTTCTCTTGTTTAGTTCTACGTACTCTGTTATAGTATGTATAAGATTCAACTCTAGACTTTCAACAATATAAAACAATACTATTAATTAGTTAACGGCACTGTCGCTGTCATTTGTGTTACTTACTTGAGGTTCTACAATACACTACATATCTAGAATGTTCTGAAAATTGATATTTCCAAAACGGTTACCTTCAATGATGTCCAGTTGGGAATCGGCACCGTTGGTCGTTAGAGAGGCTTTTATCCAACAACCAGGCCTGGATTTTTCATCCCATGTCCTGTCTGAGGGCTCCCAGCAGTAGACGGTCATATCTATTGAATGTGCCAGACCGGGCCGTGCCGCGTTCACAGGGCACCCTCTTCGTTACTTAAAAGGGTAACCAGACTTTTTGGCCAAAAAAAGAGAGCATTAAGTTTTTTTTGTGTTTTTTTTTTTATGGAAAGGGGCTTCACTGCGGCTTCACAGGCATTCCCATAACGTGTAATAATACACAACGCCTTTCTGTCAATTACATTCTATCCATCAATCGCATTTGATGTAGAGCTGCAGGTCTTTGAAATAACAAACATGAGATCAGCTAACACGCCTTGGTCATTGATATCTGTGATAACTCACCTTTTTCTGATAGCATGCCATGCACTCTGGTCTGTTATTCGATGTTCCCACCGCCGGTACGAGATATCCTGTTGGAGGTTTGGGCTAGTAAGTATTTACCTTCAAATCTGAATAAACATCATAATTACCAGACCTATTCCGTGTTTTTGTTTGTTTGTTCAGCCACAATACATATACTTTACATTTCACTACATTAATTGATTGTTTAACAACTATAAAATGAGTGTCAATTAAACTTTAAAATTCAGTTGTTACAACTTATACATAGTTCAATTTTGCAACAATGCAACCTTAAGTAGATTACAGTGTTTTTTTCTCTTTTTGGATTTAAAACTTGAAAACTTATAAATCATATTAAAATTATGTCTTTAACAATTTATTTTAAATAAATTTGCCCGTTGTTTTATTAGCCACCACTTTATCAATAGTTTAGAGGTAGGCCTACTTTTATGTATCTTTTGCCTTCTTCCCCTAAAAAAAACAACAAAGATATGTAAAATAAAAGACATCTGGCAACAGATATTAAGCTGCACCCCTAAAGGTTGTAATTTTAGAACAAAAAAATTATTTACCGTTGTATCACAAATTTTAGGAAAGAAGCATTTTCTGAAAAAGAATGTTGACCACATAGATTAAATGAATGTTGTACACATCTGTTAAATAGCTTTTCTGTTGGTTCTTTCAATTTCCTGTACTCCTCTATGGCTCCATACACCGAAACTAAACAAAAAAAAAGAACCGCATCCAGACTTCGTGGTCTATGGGGCAGATGGCGTAATGGTCATCTGTTTCTGTAGCCAACGGTTAACGAGGGTGACATGTGGCCAGCACAACGACCAACCGCCTTTACTTTTCCGCAACTAATGTCAGGTACCCATTAGAGCCGGGTGGACTCGGAGGCGCCCTAAAATCCCGAAATTGAAACTCCCGGTCTTCGAACCCAGAATCCTCGGTTCGGAAGCCAAAGCGCTTTACCACTCAGTCACCGCGCCTCCATACACCGTAGCTGCATTTTTTTTATATTTCTGATCTCGACATATCGTTAATTCAAGCTCATTCCTTTTTATTCATTTTAAGATAGTAAGTATATCTCACCATCTTTTTCTCACTTAAAATCTTATAACGTATGAATCTGATCAGTGTGTAGGCCTTTTAACTCTTTCTCTCCGTAATTATTTACCACTATCTGGTGGAATCAACGTTGGGATCGTCAGTTAGGAGAGAAAGGGTTAAATCAGATGTGCTCTCAAACAAATTACAGTAATTATGACTCTTCTAAGTATATCTTTTATGTAGTTTTCTAAAACATTTATAAACTTTTCAACATTATAGATACACTTTCAATTATGGGTTTTATCTACAAAACATTCTTATGTTAGTGCCGATTTTGAAGAGCTTTATGTCGCGTTTGCATACATAAGTATACCTTAGCAGTGAACGACCAGCGAATCACCATACAGAATGTCTTGTCGACCTTGTGGCATTCATATTAACTATAGCTATGTGCAAATATAAACAAATCGTCACGACTAACATGCTAGAGAATATGTGACATCCTTTATAGAGCAAAGAATTGCAAGCCTAGAATAAATCGTAAATGGTCGGACATGAACTACAGATTTGTCCATTCTAGTTACAATAATAGCATATCTGTACAACTGTACTTCCGTGGAAGCACCACTTGTTAAGTGACTACACTTTATAATATTCCAATGGTAAGCCTTTAGATTTAGACTTAGAAGACGATGCGCAAAATGTTTCTTAACATTAATTTATTAAACTCTTGAATCAATAAGGCCTGGACACCCGCAGGGGGGGGGGTACATTGTGGTCACTTGCACCCCCCTGGATTCTGACTAAATCTACATCTACGTAATAAAAAAAAAACAGATCTGGAAGAATTATTCCATTATGGTTGGCCAACCATTCCATACGCCTGGGTAATCTACTTATGTCTACTACTACATGAACCAGTGGAAGCACTACTTGGTCAGTTGCTACTTAGAAGTGAATTGATTTAATGGTTCGAAAAAATGACTAGAATGTGGCTACCTAGAATCCAGGGGGGGGGGGGGAGCAAGAGCACCCCCTTGCACCACCCTGCGGGCGCCCATGCTCCCCGCCATTGCCAGCAAGGGGGTCTGGGGGGACGCTAGGAGCTCCCCAAGAGCGGGGTAGAGCCCCGCCGACTAGCACTATTTCTGGTATTGTACGCCAACAAAATGCATATTCTGAGGTATCTACAGTCTGAGGTATCTACAGTCTGAGGTATCTACAGTCTGAGGTATCTACAGTCTGAGGTATCTACAGTCTGAGGTATCTACAGTCTGAGGTATCTACAGTCTGAGGTATCTACAGTCTGAGGTATCTACAGTCTGAGGTATCTACAGTGCGTTTTCCTGCTATTGAAAAGTTTTATTTCAAAAACCTAATGTGCTATTCTTACTAACGTAGACCCTACCGCGCCGTTCGGCGCATTCGCCGTCAAGCTGTTTCCACAAAAATATGTCACTGGTAATGTCTAAAGCCTTTTCCCACCTGCTCTGAGGACCTCCATGAATGTGTGGCGCCAAGTTGTACTAGGATGTCATCGCAATTCTTATTATGCGTAATTCATTTTGTCGGAGAACACGTCAGCAAACCTCATGCGTCGCTCTGTCACAATCTTACTAAGGGGTCAACTCCCAGTTCGGCATAGGATTTCCTTGATTTAGACACGATCTCTATAACTGACTCCTAAAATATGTCTTAGCCATCTTTGTTGAGCCACATTTAGTGTTTTTCAATTTCGGCAGGTGACTTTTCACTGCACTTTATAAATGAAGCCCCGTCACTAGTATAAATGTGTAACCTCTCCTGAATACGCTCTTGGAGTTTGTAGTTTGCTTTAGATTTCATATCGTCAAAATCATCTGTTGATGTTGTTGTTGTTTTTTTATTCAAAACCCCATTTACCTACGGTCATAGAATTTGGTAACTGTAGTTTGCTTTAAACTTATATTAAAGATAGAGGTTTTCCACCTCAAAACGTTCTGTAGGGGGATTTTAAACTCAAAACCATCTGAAGGGGTTTTAAACTTTAAAAAAAGCCATCTGTAGGAGAGGGGTTTAAACTCAAAACCCCCAATAGGCTTGGCTACGCTCAAATAATTTTAGTGTGCAATTTGCTTATTTATATTGAAGAGGTATGTATTTTTTTTAGCATCAAACCCCCCTGAAGGGGGGCTTAAAATCAAAACCCCTTTTGGCAACGCTCATAGCATTTTGAGTGCATAATTTGCTTTTTTTTTTACATTGAAGATGTACTTTTTAGCTTCAAACGCCAATGGCGGGGGGGGGGGGGGGGTTTATACTCAAAACCCATTTGGCTACGCCCAAAGATTTTAGAAGTGTAGTTTGCTTTTTTTATAATGAAGAGGTATTTTCTAGCTTCAAACTCCACTGGAGGGGAGTTTAAACTCAAAACCCCTGTTACTACACTCATAGAATTTTGAGTGTATAATTTGCTTTGTTTTTAATATTAAAGAAGTATTTTTTTATTTTCAAATCCCGCAGAAAAGGAGGGGGGGTAAACTCAAAACCGAATCAAAACCCATTTAGCTACGCTCATAACATTTTGATTGCATAATTTGCTTTTTTTTTCATATTGAAGAGGTTTTTTTAACTTCAAACCCTACTGAAGGGGGTGGGGGGGGGGCTAAACCCTAACCTTAACCCCTAACCCTAACCTTAACCCTAACCCTTGGTAACGCTCATAGAATTTTGAGTGTGTAAATTGCTTTTTGTATATTGAAGAGGGGGTTTAGCGTAAATTTTGAAGGAGGGTTTAAAATCAAAATGTTCCTTAACTGTGATCTTGGAATTTGGGGATTTGCATTTTTTTTTCTTTTGTTTTATAGAAGAGGGGGATTTAACTGCAAAAAATCCTGGTAGGGTTTTTTTAACTCAAAACCCCCTTGGCTGCGCTGGGGTGAATGATGGTTTAAAATCTAACGTAAAATAAAGAAAATCAAAGCGAAAGTCAGTCACAACCCCCACCTTCCTGGCTACGCCCGCACATGGAATACATTTGTCAAATATAGCAAGCCATAGGAATCATATTAATGAATCTAATCTTTATTGAATTTCTTTTTTTTTTATTTGTTTTATCAAAATGTTTTTGCTGCTACATTTTCTTCTCTATTCTTTTTTTTTTTAATCTTTATAGATTTAGTTTTATTTTCCATTAATGAAAATAAAAAAGGTGAAATAAAAAAAACTAATGGTTCAGCTGGGGGTCGAACCCAGGACCTTTCGCGTGTGAGGCGAACGTGATAACCACTACACTACTGAACCCTGTGACCTACACGGCAAAAGTAAGTTTGGCATGCGAGATATCACAACTCGGTGCGAGACTTACTAGATATATATCTAATTAATAGCTTTACAGGTGTATTCGTAGGACTTTTTAAAGTGGTCATTTTTTTTAATTGAAGAAACGTTCTGTAGCCTAGTTTGACCTAGATTTTATATTGAGCCTTTTTTTAGATTCAGTCTAGCATAACTTATTGCTTTGCTTCGCATGGAGGCTTTTTAATGGATACAGATACAGGCTAGCACACGTTATATTTTATATAAATATAACTGAGACTTTACTGAGTAGCCTAGAGATAAACATGTTTCAATAATAGGCATAATTATTTTAAAAACTCTAAAAGTGTTATCTAAAACGCTCTAATAAAAGTGTATTGTTAATTTCATCTACAATGATTCATTTTATCTATTCTATAATACAAAGTATAATAAAGCATAAAGTAAGCCATAGTAAGGCGTAGGCCTATGTATGTCTCGAAACCACTTGACCGATCTTGATAAAACTTATCATAAATGTTCCTTGGATACTAACTGGAACAGTAATGTATGTAAAGAAGCCCCAAAAGAAGCTTAATAAGACCCTCAAATAGAAACATTTTTTGCCCAACTCTATGAAAGTATTACTATATCATGGATTTAGGTCATACAGCCATGTTTACAGGAGACAAGACAGAAAGGATCTAGATCTAATTTTAAAAACTACACTTTGCAAAGATAGTTGTTTTTTTTACTTTAACACATGAAAAACAAAATATAGGCCATTGATTTCATCATTTATGAAAATTAACCTTCAAATGTTTGTTTCAAAAGCAATTTTACATAAATTCATTCCTTGTATCTGTGAATTTAGACGTCCTGACGTACATTATATCCATTCATAGCTCGCTTCTTTCATTAGACAAGACCGAAAGGTTACGCATGCGCAGAACTTAAAATCTCTCGAACTCTATATTTAATAATTTTTACTTTAACGCATGAACGTACAAAGTATAGTCTATTCATTTCATATATAATAAAATTAACCCCCAAATGTGTGATTCAAAAAACATTTTGACATAAATTCGATCTCTATAGCTGCGACTTTAGCTGCGTTGACATACATTTTAATAGTCCCGTTCATGTGTCGCGCTAATCTAACATGCACTGTGTAAACACACTTTGATTGGACATGCAAGATGAGGCCCTATATGGGGATATTAAATATACTAAAAAAAAACAATAATTAATAAGCTTATTGAGCCCTTGAATTCACTCTTGTAATATACAGATCTACATCTATTATAATAGTATCTAGACCAGCAGTTCTTAACCTTTTTAGTTCCGCGACCCCTGATTATTCTCCACTAGGCGGCGACCCCCAACCATATTTTTCTTTCGTTCATTGGCTTCTTGAAGTGATTAGATCTTTTCCCTAGCAATGTTTCATCCAGCAATGGCGTTACGACGCATTTGATGGACAGTAATTTCAGTTGTTGAAAAAGTATTGTGCAACAACGAAGATGTGATCTGCAACAAATATTTTCAAATAAACAAGATTACAAAGAGAGTTTGTGTTACACAAACTCAGAGGCGGTCCCCGTCGAAGTCAGATCCCTGTCGGTTCTGCATATTCGCAAATAATATTCAAGAGGTGATTTAATATTGATGGTCAAAAGTAATAATGTTTCAAAGATTCATTTGCCGTAAATTTAAATTTAAATTAAATAAAAAATAGTAGATTAGTTTTAGTATATTAAAACATTACAATATTGATCAAAACGTTTGGAAATGAAAATCTACACTTTTTTTTTACACTTTAAGTTTAGAAATTGAAATTCTACATCTTTATCTAGTCTATTTTAGTCTAAACTAGATCTAGAAATTCTAGATCTAGACTCTAAAATAATTTTAATTAGAATATAAATCCAGATCTAGATAAACTGTAATAAAAATCTAGATCTAGTTTAAAAAATCTAGATTAGAGCTAAATCAAGATATCATTCCTTTTTTAAACGCGAGTCACATAACGAGGCTTAATAAACATTACTACCGAGTTCTTTTTTCATTTCATTTCAAAAATTAATTCCATATGACGTCAAAGTAAAAAAAAAACACTACGTCACACCGCCTAGCTAGACTAAAAATCGCCTTCATCGATACGAGCCATTTATCGAGTGTTCATAGACTTTGGTGCACCGAGTGCGTTCTTTAAGCATTTCATTTAAAGAATTCACTCCATATGACGTCAAAAAAAAAACAACACTACGTCACACGGCCTAGCTAGAATAAAAATCGCCTTCATCATTACGAGCCATTTATCGAGTGTTCATAGACATTGGTGCACCGAGTGCGTTCTTTTAGCATTTCTTTTAAAGAATTCATTCCATATGACGTCAAAGGAAAAAAAAAACACTACGTCACACGGCCTAGCTAGACTAAAAATCACCTTCATCAATACGAGCCATTTATCGAGTGTTCATAGACATTGGTGCACCGAGTGCGTTCTTTTAGCATTTCATTTAAATAATTCATTCCATATGACGTCAAAGGAAAAAAAAAACACTACGTCACACGGCTTAGTTAGACTAAAATATGTTTTCATTAATACGAGCAATTTTTCGAGGGTTAATAGACATTGGTGCACCGAGTGCGTTCTTTTAACATTACATTTAAAGAGTCCATTCATATGACGTCAAAGAAACAAAATTCCATTACCTCACAATAGGCTAGTACCGGTACCATAAAAAAAATGTCTTTATTTACACGAGATATTTAACGAGGGTTCATAGACATTGGTGCACTGAGTTCTAATAGAATTTATTTAAAAAGGATCAAAGCCGCATTGTTTTTGCGTTTTGTCTGTCAGTCGGTCTGTCCGTCATCTTGATATAAACAAAAACAACAACTAAAAGTTATTAAAAATTGATTAACCTTTATTTTACGTTTCAAAACATCGTAATAATTTTTGGTATGAACACAATTGAAAAGTTTATATAATAGATTGTTCCGGATGTTTGTATAAATAGTAAAAGAAAAAGAGAATTTCAGATAAATGAAATACCGTTAATTAAATTTTTTGGATGGTCTCGTATAAAAATTAGATATACTACAGCCATGTGGAGAGATTTTCATACCTTACTTTTTTAAATTGAATGTATTATAAATTAGAAGAGCAAACAAACATTTGTTGGGGTTGATTAGTTTTGCACAAAAAAATCCGGAACAATCAATTTTTAGATACTTAAAACTATTGAGATGTTACGGGAGGAACATTAAATTGTAAATCAGATTTTCAATAGCTTTTAGAGTTCTAGTTACTTTAATCTAATCGTGACGGACAGACCGACCAACAGACAAAACGCACAAAAATAATCTTCTTTTATTCGGATGGGGGCACTAAACAAAAAATAAATAAAATCTGATTTTTTTAAAAAGTTTAAGGAATTGGTTTAGCACCTGATCATGTAGCGACGTTACGCTACTGCACGAAAATCGCTGCATAAAAAGTCCATTAAAAAAAATGTGAGTGATATTTACATACAAAATGCATTATTAGCCTTTATAAACAAACAGAAATGTTTTCTTTTAATTTTAGCAGCTAGTTGACCAGAAAAAACATCTTTAACTATTATTTATATTTGTTGTAAACATTTCCTGTACATTTTTAAAATATATTTGACTTGGTGATACTGAAAATACACAAAAGGTACCCATCTCTGTAAGCATATTGTAACATTGCCTCCATTACATTTACGTAATTGTTTTAGAATTGGTGTATTTTTATGAAAAAATCGCTTGCATAATTAATTTTATAAATTAAACGGTTTGCTTTTAGAAAACCAAAAGTAGCCGTTGCACCTAAACTTTTCAAGCCGCATTTAATGATGAAATAATATTTTTCTTATCTCTTCTAGTTTTTGAGATCTGAGTGTGACAGACGGACAGACGGACAGACGGACATTTTGCACAAACCTAATAGCGGCTTTTTCCCCTTACGGGGGCCGCTAAAAATTTATAAAAAAAAAGAAGTAACTACCAATAAAAATCAAGACTCCGTTTAATGATGATACATTCACTTAAAGTGTCATTCGTATCCCCTCGATATAAGTCCATATTCTCAGATCTATCTTTTTTATACCCACTTTTTTTTTATTTTATTGATACTTGACGATCGTTTCATAATTTGTGTCATAATATTGTAATCTGAATAACTTTCTAATGTATGATTCATAAAATATAAATGTATATCGACAATAGTACAAATATGCTCGTTACAACTCGTTAGAGACAAACAAAATTTAAATATAAAAATATTTCCTATTAAAAATAGCCCCCACAAAAATATCAATTTTCCGATGGTCCTAGGCAACCCCTCGCAAATAGTCATTCGACCCCAAATGGGTCGCGACTCACAGGTTAAGAACCCCCGATCTAGGCTCTAGATCAAGATTTAAATATAAATAGGCCTACAAGCAATTCTAATATATATAGCAGAAAATAAGACGTATGTATGTATATATGTCCCAAATAATAATCGAAATCATTTGACTCATCTTGATAAAACATGGCAGAAGTAGGCCCTATTTCATAGATCATTGCGAAGACCGTAGTATATGTTCCTTCCTCAAACTGGGGGTCCTAGAAATAGGACAAAATACGTAATTGTATCTCTTTAAAAAAAAAGAAACTTTTTAACAAATCGGGTAAACCCTTTTTTGACAGTAGTTTTATAATTGATATGAATATGTCGGCTGAACGGTAAACCCATTTTCACACTCTGCTTTTATTTTCGTGGCAAAATAAAACAAGGTTACAAAGACATTTTGTCGGGAAACACAAACTCAAAATCGGCCCCCGAAGTGGTACACCCAGGAAGGTAAAAAGGCAGGTTTCAATATTTACAGAAGAATATTAGAATGAAATTCTATCAAAGACAAATGACAGAGAAGAATGGAGAAAGTAGGTTGACAGATCCTGTGTGGTCCCCAACGGTCCAGCAGACAAAGGGATAGGTGAAAATGAATGTGAAGTTAGATGTGAACCTGGCCTAACTGATGTCTTATAATATGTATCTAATTGATCTAATTGTTTTGTAATGGGTCAATCTCTTATTCAGAGCCTCTGTATAAAATTTTTCATTAAAAAAAATTCATTTAGTTTAGTGTTCCGTGGTGGTGCTGTTGCTGTTCAGGTTCACGCGATAATATGAAAAACTACTAACTAATTGTTGTTTTAAAATATGTTCCACTTATATGCATACTAAATAGATTTTTTCTCTTTTAAAATAAAAGTAAACGTTTTTTGTAAATGTAGTAGTTATTATGACGGAACTACATAACTTAGCAATACAATTGTAAAAAAATATTTTTTGATTAAAAATCTAATACCATTAGTGACCATTAGCATAAATGTGTTTAAACTATGATGAATAGTTGCATGCCTTACTAAAAAGCCTCCCGTGTTTGTTACTATTAATAGTGAATAGTTGTAAAAGTGGTGTATTTTTATGAAAAAACTGCTTGCATTAGAATTAGAATTTTTGCTTTCAGAAAAGAAAAAAAGTAGCCGTCACATCAGAACTTTGAATGGTCTAAAATATTATGATGGATTTTCACTGCCTTTTCTAGTTTACAACGGACGGACGGACGGACAGACACTCCACACAAAACTAATAGCGTCTTTTCCCCTTTCGGGGGCCGATGAAAAGTGTTAAGGGAACATTCTACATGTTTAATGTAGATATAAATTCTATCCAGTAGATCAGAAATACCCAAACTAAGGCCTACAGGCCGAGGGTTATATCCGGTTAGTTTTATAAAAAACAAAATGGATTTAGATCGATTAGCTATTTTAATAACCCCATTCATACTATTTTTACAGGCACATTCGCTGTACTTATAACATTATTATTTTGTTAAATTGTTTCTTATACATTATATCAGTGACTAGTTATAAGCAAATTTAGACCCGCGTTCCGCGGGTAATATATGGCTAGTAACATATATATAGTGTTTAATATTGATTAATTTTACCAACCTCCTATCAATATCACGCTGACACAGGACACGTAGACGCTAATTCTCTAACTTCCAATTCTCGGCTATCCAGTTAAATCTTTGTACAACTTTTCATTGTCGATGACAGCACGTGAATCAATAATAAAAAAAATGTGTGAATAATTTTGTAGTAGTTCATTAAATTGGTTTTATATAGAAAAAAAATATAACTCTTGCAGTATTGAGACATATGAGACATCTGGCAGCAGATAGTTAAAGGTTTGTTGTTTTTTTTTTTTTTTGCTTCTTTAACATGTGACCGCAGCTGCGTATCAAGGATTGGCCTCTTCAGTCACGTGAGAAGTTGTAAAGGAAAACGATGGTCTCTCGAGATGTTCAGTGCCACAGACTCACAGATTGTCTCTCGAGATGTTCAGTGCCACAGACTCACAGATTGTCTCTCGAGATGTTCAGTGCCACAGACTCACAGATCGTCTCTTGAGATGTTCAGTGCCACAGACTCACAGATTGTCTCTCGAGATGTTCAGTGCCACAGACTCACAGATTGTCTCTCGAGATGTTCAGTGCCACAGACTCACAGATTGTCTCTCGAGATGTTCAGTGCCACAGACTCACAGATCGTCTCTTGAGATGTTCAGTGCCACAGACTCACAGATTGTCTCTCGAGATGTTCAGTGCCACAGACTCACAGATTGTCTCTTGAGATGTTAAGTGCCACAGACTCACAGATCGTCTCTCGAGATGTTAAGTGCCACAGATTCACAGATTGTCTCTCGAGATGTTAAGTGCCACAGACTCACAGATCGTCTCTCGAGATGTAAAGTGCCACAGATTCACAGACTGTTGTTTGTTTTATCATTTAAAATATATTTTATGATTGTAATTAAATGAATAACAAAGAGCATAATTAAAATAAAACCAACAAACAAAAAATGTGCGATTTTTTTTAGAAAACTCTAATATTCATTTTAATGAAATTAACACCGGCAATTATCCTCAATATATTATCTCATAACATTTTTTTTTAATTTATACAACTGAATTGAAATAATATTTATAAATGTAAATAAATTTAATGTACACATTTTCAATCAAGAACAGTTATTTATGTACACAAAAGGCACACATGAACATGCAAAACAGGTACACACTTACACACACATTCAGTAACAGAATACCAGAATTATTGACATAATGTTATGTTTGTTATTTTAATTGAAATCAAATCCATAATGCTCTGCCGTTTTAATAATCTTTAACTTGTGATATTAGCAGGGAGTACCAGCAGCCGCGGCACTGCCTTGCCAACATTGGTCATGTGTGTTAGTTGGGATTAGTTCAGTACACACGACAATATGGACCCATTTCAAAAGGACAGAGCAAAAAAAAATAATAACAAATAAATTCTATTATGATATTCCAAAAAAAAAAAATTATAGAAGAAAACAACTAATCTCAAACCTATTAAAATATTACAAGGTTTCATATCAAAATAGTAATACACTATTTGGAATATGTAATACAAATTTATAAAGAAAGCGTAAATTGAGTGATATAAAAATTCTTTTGAAACACAATTAGGTAGAATACTTATTTTGAAATGGAATTCTTTAAATTCAAGGCACAATAGTTTGTTTCTAAAACATATGAAACATTGTAATTGATGTTAGATCTTCACAAAAAACACATGGATTAAAGGAGGATAATCCTGTCCACAACCCACTTGTCATTATATCATTGTGTTAGCTCTCTTTGTGTTGGACCTCCACAGTGTGCGATTAGAAATAACAAAATAAATAGAATGTACAGAATAATTTACAATTGTCAAAAATACACAACCCACGTGATAAACAAAAAATGAATCAAAAAACAAAAAAACAACAAAAAAACAACAACCAAAAAAAAAACAACAATCAATGGAAAACAAAAGAAATCAAGGGAGAGCATTGACTACGCCATGTTACATAAGGGCAAAGTAGTATCTCTTTCTTGAAAGGCCAAAAGATCTGTGATGTACCATTATAGGCCAGCTTTCGATCCTAGACTAAGCTAAATAAAAATGGATTAAAGTTAACTTGGGTAGACAGGTTCCAAATGGTAACTTTGTTAGTGAATCAGTTTCAAAGTACCACTGCTTTCAGGTTACGTCGACATCCTTATACCACTGCCCGCTATATACATCAGCAATATCATTGCACACAAAAGGGTCCGATAACCTTGCAATAAATCGCCCATAAAAGTAAAGTGTCCCCCCTTCAGACTTTGTGAACAATAGGGCAGATGTTTCACTAGCCGAAGGTTAACGAGGGTGTCATGTGGCCAGCACAACAACCCACCGCCTTTACTTTTCCCCAACTAATGTCAGCTACCTATTAGAGTTGGATGGACTTACAGGCGAACTAAATATACCGAAATTCAAATTTCCAGTCTTCGCCGTGATTCGAACCCGAGTCCACACGGTTCGGAAGCCAATCACTTCACCACTCACCCAGCATGCCTCCTCAATATATATATAGAGCCCTAATTTTAACAGCAGGGAATTTGTTTTATACTTCAAGAGGTTAACATGATTAAAAAAAAAATCCCACATTGAGTCCGAGGACACACAAGGAAGAAAAGAAGGTTGCGTACAATGCGAGGGATGTAATGAAGGCCCAAGGCAGGTTTTTAACATTTGTTAGGAATAAATCAAATTATTTTTTGTTTGTATGAGCGCGTCTTACAGTTACAAGGCACTAGGAAAGTGAATAACATTTATAATTAGAAAAAAAAAAATGTACATAAATAGCAAGTTATCCCATAATACTTCATTATTGGATAGCCCTCAGTGCAAAAGTATGTGACATGTGACAGCTATGACACTCATTAACTAAGGACACAACAAATATCGAAAGACAAATTTTGAAATATGTTAAGAAATAACACAAAATGTCTCCAATATGTAGCTTTACAACGAATGAGAAGCTTCTAAACTTAGTATTCAGCTCACTGAATATTGGTGGAATATTTAAACCTTGAGCATTGTTTCAATCATGCAAGTTTGCACATTCTTAATATTCAGCGGAACAATTTGCTTATTTTTTTTTTTATAGATTAATTCATGTGGTGGCCTACTAGTTTATTATTACACAGAACATTAGGTATTGGGAAACACTGGTGTAAGGAACGGAAGTTCATTAGCTCTCTGAACTCACACTCACTATTATGAACAAGAGTTGTTGTTTTTTTTTGTACGCTGAAGAAGAAGAAAGAGAAATGATTATATTAAAAAATAGAAAAAAAAAATCTATTAAAATAGACCGCTGTTTCTAGTTTTCGTTGAATCGAAGGTCAAATAAGATAATTTAACTCTTTCACTCAGTAAATATCTTTTACGTTACGAAGTAATTATTATTTTTTGTCATTTTGTAGATCATTACCCTGATATGATCGATCTTCATTAACCTTTTGTTTAGTTTGTTATCAGAAAATGTTTGATGCAGAAAGAGGGAATACATGCTCGTTGTAGGTAACAAACAAATTGAAGTTTATAAAACCAAAAATCAGTTAAGTTTAATGTGTCAAACCCACGATGGTGTCGTCAATTAGGAGAGAAAGAGTTAAATAAAATGTCGTATTAAAATATTTGATTTCGTTAAGCTCATTGTAGAAAGCATGTTAGTGAGAAAACAAGAGCTCATACGTGAAGTTCATCGAACAGAGAACACACACACGTTTCAGTAAAAGTGCATGTATCAGCATGTATCAGCATGTATCAGCATGTATCAGTTTCATAGTATTCTCAGACCCTAACTAATCGATCAGAATGTGTTATTCGTAACATTTATTTTGTAACCATTGTTACTTCGTTGGTGAACCGGAAATCCTAGTTTTGAGTGACGACTTAACGAACTCATCTTTATGAAATAAAATAATTGAATCCTTCAACAAGAAAAGATTGAACACACACTTCATATCAAGCAATAATGCAATTTATAACTCAAATTTAATAATACATTCATACTAATAGGTATAGACTTTAAATGAAGCTTGAAACAGACTGATTTGTTTTACTAAATTTTACTCTTTTTTTTAAAACCGAAAGTTAAATATTCCCTTATCATTGATTTCTTACTGAGTTGAAACTGAAAGCTAATAGAATAACTTCCTGTTTACATTTCGGTGGCAAACTCGACGCGTAAACCACGTGACATTCCAGTCTCGAGTTATTGCTAAAACGTTGTTTTCAGTGAGTAGAAGTCAACGTTCTATGTAATGCTATGAAGGTGAACTGCAGTAAAAGCTACAATAAACAAATTGAGTAAAAAAATGTTGCCAATTCTACAATATCTACTTTCGAGTTAAATCCTGCACTTACTGGAATACTTTAAATGTGAGTGTAAAATCAACTTGGAAGAACAAGGTGAAATGAGATCCTTTCAAGAGCTGAGATCATGGAGAACAGCACACCCAATTATTACTGGACAATAATTATAATATTAGATGGGTACTTTGTTTTCTCTGGTTCGTAAAAGCTTCTTTGAAAACGTTATTTCAAACATTTTGTAACAGATTTGTTTTTAAAGATCACATTAATAATAATAATAATAACAAATTGTATTGGAAAGGTTAGAGTGTAAGCTAAACGAACATTAAATTTATCTATTTATTAAACGTATGAATATGTTTTAGTTTCGGTACATTTAGCTTGAATATTCATTTTCAATGTCAAGATACACTTCATCAACAAACAATAAGACAACCAAAACAGCACAATTTATACTTAACTGTGTATAATAACAAAAAGATTCCCAGAAAATAAATTATGTCTTTCAAAGAACTGAAAGAATCTGAATCTTCATGCGAATAATCCCAACACTGTGAGTGAAATGTTTGAAGTGAATAATTTAAATAAAATCCTACAGTGGCTGAATCTGGATTCAGTAGTCATGAAATACATTTCCCTTTTTAAGCAAAGTGTGTAAGAACTCGGGACACTCGTATCCGAAGAGAGTATAGTCTGCAGAATAAACTTTGTACAGATTGTTTAAATCTTGCGGGTTGAGCTGGCTGTAAGCATTGGTGATGTCTTTTTGGGAGAGAGGCTTGCTGTCCCAGACATACGGAGGCTTAAGCAAATTCTTAGCCTTGACTTTTTCTAGAACATGGTCAGTGTCCTTCTCCACGTCCTCATACGTTCCTACAAAGTCGTAGTCCACAAGGCATGGGTGGCACTGCTTGTAGTACTGCTGCCAGTGCTCGTTGAGGCTGACCACGCCCTCCCTCTCATTGTCCAGGATGTACTTGGTGAACTCCGCAAAGGTGACGCTGCTGCCGTCCTTGATGTCTTTCTCTTTGGGGTTTTTGCGGTATTTTCTGATGATCTGAGACCCGAAGGCCTTGTGAAAGTATTTGGAAGACTTGGCGTTGAGCTTGACTCTAAACGCGTTGTAGAGCCGCTCCAAGGGTTCCCTCACGAAGACTACTTTATAGTAGGAGGTCAGCATCTCTGCTCGCTTTTTGTCGTCATACTCAGAGAGTCTTTTGGCTTTGGTGGCGTATTTCCCGTACACGTCGCCACCAGAGATGGAACCCGTGGAGGTCGTGTTGACCACGCCGCTGAGAATGAGCAAGATTTTCCTCCAGTCGTTTAGCGCTACACCCGGAAGCTGGCAAAAGAGAAGCTTGTGCCTCTCGTCCACCAGTATCGATGTCAGCTTGGATTTGGAAACCTGGTCAAAGGGCGTCTTATGCGGGTGCTGCTGCTTGCACCACTGACGGAGGTTAGTCACCCGGGTATCTGCCGGATCTAAAGCTCGGGCCTCTTTTTCAAGGTGTTCCGGAGCTGATGGTGCGTGTTGATCTTTCAGAGCTGCCGACTGAACACCAGAGGCTTTTTCAGCAGGTCCTGGAGCAATCTGTTGAAGATGTTTAAAGGACAAGTCAGAAATTATATAAGTCGTTACTGATTGTAAAAGCTATTTCTAATCTGTTCAATTGTGTTCTTTATTAGCTTGAGTACAGCTTGAGACACCTATAATTTGATGTAAACGTGTCTCAAAACAAAAGTAAAAGTAGTATATCGACAAAAACCAACAGGCACGCGACTCAAAGGCAGACCACGAACTGACGATGCAGAATTCGGGCATGAGACGAAAGCTTCAGAAAGATCTGAATGGAAGAGTGTTCTGAAGAAGCCCTAGACATCCATGTGCTGTAGCGCCATTGGAATGGAGGGATGGATGCATCTTAAAACAAATTTTTGTTAAAAGTGATACCCAACTACAATGAACAAGCAAAAAGTAAAAAAAAACTGGGCCCAATTGATTTAACATATGAACTTCTTCTTTGTGCTTGTTGAACTTAGACGAACAAAACTTACCGGCATTATTACTGATGATAAGTTACTGTTGGTCAAAGCTGGAAAAAAAAAAAGAAAAGAATTAGACCTTGATACAACAATGATCAAAGCGTTACTTGTTATATAGGTCTACATTCGAACTTTAAAATATAAGAAGGTCCCATGCACCTAGTCTATTTTAATACGTAGCGCTTGGCTTTCGAGCCGAGGGGTCACTGGTTCAAATCTGGGTGAAGAATGGAAGTTTAAATTTCGGGATTTTTATGACGCCTTTAAGTCCACCCGACTTTACTAGGTACCGGACATAGATGGTCAAAGTAACGGTAGTTGGTCGATGAGCTGGCCACGCGAAACCCTCGTCAACCTTCAGCACTAGAAACAGTTGGCTTTTACACTATCTACCCTATATATCGCGAGGTCTGAAAGGTTTCTTATTTTTCTACTTACCTCAACTATTATGTAGACATTAATTACGTAATACTATCTCATCTATGTGAAAATATATGTATAACTAATATCTACAAAACCATCAAAATATTAATTGACAACAGTCTTAGTGTAGCATAGAGCAAAACCTGCCCGATGCTTCGATAAATTGTAATCCATTTCAGGCCAAACAGTTCTCTTCTATTCTTAATTTGGACTTCATTAGTCTTATTTTATCTGCAAAAATGGTTTTATATATATATATGGGAAATGAAAGATGGCCAGAAAACAAAAACTGGACCCAATAGAGAATGAATGGATCCACGATGAACATTTTCGTATTTTCTGCTAATTAGACAACCACGTTAATTTTTTTGTTCATCACACGCTACGCTAAAAGATGGTGGTAAATAGCTAGAGATCATCACAAGGAGCCCATAATGACGCTGTGTTGCTTAGCAACGAGACTTACGTAATCTCCTGTCTGTGTCCTTTAGGCCCCGAGATACGATCAGGTGAGAGTTGTCGTACCTGACATCTGGAGAGTTGGAGTCAAATACACGCCAGTGACCTGTGAATAACGACATACTGACTTGAAGATGTATATTTAAATAGTGTGTTTTTCTTCTCTTACACTCTCAAGTAACACACCTGAAAGAGAGAGAGAGAGAGATAGAGAGAGGGAGAGAGAGACAGAGATACAGAGAGAGACGGAGAAGCAGAAAGAGAGACAGAGAGAGGGAGAGACAGGGAGAGAAAGATAGAGAGAGACTGAGAAAGAGACAGAGAGAGAGACAGAGAGAGAAAAAGTGAGAGAGAAAGACAGAGAGAGAGACAATGAGAGAGAAGGACAGAGAGAGAGAGAAAAAAAGAAAGCAGAAAGGGGGAGTAAAAAGGATTCAAATATCCTCCCTATTCCTTGTTCTATTCTTCCATTGAATGCCAGGTGCCCATTCCATTAATTACACCTCTAGGCCTACAAACACAAATATTTGTCTTGCTTCGATACTTTATAACCCTGGATGGCGGATGGTTTAGTCATTGGATGCAACGAGATCATGATGGGTTGGAATAAAATGAATCTATTAATGAAAAAGTTCTAGTCTACAAACTTCGTGACTTGAAGGTCACATGAATAGACCAGGATGGAAAATGCAGTTTGTAATTAGCCCGATCTTAATATCTGTTGTATCTAATAGCATGACGTTCTCAATTAGCGTGGTGTGTTTATTTGTCAGATTCGAAGTTGTCACTTGGTATGACGTATCCTACATACATAAACATTTTAAATATAACTTGTACACTCATACATTGGTTCTTGAACATAATTCTTTCAAGAACCTTTTATGAATGGATATAGGAACGATATAGGCGGGGTGGCTGGATGGTAGAGATCTTGGCTTCCGAACCAGGTAGTCCCGAGTTCGAATCCTGATGAAGACTGGGATTTTAATTTCAGCTCTAATGGGTACCTGACATTAGTCCGGAAAAGTAAAGTTAGTCGTTGTGCTGGCCACATGACACTCTCGTTAACCATGGGCCACAGATAGATAGCAAGGTCTGAAAGGGGAACTTTAACTTTTTTTCTCTTGAGTATGAATCTAGTGGGTATTGTATTTAAACTCACAATAACTAAAGAGCACACGTTTCATTTGGATAAAAAGCTAAGTATAGAATCCTTATCGGCTATTGCGTTTTCAAATGAGCCAATACAAATTGTCTGTTTGGCTGGTCTACACATTGCTCTATCTACCGCTCTCAGGCTACTGCAGAGGAGAGGGCAGGAATGTATGGGTTGGTGAACTAAGTCACATGACCGGAAAGAAAAAAAGTTGGCGTAAAAGTCTTTTTTAAACAAACCAATGGATCTCATTTAAGTCAGTGTTATTTCACATCAACGTGACGATGACTTTTCCAGTTCGTAAGATGATGAGTAATTATATTTTATGTTAATTTATGTATTTTATGTTATTTTACATTGTTGTAGAGCTCTATGAAATGATGGAGTTAGTATATCTATCCTGACAAAATAGAGAAACGGCAATTCACACAGGGTCTGGCTACAATAGTGTGTTTCATTCCGGGATCATACAGGCCTCGCTAATCACATGCGGAGACTCATTTATCCAAAGCCATGACCTTTGTCCGCCCTCCCCTGTCTTCATAGAACTGCAATGGGCGAAGCTGAATTTTAATTAGAACTGAGAGCGTTTTTCTTTCCGTAATTGTCCTAAAGTTGAGTCTAGGCCTATGGAATCTTTGTCTCCATTAGCCTGTCCAAGCAGATATAAATTATTTTATCCCTATTACCGATGGCTCATCCCAAGAAGTATGGATTATAATCGAGGCCAAAGGCTGAGCACAACTGGGAAATCCCCCCACATTCCCTTTCTGTATTAACTGAATGACATGTGTCCGCCATAAAAAAAACGGCCCCTTGAGAAAAGGTGTGTAAAAACTGACATATATATTGGGGCGCTCTTCCCTCCGCGCTAGTGCAATGAAATCGGTCCTTAGGCACCTCAACGGAGGATCTTTTATTTCTTCCTTATTGGCCTAACCGTCTCCTCTAGAGACCGTTTCCACCCGAGTGCTACGGTGAGGCTGAGAAGCATTGCCCGGAGGCTGAGAGCATAAGTGAAAGAAGATCTAGTTCCTGGTCCAAGCTGATAACTAGCCATCCAGTACGACACGACAAAACAAAACTGTGTCACCGCAATCCAATCTGTGTGCTCATTTTGTCACAAGGCCTGTCTGCTTGAAGTGTCATTGAACTAGAGCAGTTGTAATGTAATCTGATTCTCATACAAAGAGGGAGAGTGGAGTCAAATGGGGGATATTTCGGTTAAAAACGATTTTGAAAGAGACAATGTTGACCGAGAGAATCTGCTGTGACATGGAACCAACGTGCTAAAATACTTGACTCTAGTGGTTTTGGAAAAGTGGCCTTGATAGAAGTTAATCCTTGAAAATAGGTTGTTGTTTTTTAAAGACTTTTTCATTTATTTATATTGACTATGCCAAAAAGAAAACGCCAATGAATAGTTTTAAGAAATATTTGCATATGTACATGATAGAATAGACTATAATGGCTCGTACGTCTTGTCTTCTTTTACTAAGCTTTTACAAAAATGTATAATTAGTTACTATGGCAACAAGAAAAAAAAAACAAGCTGTATTATTATACCGATTTTTCTCTGAAAATCGGAGAACTATTGCATTGTGTGTTTATGTTTTTTTTTGTTTTTTTTTCCTTTGTGGCGTTTTGTCTTTGGGGCGTTTGGTTTGTTTAGGGTTGTTTTTGTCTTTGGGGCTTTTTTGGGGTGGGGGCGTTCTGGTCTTTGTTCTAGCGCAGTGATGCCCAAAATACGCCCGCGAGTCAGATACGTCAGCGACGTGGTTCCATCCGGCCCGCCGAAATGTCGACACCTCTTTCCAAATACAAACAAACAACAGTTTGACTTGGCCCTCAATTTTTCTTTACTTAATTGGTACCATTACCTTTAACATTAATTTGTTTATCAAATGAGAATCTACCAGAAAAAAGAGCATGGATCTGAACTCTTTTTTGTGGAGCATGATAATAAGCCAAAATATTTTATTTGTAAAAAAGTGTAGCTGTTTCGAAAAAGAACAACCTATAAACGTCATTATAAAACAAATATGACGGCATTCTTGGTTTACGAATGAAAAGATTGTTAAACTACGCCTGGAGATTGCTGAATAGATGGAAATATTTAGCAAAATGAGTCGGTAGTAAAGCGAGCCACAATGCTGCTCTTATTTTAAGTAGGGAAATTAAGACGGTTTCAGACGCGTGAAAAACAAAACCACTTCAGATATCCAATTCCTTAATGTAAGTACTAGATCCACGGGTTTCTAATCAAATAGTTTCAAATTCAGGTAAATTTTTTTTTATGTACATTTTTGCTCATGTGGCCCGCGACACACGTGTCAGAAATTAAAATGGCCCGCAGGTCGAATTAGGTTGGGCATCTCTGGTCTAGAGCATATCGGTCTTTGGAAAATATTGGTCTTTGAGGCTTTTTTGGTCTTTTGGGGAATTTTGGGTGTAGGGGCGTTTTGGGTTTTCAGTTTCAGTAAACTTGTGGCTGTGGTGACCCCCCCCTCCCCCCAAAAAAATGTCGTGCAGTCGATGAAGAAACGAAATATTCCGGAATTGGACGATTTAGCTCGTCAAAGTGAAATAAAGAGAAGTGTTCCTAAACGAAGCCAGTGGGTAATTTCAATTGAACGGTCATAATCCTCTAATGTCAACCTTGTCGGTTTTAATTGTAAATACATTTAGGCCTAAAGGATATCACCAACCTTCATAAAACACAAACTACAGCTACTTCCATGTTGATAAATACCCTCGTCTTTTTTTCTGAATTATTCATTAGGTATTTGCTTTTATAGGATTTTTATATAAAATTAAAAGTATATAAAAACTGTGTTTCCCAAACGTTTGACTTATGTGTACCCCTTTAATAATGTTTGTAATGCTAAGCACCAGTCGCCCCCAAACACAGTTTAATTTATTAACAGAACATAATAACTGGGTATTAAAAAAAATCTGCATAGTTAATGAGTGGCAACGTGTACCCCATCCAAAGTCTTCCCGTACACCCTAGGGGTAGGCGTACCCCACTCTAGGAAACACTGAATTAGGCTAGGTTACAATATCCTATCTTTTTTAGCTTCTAAGCATAAAACGTTCAATTTTATCATGGAATTTAATATGTGTACTTTCGTTCTATAGACAGAAGTTCTCAGTATGTACCATTTAGTGTGTGTGTGTACATTGATAACAAATGTAAGATATTTTAACCTTTGGGACACATTTTCACATTAAAAAATTGGCTACTAGTTTATATTTCTGGGTTACCTGACCCTCAAGGTTTTCTAGTTACTAGTAAGACTTTGACCTGATTTTGTATTGTTCTATTTATCCTGTTATCTTACAGAATAATACTAGCAGGCCTAAGCCTACAGTGAGACACTACACTAGAGATGATTACTTCTGACTATGAAATATCTCGACTTCTGACACCAAATGTTAATGTGTCACCACCTATCAGCTAATGCTTGCGAGTAGCCTCCTACATATTGGTAGAGATATCATTGTAGGGATAAATATGTTTATAGAAGTCCTAGTGTTTGAAGAGGGCATGACATTTAACACCGCACTGAATCTTTAAAAAAAAAAATGAAACCAAAAAAGGATAAAAAAAAAGTTCTTGATTGATTAGAAAACACAAGATTATCGCTCACAAAGAAGGCGGAGACGATGAATGTATTTGAAATACTTTTTGCAAGGTTCTTGTATTTGTAGATGTGTCAAAGTTATTCTCTTATTGTAAGAGTTTTTTTTATGTTATTATGTTTCTAAACTGGTTTTATTAGTAAGTCGTAACGCGTGATTCCATGTACAATTCAGAGACGGTGTTTGAGAGTTGTGTGCGTTTGCGTGTTTGCGAGTGTGTGTGTAAGTATTATTTGAGTGTGTGTGAGCGTGTGTGTGGGTCGTAAGTGTGTGTGTGGGTCGTAAGTGTGTTTGAGAGTGTGTATGTGTGTGTAAGTGTGTGTTGTGTGAGTGTTTGTGAGTGTTGGAGTATGTGTCTATGAGCAAACCTGTTAGGCAATATTGATAATAGTTAGATCTAAGTGTTAAAAGGCGTCAGTAGTTTAAAAAACAACAACACATGTGCGCACGATTCCAATGACAGGAAGTTGAACCTAAGACTTCACTGGATCGTGACTTCATGAAGAGACAAGAAGCGAGGCTAAGAGGACGAGGGAAACGTCCAATTGTGTTTCCATAGAAACATTGAATGTCAATGACAGATTACACTTTGAAGCACCTCTCTCTTCTCATTATTTTTAAAACAAGCAAAATAAAAAAAGTTGTGTGGTTTTTTTTTAAAACTTATATTAAGTGTATCACTTAACTGGACCAGTTGGAAAGTTGAAGAAAAAAGGGGGTAGCTGATTGATCGCTTTTTAAATGTATTTTTTTTTTAAAGGAAAGGGAACGCTCTGAATTTTAACTTCTGGCCTTAAAGTCTTCTCAGGCTTCTCAAGACAACTCGATAACCACTCTGCTAGCGAAGAGTCTATGAATATGCAAGACTGTTGTTTCTATTTCATGTTTGTGTTCACTAAGCCTACTACAAAGGGGACTAGTTCAGCTTATACCACCACTTCAGTCAAGTACTATTTCTTTCCCTTGTGTGAGATATCAAATGAAGTAATTTATTAACAATAGTTGATTGACTAATTGTTTCAATTTTTTAAATTGATTCTTATGTTTTCAGGTACAAGAAATAGTTGTGCAACATTTCAGTTTGATCTGAGATTGAGTGTCAGGGAAATAAAGTGTACAAACTTTAGGCCAGACAGACAGACAGACAGTGAGATGATATAAGCTTAGTAAAAATGTGCAATATCGAGGCTGTACATCTTTATTCATCACAACCTATAGCGAGGTATAAAGAAAGCTGCCTTCCTAGCAGTATACACATAGTTTACGTGCACCATGAAGAGTGAAGGGCTTTACTTCTCTTACATCTTACAGTTTAAATAAATGTGTTTTAAGAAGTAGGCCAATTCCTAGAAATTCAAAGATTTATTCCTAGACACGGATAGGCTAATGCGTGGGCTAAGGTAATTTCGTGGAAAGACTAAGGTCTCGTCAAGGACAGACATGGGTCACGCGCTAGACACATTGGTCACATAAATATAGGTCGATACCTAACATTAGACAAAGGTAAATAGGTGGACAGACAGATTTATGCTTAGACAGACGGTCAATTGGTCACATAAATATAGGTCGATACCTAACATTAGACAAAGATAAATAGGTGGACAGACAGATTTATGCTTAGACAGACGGTCAATTGGTCGACATAAAAAGTGACTTTGTTGTTTGTCACATAAACACTGCGGTAAGAGTTTCCTCAAGGGGGGTAGACAAAGAATTGTCATTTCGTGGGGGGGGGGGGGATTGGTTTCAAAGCTGATGTATACAGAAGCTTGTTCAGAAAATTATTTTAGGACGGAAAATTGCTTTGTTTTTATATGAGAGTTGTAAACATCACTGCATTTCAACTTTTGACATACATAATAGATTTGTAAACATCACTGCATTTCAACTTTTGACATACATAATAGATTTGTAAACATCACTGCATTTCAACTTTTGACATACACAATACATTTGTAAACATCACTGCATTTCAACTTTTGACATACATAATACATTTGTAAACATCACTGTATTTCAACTTTTGACATACATAATACATTTGTAAACCTCACTGTATTTCAACTTTTGACATACATAATACATTTGTAAACATCACTGTATTTCAACTTTTGACATACATAATACATTTGTAAATATCACTGCATTTCAACTTTTGACACGCATAATACATTTGTAAACATCAATGCATTTCAACTTTTGACATACATAATACATTTGTAAACATCACTGTATTTCAACTTTTGACATACGTAATACATTTGTAAACATCAATGCATTTCAACTTTTGACATACGTAATACATTTGTAAACATCACTGCATTTCAACTTTTGACATATGTAATACATTTGTAAACATCACTGCATTTCAACATTTGACATTCGTAATACATTTGTAAACATCACTGCATTTCAACTTTTGACATACGTAATACATTTGTAAACATCACTGCATTTCAACTTTTGACATACATAATACATTTGTAAACATCACTGCATTTCAACTTTTGACATACATAATACATTTGTAAACATCACTGAATTTCAACTTTTGACATACATAATACATTTGTAAACATCACTGCATTTCAACTTTTGACATACATAATACATTTGTAAACATCACTGCATTTCAACTTTTGACATACGTAATACATTTTACTAAAAAAAACATTGGAAGGACAGGCGAAGTGTGTAGGACGAAATGAAACTTATTACCCAATTAAAAGTAGCAAAAGTCATTAATTTGGTGGATGGGTGCCACCTATAGAACTTTTTTTAAAGGTACCCTGGCCGCTAATTGTGAGATTGACTTGTTAGCTTCACTATTACGGTATGATGACGTACTGTCGAAACTAACCAAATGTCTATTGTTGTAGATTTAGGTTTATCCTATTTTTATTTTATAAAGACATTAGTATATTTGGACAGAACCAAAGCTTGATTTTTTGAGAAAATAGCACTGTGGTGGTTGGGTAGCTACTATTTGATCTGGGTTTTTATCAACTTGTATACACTTTCTTACTCCTAGCAACAACAACAAGTTTTCTGTGTGTTACGTACTACTATACAAATGTGATATACTACATTGTTTGTCAAAGTTGATGACTTATGGTAAAAGTAGTTTGGTTTCCTCCCTTTGGTCCTGTCTCGCTGCCTGTCTCTTGGTCCTTTTCTTCTCTACGTCTTCCAGTTGTGTCTTACTGTTACTCACCACCCTCTGTCTCTCTCTCTTTCTTCACTCCTCTCAGTTTTATTGCTCTCTTCTCCCATGCCTCTTCTCTCCCTCTTCCTTTATTATTCATTCACTTCCTCTCCCTTCTCTCATTTCGACCTCTTTCCCCACTCTCTCTCTCTCTTTCTCTCTATTCCCTAATCTCTCTCTCTCTGTACACAATCATTCGTTCAATATCTTCGTAACATGATAAGTACTTCAAGATTGAAAGTGTTGTTACATAAGACATACTCTATAGAGGGTTGAATGACCGAGAGGATCTGATACACCATACTCCTTCCAGCCTTGCCATCAATCGGAGTTCATCTCAGATACTCCATACTGACTTGAAGTTAGCCAACACTGTACACGAACATTTTTTTATGTAATGCTAAGAAACTTCAAGAAACGCACAACCGATTCCATTGAAATTATGCTAATTTTAAGAAGAAAAAAAGCAAAGAACTACTTCAGATAATCTTTCCAAACGTATTGTGTTACCTTCTTCTCACATAAACATAGATAGAGTTTTGCGTGGGCTGGGCCCTAAGTTTATATAGCCATAATCTCGAAGATCAAAAGCAGTGGTTCTCAAACTTTAAGCTTTGACGTCATTTGTAAATTCGACAAAAACGAGAGCCTAATTTCCAACGTCGGCAAGACAATTTTACCAAGAGAAACCCTTTTGAATTGATTCGCCAGCTTTTCTGCAACAAAGTTTCATGTCAGCCCACGGTTTCAGTCGTATACACTTTGAGAACTGCTGGACAGACACGTGACAGTGGGATGGTCGTCAAATATTTTGGGCAGGCAGAAAATGGAAAGAGGCAGGATACAAAGGAGTAAAGGAAATGGTTGTAAATAGTGAACAATAAACAATTGTGTAAAGGGGAGATGTAGGATGTAAAGGCAGAGTTCAATAATGTAAAGAGAAGTTACTATGATGCAAATGAATGGATGGTATAAAAAGATAGGAAATAGTTATGTAAATGACGAGTTTAATGATACAAAGGTAGAAGACAATATTAGAACAGGATTATACAAAGACGTCAAGAAAGGTTACAGTAATGTAATGAGGGTATTAAGATGTAAGCGAAAGGTATAACCATTAGAGTAAGGGTTAGGATTATTTTAAGGGTTAGGGACACGGATGCAAAGAGAGCTTGCCATGTTGTAAAGTTACAATATCTTAACGTCT